>NW_012267299.1:746645-782204 GCF_000151885.1 Dipodomys ordii
GGAGGGAAGTCCGGCCCGAGTCTTTGGGGATCGGGAGAAATCAATGTCGCTCCTGTGGTGGTGAAGAGAGAAAGCTTGAAAGCGGAAGGTCCCTCCTCTTCTCACCTGTGTGTGCCTTTAGGACGCAGGGTGATTAGAGGGCCCCCCAGAGTGCCGATCAAGGAAGAGCTCAGGACACGAGCAGTACCGTCTACTTCGTGTGCAAATACTTGTGCGAGGTTTCACCCCCACCCCGCTACAGTTGGGTCCTGGGACCTGAACTGCGGGTCTGCGCGCTGTCCCTTTGCTCAAGGATGGCGCTCCACCACTTGAGCCACGGCTCCACTGATGGCTTTTTTTGATTCATTAGAGATATAAGTCTCCTGGACTTTTCCTGCCCAGGTTGACTTCCAACCACCATCCCCAGGACGCAGCCTCCTGAGTAGTTTAGGATTATAGGCGTGAGTCACCAGCGCTGGGCTACTTGTTGCGTTTAAAAAAGCATCTGTGGTTATCTTGATGGTCGAGGGCTGTTCAGAATTCGAGAACGCCTTGAGCTTATGCTGTGCCTCTGTTTTTCCCTGGACTCGTTGGGATGCAGGTGTAAGCGTCGTGACAGTCCCGTGCTGGGTGGAAAAGGCATTCTCTTTTGTCCACATCCCTGTGGAAACTGGGTCCAGGAAACCCAGCTTTGGTTTCCCAGACACCAGTCAGATTTCCACTTTTGGAGTCCCACAGGTCCTTCCTATTGGCCACAGCTGGTGGACTGAGAAAGAAAAGCAACATCTGTGTTTGCAAGCTTTCCCCTCTCTGACCCGTGTCTGGGTTGCAGGGTCTTCAGAGCTGAATTACAGAGGTCCACAACTGAAATTGGGCTAGAAATCCAGTCTATAAAGAACTGGTCATTTGAGGTCCTTTGTGTCCTCTGCTTTTCAGAAACTTGCCCTTTTGTATTCCCAGGCCTTCAAGCTGCCTCAGGAAATGAAATCCTGTTCTCACCGCAAAAACAAACCCAATACTTGTTCACTGTGCACATAGCAATCCAAGCAGTGATAACTTCACCTGGCCAGGCATCCATACATCCGCGGTGGGTTTTCATATAAAGGTTGTTCAAGAAAACAGATGTTTGCTGTTGACAAGAAGTCAAGCTAACCCCTTTGGAATACTGGGAGGAATAGAGTATTTCAATGTAATTGTTCTGATGTAGAGTATATGAGATTATGTAAGTGCTCATATTTAGATTAAATAGCATTGGATAGCAGACTGGATACGCTGAATGATATTGTAGACTGAGGCACAGGGTTAACGAGGGAAGATAGGATTCAAATGAGTCTCCTGGCAGTTGGGAGAATGGAGAACAGAGAATCAGTGTTTGTCTTACTTTGAATTTTTTTCCCTCTTATCTAAATCACCTAATCTGCCCAATCAAGAACAAGTTATGTAACAAGTATGTCATTAGACCTTCCTCTGAAGTGCCGTCTGTCCTCTATGTAGTTCAGAAACACTTAAAGGTAAAGAAGGAAATCAGAGTTGGTTGCTAAGGTTCCATAAAATTTTGTCAGGGAATCTGGTAGGGTTTCACAGCTTTTTTTTTTTTTGGTCAATTATGTACTGCAGAAGTTTGGAATATTTTCTTATTGTGTTATAAGAAACTATTCTTGTGGCTAAGACTTAAATGGGGCAGGAATTTCAGGTGAGCTCTGATACATGACCTTCTTTAATATGCCATGTGAGAAAAGGAGTTTGATTCCTAAGTAGGAATTAAAACAAATAGCAGAATATACTGTTACTTTCATATTAAGCATTTTGTACAGAATTGTTTACCACTACATTGGTACTTATAGCTCTAACTTCAATATCTGCCAGGGTTTGTGGGCTAAGTGCGACTCCCAAGAAAATAAGGTTCTTCATAGAAATGTTGCAAAACCCTTTTCTACTAGGGAATAGATAGGATAGTACTGAATGGAGCCTAAATTACTTACAAACTCCCAGAGTGACCATAATTTTATTATGCATTAATACACTGGTTAGAAAAGACAGATCTGGTTTATGTAGGCTTTGTCTTATTACATTTGTATTTATGCTGCTTTTAGTGGAACAGAGTATTATGGGATTTTTTTCCTCTGTGATCTTAAATTAAATTTGTTATGTAGAAGTACATCGTGTTGGGGAACTCCTACTAAGTGTGCTAAATTAAAAGCAGCATTTGAAATGCACCAAATTCAGGGAATTTTACCAGGTTAACATTGTACTGTAAATATTAGGCCACCCTGTAGGGCTTCAGTCCAGCTTTCTTGTTTAGACAAAGTGAAGTTCTGTATCAGAGAGCACTTTTTCCTGAATGGACTGTACCTTGTCAGTTTGTGCTGTTGCTATGACTCTTTATAGTATTGAAAAGAAGTTTTCAGAAGCTCAGAGTAGTGCCATTTGCATTTTGACAGTTTCTGTCATAGAACTCTCTTTCTTTGAAGGTGTTATTCATTTAAATCCAACAAATATTTTTTTCAGATCCTACTGTATGCCTGATATTGTTCTTTGCTTTGAGTCTCTGGGCTGTGGATTTCAGATCTAAGGTGACATCTTGCTGGTAGGATTTTTAGAATCTGTTGCATTTTCAAAGTGAACTTTTGCACACTCCACATTAAGGCACAGTCTGGTACAGTAGGTCACGTAATACTTTCACGTGATAGTGCATCTTGTTAATGGACTCCCATTTTTCCCTTGAAATTTGATTTTGGGCACAATTTACTTATTTGTACAGTTATTGCTCCTGGACTTCTCCTGGATAAGCAAGATGAGATGTGACCTCATTTTTAGTAAGAAAGAAAGTGGAAAAGTAATATAATTGAATATTGAGCATCTGTTTCAGTATTGGTTTTGAACAGTTTTATCCAAAATGTTTTCAAATTAGCCTTTTACTTTTATTAATCTTTAGATTTTTATTAATCTTTTTTATTAATCTTTTATCAATCTTGTGTTTTAGTTTAAGCTATTCCTCAGTTATTCATAATTTGAGGTTTATTTTTCATAGAATGTTAACAAAATGAAATCCATTAAAATTGCAAAAAAAATACAAAAAGGGTGGGAGGAAGGATAAGAAAGAGTAATAGAGAGGGTGAACTTGATCATAGAACATTATAAGTATCTATAGAAATGCATACAGTGAAACTCCTTATACAATTGATATATGCTACTAAAATGTGAATAAAGAGAAAGATAAAAATAATGGTTCCTTGAAGAGGAGGAGGAGAAATTGTATTTAAATGAGAGCAGAGCAGGCAAAAGTGATCAATGGTCCTTTACCCCAGCATCGGTGTGTCTAGCATCTGGCTTACTCCCTGCCTGGCAAGGTCAGCCTTTGCTTGATTGCTGAGTGGGTGGTGCTTGAACTTAAAAAAAAATACTTAGATGTCAAGGTGCTGGGTACATTTCCATCAAATATGCACTGTTACTTTAATAAACAGCTACTTGTGGGCAGAGGCAGGAGAAGTTGAGCATGAGACTCTATATAAACTAAAAGCAAAAGGGCTGATAACATGACTCAACAAGTGTAAGACCCTGATTCAATCCTCAGTACCAAAAGGGAAAAAAAAGATGATTGAGATAGATTATATATATTGGTGAAAGTTGTAGGTTTGCTCTTAAGTTTAGCATCAAGCACTGGTGACCACAGCCCTGATGCTTAAAGTTTACTCCTTTTCTTCTGCCATTTTGAAATATAAAGAAATTACACTTGATAAATTCTGACAAGGAACTGTGACCTTTCTGTACCTCAAGTTTTCCATATATATATATATATGTTATTATTATTATTATTGTTGGTTGTGGGCTTGAACTCTGGGCCTGGGCACTGTCCCTGAGCTCTTTAGCTCAAGGTGAGCGCTCTACCACTTGAGCCACAGCACCACTTCCAGTTTTCTGGTGGTTAATTGGAGATCAGTCTCATGAACGTTTCTGCCTAGGCTGGCTTTGAACCACAATCCTTAGATCTCAGCCTCCTGAGTAGCTAGGATTACTGGCATGAGCAATGGTGCCCGACTATATATTATATATATACATAATTTATATATTATATTATTATAATAATAGTAACTTGTTTTACTGGATTGTCAATGAATGAATTTACAGAGACCCATCCTAATTGTGCTTGCCATAGTAGGTGATAGAAAATAATGGTGGTTGTATTGACAGCAATGGCAGTGAAACATTTAAAAAGAGCTAAAAAAAATTAAACAGCAAAAAGAACAATCCGTGAAATAAGTAGACAACTGAATTGAGCAGACAGTTCTCAGAAGAAATTTAAATGGCTAATAGATGCATGAAGAAATGCTCAACATCCTTAGCTTTAAAGGAAATGTAAGTTAAGACTACACTAAGATTTCATCTCATCCCAGTCAGAATGATAGTCATCAAGAAAATGAAAATCAGGGGGACTGGGAAGGTGGCTCAATGGTAGAGCGATTGCCTTGCATGCATGAGGCCCTGGGTTCGATTCCTCAGCACCACATAAGCAAAAAGAAAAAAGCCAGTAGTGGCACTGTGGCTCAAGGGGTGGAGCGCTGGCCTTGTGCTGAAGAGCTGAGGGACAGCGCCCAGGCCCAGAGTTCAGGCTCCAGGACTGGACCCACCCCCCACCAAAAAAAAGGAAAATGAAAATCAGCAAGAATGGAGATGGGACAGGAATCTTTATACTCTGTTGGTGGGAATTGTAAACTAGTGTAACCACTATGTACATCAGCATGGAGTTTCCCCAAGAGACTAAAAGTAGACCTTTCCTGTGACTCTGCCATAACACAGACATCTATTCAAAGGAGTGGGAATCAGTGGGAATGATACCTTCAAACCCATGTTTACTGAAGCACTGTTCATAATAGCCAAACTATGGAATTAGCCAGTGTATCTGACAACAAAGGAACAAATCAAGAAAATATGGTATGCATACACACATGTACATACATACACATGTAGGGATGCCATTTACATATATGTATATGTATATATGACATATATGACCCATACATTTGGTACATATGACATACACATAATGTGTTACACAGCCATAAAGAAAAATGCAATGCAATCATATCTTTTGCAGGAAAACGGATGGATTTGAAGAACATCCTGTTGAGAAAGACAAGCCAAGCTCAAAAAGCCAAAAAGTTTGTTTTTTGCTCATCTGTGGGAGCTAGATATAAAGGATATGTTTGCATATTCATGAACACATACAAACACATGTATATATGTATGTGTTTATGTGTCTGTACAATAAGCATATGTGTATGCTTATATGTACTTGTATGTGTATGTATATACATACTGATTTTATATGTATACACATAGAACAGGATTCTCATTATGCTACCATTTAGGGGATGAGGAGAGAGAAGTAAAAAGAACAATGGAGTGTGAATGATTTGGAAATACCTTGTAACCATGTATGGAGATGGCATAAAGAATCTCTCAGTACAAGCTGTTGATCAGTAGGGGGTTGCATGAATATGAAAGAGAAAGCAAGAGATAATTGCTCTGATTAAGTTTTAATAGTATATGCACATCTGAAATACCATGGTAAAAACCATTGCTACAATTCATAAACACTTAACTAAAATGAAAGAAAAGTAAAACATCTCCATTTGGGGACCAAGTATCAGCAGGAGTGGGGAGGGTGAACAGAGAAGGTATGTGAGGATGAATATGGTTGATGGACTTTTTTGTGTATATGAACATAGAACGATGAAATCTCCTGAAATTGTTTAGAAGGGGGATGGTGGGTGGAGAAGAGTGAGAAGGGGGTAGATTTGATCAGGATACACCGTATGTGTGAGTGGAAATGTCACAGTGAAACTCCCTACAACTAATGTATGGTAATAAATCTTTAAAAATAGAAGAGTAGTATGGCTTAGGGGTGTATCTCAGTGGTAGAGAAAGAGACCCTTCCTGAGTTTGGTCCCCTAACATTAAAAAAAGTGGTTTTAGCCACTAGATTTTAGGAATCCCCGAGATGTTAGTGTACCCCAGGGGGACAACTCACCTTTGGCTGAGGATCCAAGGTGGACATGGTTCCTTTGGTAACTTTCCAGTTTTGTGATATTGGGCAAATAAGAACCTTTTCTAGCTTCTATTTCTTTATCTGGTAAGACAGAAAGTAGTACACTTGACAGTCACTAAGGCCCTCTCAAGGTTAACGTTCTGGACTGTTATGAAATTTGAAAGTGCAGAGTATGTCTGTCAGGTAACCCGTTCCTGTATTGGCCGATAGATCCAGGAATGCGCAGTCTGCTGGCTCAGCATTGTGCTTGCAGCACACAGTCAGTCATAAAGTATTTGAACGGCTATTCCTGTTCTTATCTCACCTTACTTACTAGACTCATCAAGTTGAAGGGACTCAGATTTATCTTTCTGGACTAAGTCCACAGAGATTGGAGACAAGAATGTTGTGATTCCATGAGCATGGGCCCTGGGGTTGTCCTGATCTCTAACTGCTGAGGAGCTACTTATGTGGAAGGCCAACGGATCACTGAAAAGAAGGACAAACAAGTTGATTGCATCCTTAATTTCATGACCCAAGTAAGTTGTGGAGCCTAGGAAGTCTTGTTAAGGACTTCAAGGCATTCCGAGAATTGAGAGATTTTCATTAGGCTGCACAAATCAGACAATAATACTCTGTAGGTTTGCTGTGTGTCTGTGTTAGAGTTTCAAAATCTAGGGGGTACTCTATGATTAGTGGAACTGAGGGTTATTTATTTTGAGCCCCTGAGAATTTCAAGCCTGCTTGTTTACTGGCACAACTTGTGCTCAGAATTTTCCAGGAGGAGGGGTCATTTTTTAGAAGAGGTGATAGTGCCATATACCTGGGTTTGCCACTTTCCTGATCTTTAGATGTTTCTGGCAATCTATGGAAAAGCCCAATGTCTATGGTTTCTCACCTTGCTCTTTGATAGTCCTGATGTGTCAGCTGTCCCCTGCCCTCTCTTCCTGCAAACACTTCACATCCGTGAGCAGGACTAGTAACTGCTTTTGTCATACATTGTGAAGTTGGTCTCAGTATCTGTGGGTTTTGCTTCCTTGAGTTCAACAAATTAGGGACCTCAAAGTGACTGAATCATTATTCCCTTACCAATGATGCACGTAACACTTTATATTGTATGGGGTATTATAAACAATCTAATCATGATTGGAAGTACATGGGTGGATGTGTAGGTATTTGCAGGTACTACAGCATTTTTATGTGAGAAGATCATGTATGCATTTTGGTGTCCCCAAAACTCAGGAAATCAATATCCCACAGATACTAAAGGGTGTCTGTCATTCCAACTCCTTTGACCTTGCTCGTGATAGGCCTCTCTTCCTCCTTAACTAATGCCTATTGTAAGCCTCAAAGTCCAGCCCAAATCACTCTTTTTAAAACCTTCAGCTAACTTAGTAGCAATTGAGATGCTTTCCCTTCTGAGTGTCTCTCCTCCTACTGCTAATCCCTCTCACCAATCACATACCACCTGGCCTCTGCTTATTGTGTGAGTTTCAACTTTCCAGCCAGAGTTCATTGCTGGCAGGGACCCCCAGTTAAACTATTTTGTAGGGAGCTTAAAGCAGAATATACATATATTGATTGGTTAATTAGTTGTTTGGCTAATTGTCATCTCAAGTCCTTCTAGTTTACAGCACCTCTGGAAAGAATAGTAGTGCAATGTTTAGTGTATCTCACGTGAATTGCATTAGAAAATTCTGGGATGCAGAGAAAGAAAGATCAAGATCACTTAGGAAATAGATGGCACATAACAAAGAGGCTTTATGAACTCCTTTATGGGAGTTGTATCATTCTCTCTGGGGAAATGAATGAAATTCTTGTTTGAAATCAGTGTCTGGATTGAGAGTACTGAACATTTTTTTTTTTTTTTTTTTGGGTCCGGTCGTGGGGCCTAAACTCTGGGCCTGGGTGCTGTCCCTCAGCTCTTCAGCTCAAGGCTAGCGCTCTACCACTTGAGCCACAGCGCCACTTCTGGCTTTTTTCTTTTTGCTTATGTGGTGCTGAGGAATCGAACCCAGGGCCTCAAGCATGCAAGGCAAGCGCTCTACCACTGAGCCACCTTCCCAGCCCGAGAGTACTGAACATTTTTATCTGGTGTCTGGTGGACACACATTTCTCCTGTACAACAAACCCCTGATGAGCTGAACATTTTCTCCTCGAGTACTTAATGAGGAATACATATCCAAAGATATTCCAGTTTGTCTTTGGTTTGCAAGCCCTCTACCGAATTTATCATGGCTCTGCTGCTTAGAGGCCATACTGGAAAATTTCTTTTCTTTGACATTCCCCCAGATTTTTGAAATTAGTAAGATATTCTACCTTCAACCTTCCTTTAATGAGGTTGGAAAAGAGAGCTATCAAGTTCTTAAGCCCTTGTTAAGGGGCATGGTTTAAAATTCTTTCACCACCCTGAATTTTGAACATATTCCAATCTGCTAGATTTTTCTTAAAGTGTAGTTCTTCCAGATGCCACCTGTCAGATTGAGCACAGTGGAAGCATTCCAGCCTTGCTGAGAGCCCTGTTTTCTTGGATAAGATTAGCAGCTACAAATCAGAGACTGGAGACTCAGGACTCTGCCCCTACTTCCCTTTATTGGACTAATCACCTCATCTTTCCATCTCAGTTTTGATCAATTTCTCTCATAGGATTGTTATAAGAATGTAATAAGCTAGGCTGTGTAAATTGCTTTATATAGCATTTAAGATGGAATAATTCCTGCCTAAACAAGGGTGTTACATCTGTGGTACTTCTTAGCTGCAATCTCGCAAGTTCACCATCATCTCAAATTACCAAGTTTCTTCTTTTATGTGTTGGTGCTGAGCCATGTCTCATTTATGGACTAGGGCAAGATTGCATTTGTAGTCCTGTGAATATTTGTCTTTGATGTATTTTCCTACATGTGATTAATTGTTTTAGCATTTAAAAATCTTTTACTTGTTTATAAGCTTATCATATTCATGACCAATTTTAGTCTGCAAGGTTGTTATGTATTTAAAAAAAGACTTTGTGGGCTGGGAAGGTGGCTCAGTGGTAGGGTGCTTGCCTTGCATGCATGAGGCCCTGGGTTTGATTCCTCAGCACCACATAAGCAGAAAAGGCTGGAAGTGGTATTATGGCTCAAGTGGTAGAGCTCTAGCCTTGAGCTGAAGAACTGAGGGACAGTGCTCAGGCCCAGAGTTCAAGCCCCACAACTGACAAAAAAAAAAAAGGGGCTTTGTTTTCTAGACTGAGGTCTAGGGTAGGGTGATTTGGAGTGTCTATACAAACTTTACTTCAGATTGATATTCATCAGTTTTAAATAGGGTTGTTCAATACTTACTGCCTAGTTGTACCAGCATCTGATTCTTTTTTTTTTTTACAAAGGTGTTTCATTTTGATATTTACAACCATGCATATAGTGCCTCTTCTATTATCATTTCTTATCCCATTTCTCCCTCCCTTTTGAAGTTGTTAGTGGGTTTCATTATGCTACTTTCATACATGCCTGTAGGGTGCTTAAATCATATTTACCTCTCCATCATCCTGTCCTTCCTTACTCCCTCCCATTAGTCTCCCCAAAACAATTCTTCTTTTAGATTCATGCCATCTTTTTAGGTCTAGATTCCACATATGAGATAAAATAAGCAATAGTTGTCTTTCTGAATTTGCCTCATTTGCTTAACCTGCTGATTTCCAGTTTTGTCCATTTTCTTGCAAATGATACATTTCCCTCCTCCTTCTCCTCCTCCTCTTCCTCTTTTTTCTTTTTCTTTTTTGTTAGTCATAGGGCTTGAACTCAGGGCTTGGGCACTCTCCCTGAACTTTTTTGCTCAAGGCTGGCACTCTACCATTATGAGGCACAGCTCCATTTCTGGTTTTTAGGTGGTTAATTGGGGATAAGAGTCTTAAAGCTTTCCTACCTGGACTGGCTTCAAACTGTGATCCTCAGATCTCAGCTTCTTGAGTAGCTAGGATTAAAGGTATGAGCTACCAACTGCTGGCATTCTTTTTTTTTTTTCCTGTGTCCATCCTGGAGCTTGACTTTAGGGCCTGAGCTTTTTTTTTTTTTTTAATGGCTTTTTTCCTCAAGGCTAGTGTTCTACCTTGAGCCGTAGCCTCACTTCAAGTGTTTGGTGATTAATTGGAGATAAGAGTCTCATGGATTTTCCTGCCCGGGTTAACTTTGAACTGGTATCCTCAGATCTTAGCCCTTTGAATAACTAGGATTAGATAATAGTCACCGGCACCCAGCTCCATTCTTCTTCTCCTTCTTCTCCTCCTTCTCCTTCTTCTCCTTCTCCTCCTCCTCCTCCTCCTTCTTCTTCTTCTCCTTCTTCTCCTCCTCTTCCTCCTCCTCCTCCTCCTTCTTCTTCTTCCTCCTCCTCCTCCTCCTCCTCTTCCTACTCCTCCTTTTCTTTTCTGATTGTGGGGCTTAAACTCTGGGCCTGGATGTGGTCCCTGAACTCTTCAGCTCAAAGCTAGCGCTCTACCACTTGAGCCACAGCACCATTTCCAGTTTTCTGAGTAGTTTATTGGAGAGAAGAGTCTCACGGACTTTCGTGCTTGGGCTGCCTTTGACCCAGGCTTTGAACCGTGATCCTCAGATCTCAGCTCCTGAGTAGCTAGGATTATAGGTGTGAGCCACGGGTGCCCGGCTCCAACTCCATTCTTTAGAACTGAGTAATATATCCTGACAGCATCTCTAAGCATGTAGATTATCCATTTATCTTTGCTTTTTTTGTAATTAAATTTTGTTACCTCATGGTGAAGTGAGGTGATTCTCAAGTGCCTTTGATTTTGGAGAACCCCATTGTCTCTAAGAATCCCCTGGTTTCTTTTTGAAGTACTTAGAACCATCCTTCTATCTATGCCAGTAGCTTATCTAGGAGTGACATGAAATGTATTCTGTCTAGAATTTGTAGGATCTATCCTTTTGAAGTTTGGAATGACATATACTCATCTCATGTTGAATTCTTTTGTTTTCTCAACAATTGCTATGGATTGTAGTTGGAAAATCTCATCAGACTTTTCTCCTATCCTGACATGGCCAGCAGCCTAAAACTTAATCAGAATAGTTTGATATTTTCACAATTTTCTTCTAACTTACAGATGGTCTGTCTCACCTCTAGCAGCAAAGATAATTCTCCTTTAAGCAGAAACAAAGTCCAAACAGATATAGAAGAATTGTCCTTGCTTTTTAAAAAAATTACTTTATCATCAACCCCACGCAGATCTATCACTTTCTTGACACATTGATAATAAGAACTAGTGTTAGTTTTTTGTAAATCCTCAGATTCTTTTTTTTTTTTTTTTCTTTTTGTCGGTCGTGGGGCCTGCACTCTGGGCCTGGGCGCTGTCCTTCAGCTCTTCAGCTGTAGACTAGCGCTCTACCACTTGAGCCTCAGCCCCATTTCTGGCTTTTTCTGCTTATGTGGTGGCTGAGGAATCAAACTGAGGGCCACATGCATGCAAGGCAAGCATTCTACCACTGAGCCACCTTCCCAGTCCCAAACCTCAGATTCTTTAGTATTTAGTTTGATACAATACATACGAATATGACTCCTTCATTTTTTTCTTGGAAAGGGAGTAGGAGGAAGACAAATTTTGCTTTTTATTTGTGTGAGTGGAAAGTAGCACAAACCTAGGAATTGGGAGGCCAGTTTCAGTCATTGTATGTACTGAGCACTTTGCATCTCCAGGTCATCACAGTATTTCCAGTTGGAGGCTATGTGGTCATTTCTATGTAGGACGTTAGTTTTTCTTTTTTTGGGGCCTGAACTCTGGGGCCTGGGCGCTGTCCCTCAGCTCAAGGCTAGCACTCTACCACTTGAGCCACAGCGCCACTTCCGGCTTTTTTCTTTTTGCTTATGTGGTGCTGAGGAATCAAACCCAGGGCCTCAAGCATGCAAGGCAAGTGCTCTACCACTGAGCCACCTTCCCAGCCCAGGTTTTTTTGTTTTTTTTTTTAGGTAGTAATTACACTGAGTGTTAGGAAGGTTTGGGGGGAGTGAAATTTGGATGGGGGTTAGAGTGGAGGGGGGGAATTAAGGTCCAGCCTTATCATAATGGAAGAATATAGTCAGTGTGTCTTCTATTTTCAGAAAGCCATTTTCATGAAGAGAAGCACTCTTCTCACTTGTGTTGCCTTTCAGAGAGTTGCCACATTTGGAATGTCAACAAAAGTTCTCAGGAATGGATTTCTGGAAGTTGCTTTCATACCAGTCCCCGTAGTCCCCAGAGACTTAGCACGTTTCCTGCTGGCCACTTCCTATTCTCAAAGGCAAGGAACAATGTACAAAACCTGGTACCAGTCCTTTAATAAAGTTTTAACTGCTGGATTTAAGAGGGAGTAACACAGAAAGAGTTCTCTTCATTTGTATTTCTTGTCATGCTTAGCTGTTAGGTAAAATGCTTGCATATTGTTTCCTTTCTCAGTTGATCATGAGAAATGCTGACAGCTTTCTCACTGAAGATTAAAAAGTTAATTTTTTAAATTTATATTTTTATTATTGTTATTGTAAAGGTGATGTACAGAGGGGTTACAGTTATAGAAGTCAGGTTATGAGTACATTTCTTTTTGAACAGAACAGTTTCACCTCTTCCCACATTTTCTCCCAGCTTTTTCCTCCTGATCCCCCCTCCCACCTCTCCACAAGTTGTATAAAGAATTCTTGATGTGTAATTTAAAAGGTCTTAAGTTGTTTTATAGGGGATTGTTAGCCTTCTTTAAAAATGTGTTAAAATCTGATGTAAGCAGGAGATAAATGTTTCACCCATAAGCCAGATGCTGGTGGCTCATTCCTGAAATCCTAGCTATTCAGGAGGCTGAGATCTGAGGACTGTAGTTCAGAACCAGCCCAAGCAGGAAAGCTAGTGAGACTCTTATCTCTAATTAATCAGCAAAACTCTCAAAATGGAGTAGTGGCTGACATGCTGGAGTGTTAGCCTTGAGTGAGAAAGCTAAGTAATGATGCTCAGGCCCTGAGTTCAAGCCACAGTAGTAGAATAAATTGGACCCATGGATAAGTTTGGTTATTTTGCAGTAACAGGGAACATGCTAACATATCTTCCTCATAATTACAAGAAGTCCCATATTGAATTTTGTACTTATTATCTGAATGGGAGAAAATTCAACTTTTTTGTGAATGGGTTAGGGAAAAATCTATCCCCAGTAGCTACTAAATATAGTTTAGATATTGGTTAATGGGAAAGTCCCCCCACCCTTTTTTTTTGCTGGTCTTGGGACTTCAACTCAGGGCTCAGGTGCTGCCCCTGAGCCTCTTTGTGTTCAAGCCTAGCACTATACCACTGGAGCCATAGCACCACTTCAGATTTTTTCTGAGTAGTTTATTGGAGTCTCACAACTTTTCTGCCCAGGCTGGCTTCAGACTATGAGCCTCAGATCTCAGCCTCCTGAGTAGCTAGGATTACTGGTCTGAGGGTGTGCCGGTGGGCACCCGGCTGGAAAGTTTCCTTTGGATATTAGAAATAATGAGTAAGAATTCCTTTTTCATTTTGTATTCATGGTAGGAATCTTTATTTTTCACTAGCTATTATTTATCAGGTAGAAATTAGAATACAATGAAATGTCTAGATTAAATGAATTTTAAAGCCATCTTGCTAATAGATTTGATGCTTGGTAGTTGGTGCCATTCACTGTGGTTAGATAATAGATTGCACATAAGAGAACTGTTTTAAATGATTCTCAGACTAGGGGCTAGGAATGTGGCTTAGTGGTAGAGTGCCTGCTTAGCATGCATGAAGCCCTGGTTTTGAGTCCTCAGTACCACTTGAACAGAAAAAGCCACAAGTGCTGCTGAGGCTCAAGTGGTAGAGTGCTAGCCTTGAGCAAAAGAAGCTCAGGGACAGTTCCCAGGGCCTGAGTTCAAGCCACAGGACTGGCAAAAAAAACCCACAACAAAACAGAAAAGATTCTCAGATTGGATCTGGGCGCATGCCTGTAATCCTAGCTACTTAAGAGACTGTGATGTAAGGCTCTAGGGTCAAAGCAGAAGAGTCCCTGTGAGATTCTTTTTTTTTTCCTGGTCCTGGGGCTTGACCTCTGGGGCTGGGCTCTGTCCCTGAGCTTCTCTCTGCTCAAGGCTAGCATTCTACCACTTGAGCCATAGTGCACCAGTTCTGGCCTTTTCTAAGTAGTTTATTGAAGATGAGTCTCACAGATTTTCCTGCCTGGGCTAGCTTCGAACTGCCATCCTCAGATCTCAGCCTCTTCATGCCCAGCTTTCCTTGAGACACTTTTTTTTTTTTTATTGTGAGAATACCATACAGAGGGGTTACAATTACATGGGCAAGATAGTGAGTACATTTCTTAGCAAGCATTGTTGCCTCCTCCTTTGTTTCCCCATACCATCCCTTCCCCTCTCCACCCCCACCCCAATACCCCCATACCCCTCTACTAACCCTCCCCACCCCCCACTCCCTACCCCATCATTTTTCCACAAAACGTCTTGTACATCTCATTGTTGTAATGGGTCTTTTTTGGGGGGGTCCACATGTACATCTCATTGTTGTAATGGGTCTTTCTTTTTTTGGGGGGGGGTCTGGTCGTGGGGCCTGAACTCTGGGCCTGGGCACTGTCCCTCAGCTCTTCAGCTCAAGGCTAGCGCTCTACCTCTTGAACCTCTTGAGCCACAGCACCACTTCCGGCTTTTTTTTCTTTTTTCTTATGTGGTGCTGAGGAATCAAACCCAGGGCCTCATGCATTGCAAGGCAAGCACTCTACCACTGAGCCACCTTCCCAGCCCTGTAATGGGTCTTATTTCCAATTAACCACTCAATAACCAGAAGTGGAGCTGTGGTTCAAAGTATTAGAACACTAGCCTTGAGCACCCAGGCCCTGAGTTCAAGTCCCATAACTGACTCCCCCCTCCCCCAGATTGGGCACACCAAAGGTTGGATCAGAAGTAGTATTTGAGTTGAAATCTTATTGTCCCTGACACACTGGATGGATAAAGTGATGGTATCAAATAGTCCATTTCATGGTGCTCCAGCTCTCGAATTTTATGGAGGGAAGGATATTGGTGTAAGTCCCCTTGGGTTACTAGCAGAATATCCTGTTCCCAGCACTCACGCAGGTACTTGACAGGTAATATCTAGGTTGTTCAGGGAGTTGGAGTTGAAGATGGTATTTAAATGTTGGATTGTCTTCAGGGTGAAATGACTGTTAATGCCCTGAGATTACCCTGTCACAGCAGTTCCTGTTATTGTTGTCAAAATACGTCATGAGCAGTCAGGGGGATCAGCCAGTAATAATCTAGTAATTATATTAATTGAATTCTAACATGACTGAAAATGGGCATTAATTTCCTTTCAGCAGATGGAATTTAATGTACCTAACTCCATTTAGGCTGGGTGGAGACTATGCTTTGAAATATACGACATTTTTAATGTGTCTATTTTAAGTGAATATAAGAACATTCATAGTTGTTCATTCTATTTTCTACTTTCTTCCCCACTCTTTTTTTCTACTTTACCCCACCTTTCCTCCTTTGATCTCACAATTTTTTTTCCCACCAAAAATTATAGCAACACTTTAAAGCTTATTTGGTCTATCTTGTAGTTCCTGTCTAATAATGTTTAAAAGAAAACAAACTAGCCAAGTGCTGGTGGCTCATACCTGTAATCCTAGGCTGACATCTGAGGATCATGGTTCAAAGCCATCCGAGGCAGGAAAGTCCATGACATTCTTACCTTCAATTAACCACCAGAAAACCAGAAGTGGAGCTATGGCCCAAAGTGGTAGAGCACTAGTCTTGAGCAAAAGAATAAAGGGACAGTGCCCAAGCCCCGAGTTCAATCTGCACAACTGACAAAAGGAAAAAAAAAAAGAAAGAAAAACAAACATACCTATAAAAAAGCTTAAATTTTAAGACACTCCATCTCTTTACCTTTCATAAAATCTCAAGATAAAGATGCTCAGTTGCATTTTGGCTTTGGACACTGGGCATTATTCTATTTGGGATTTTTACTTTCTGTGTAGGTGTGGAAGTTATAAAACCTCATATCATGTAGGAATTCTTCCAAAGTATTCCTGGTCCAGGGACTTTTGGGGATTCTACTTGCTTTTTGGGTGTTTCTAAGTAGCTCTTGTGGCATTCTCAGTAGTATGAAATCAACCACTCTGAACCCCAGTAAATGCATGTTGAGGTGGATATGGTACAGGTAGGTGTTCTCAGCTGCCTGAGTGACATTTTTTCTGGTAGCAGTGCTTGATAGGGATCAACATATATACTTTTTCCTGCATAGTGCTCTAAATGTATATTGTTACTATGTGTCTAAAAGCAAGTGAAATTAAGTAATAGCATTTAGGAGGAAAATTAAGTACCTCATCTTAGTTCCCTAAGTGTAATTGGAAGGATAGATAGCTTTCAGATGTGCGAATTCAACCATAAACTCTTTGTGCTTGTGTTAAAACTTTTATTTTTCTAGACACACATGATTCCTCGTTGCTAATCATTTAAAAGCCCTCATAAAATTGGGTTTGTAAATAAATTGGACATTTATAGTAGCTATTTGGAGAGGAAGAGAGCTTGAAAATAATCAAATAGAGACTATTGTTGCTGGACATAGTGGTGCAAATTTGTAATCCTAGCTACTTGCCAGGTAGAGATGGGTGGATTGTGGTTTGAGGCTGGCCTGAACAAAAGCACAAGACCTATCTGAAAAACACTACATGTAAAGGGTTAGGGGTGTGGCCTCAAATGGTAGAGAGCTTGCCTTGTGGGTACAAGGCTCTGGGTTTAATCCCCAATACTGCCAAAAACCAAACCACCACCAGCACCAAAAGAGAAAGTCCATTCCTGGCCATTATCATTCATTTAGATTTAGGGTATAAATCAGTAGCAGGGTGCCTGCTTACCATGTATGAGGCCCCAAATTCAATCCCCAGGAACGTGTACACACACTCACCCACACATGCACCAAACCAGCACCATCTCCCAAACAATTTAAGTTAGTTTTAACAATTATAATTGTATATAATTTTTTGATCTTAAATTTATATATTTATATGGAAATGATTTTCCCCCCTTTTCCCCTTCTGATCCTAGACTCTAGAGTTGAAATAATTTTTAGAATTCTAGAAATACCTGATAAAAGTTGTAGTGTTCTTCTAAATCTGAGCTGTAAACTGATTCTTATGTTCCTGTTGTTGGAGAACAGCCCTCCAGTCCAAGGATAGGCACCCCATATCTAAATAACAATGGAGGCCACACCTAAAGCCAGAGCTCCACTGGGGAAAGTAAGTAACAATGCTTTATTTTGCCTTAGTTGTATAGGAGAGTGCTTTGTGAAAACAGCTAAGAACAGGCTGGTTTTCATGTATGTTTGTGCAAATGGTGATTTGAACAACTTACACTTAAGATTAAAAATTGAAAGCCCTCTGTGCTACATTGAACTTCACTAAGCTTCTGAAGCATTTAAAGTCACTGTATTTAAAAGATACTAATTGAATGACTCACCACCTCATGTGTTGTTTTGACAGGAAGTGTATCACATCTCAATAATTTCCTTAACATTTTTTCCTGCCAGGTGCCTGTTTTCTTCTGGTTGCTAACTTATTCCTGTAGAATTCCAAATATGTGGTTGGTTTCCCTCACTGATAGACTTTCACAGTTCCTTTTCCTTTTTTCCCCTTCTGTAGAGTAGCTAATGCACATATGCTTGTTTGTATAGGAAGCTGGTGTTGCCCAGCCAGGATGCCTTTGTCTGGGGAACAGATTTTATGACCCTAGCACATAGGATTTCACAAAGAAGTTTTGAAAAAATGTGCCTGTTGACAGATCACATCTAAGGCCTTACTTCTGTGAAGTATTGTTCATTCAATCACTTATGTACTGTCTGTCTATCACTTATTGTTCAATCACTCATGTACTATCACTTATCTATCATCTATGTATCTACTACATACTTATGTATCTACATGTATTTATGTATGTGTTAACCATTTACCTGTGTATGTCTCTCTAGATCTATGTATCTATAATCTATATGCATCTATGTATCTATCTCTGTATCTATGTATCTATCATCTTTCTATCCATGGACCTATGTATCTAGATTTATTTATGTATATATATTATTTTTACAATGTGAATGAGCTACCTTGAAATAATTTGGAAACCACTTTTAAAATCTAAATCATAAATGTGGATAAAGAGGTATTTGTAATTAGTTCAGTAACTGTTGCTGTTGAGAACATTTATTTGTATGTTTGCCTTTAGTCATTTAGATCAGTATATTTCTGTCTAAGAAAATGTGTGTGTATTTGTAAATTTATATAACTTTTACCATTGTAAAACACTTTGTAAATTCCATTGATTTTGTAATTATCAACTATAGCCTTTTATAGTTTGATTTATTTTTTATATGTGATTTCAGTCTGGTGATTTACCATTTTCCATACTTGGTAGGGTAAGTTTTTGGTTTATATTACTTATATTTCTTTATTGAATATAGAATTACTACATTTGAAGTACAAGTACATAGTAGATAATTTCTTTGGGAGAACAGTGACCGAAGAAGTCTTTTTTCTTTGTAATGTGGTATTGTATAGTAAATTGAACCTTACATGAGTTCAGAATTAAAGTCTTGTGACTTTATAGAGCATCCCATGGGACACTGAGAGCTGGAAGTAGATTTTAGGAAGGCATGCTTACTGGAGTTGACATTTTGCAGTTAGAGACAATCTTAGTACTCACACAGGTATGCATTTTAAACTGTCCTCCAGAACTGGCTTTCTATATTAACGTTTCCCCATTTGTACCCTTTCTCTTAATTAGGGACAATCAGATGTGTAAAATACTATTTTATTTTATTTTTTTAGTCAGGGACAGGGACAGCCCAGGCTGTCTTTGAACTCACAATCTTCTTCCTCAGCCTCCTAGGTGCTAGGATTAGGTGTGTACTTTCATTCCCAACCTAAAAATAATATGGAGTTGGTGTGTGGCTCAAATAGTAGAACTGTTTCCTACTAAACATGAGGCCCTGAGTTCAAACCCCAGTGCTGAAAAAAAAAAAACAAAGAAAACAAAGGAAAAATACTTTGTGTTACCAAATCAATGAATAGTTTAATAAATATCAACAGTAAGTTGAGTGACTGGTTTTTTTTTTATTGTCATTATAGAGGTGATGTTATATGTCAGGTAATGAGGACATTTCTTTTTGAACAATGTCACCCTTTCCCTCACCCAGTTTTTCCCCTCCTGTCTCCATCTATAGGTTATATAATTCATTTTTCCCATAGTGTCTAGTAAGTACCACTGATTGTTTATTGTATTATATTTATTTATTTATTTTTGCACACATATTGGGGCTTAAACTCAGGGCCTAGTGCTTTTTTTTGGGGGGGAGGGAGGGTCTGGTCGTGGGGCCTGAACTCTGGACCTGGGTGCTGTCCCTCAGCTTTTCAGTTCAAGGCTAGCGCTCTACCACTTGAGCCACAGCGCCACTTCTGGCTTTTTTCTTTTTGCTTATGTGGTGCTGAGGAATGGAACCCAGGGCCTCATGCATGCAGGGCAAGCGCTCTACCACTGAGCCACCTTCCCAGCCCCCTAGTGCTTTTTTACTTGGTTGTTTTCATTAAGGCTGGCACTCTACCACTTGAGCCGCACCTCCACTTCTGTTTTCTTCATGGTTAACTGGAGACAAGAGTCATAGACTTTTCTGCCTAGGCTATCTTTGAACCTGATCCTCAGGTCTCAGTCTCCTGAATAGCTAGAATTACAGAAGTGAGCTACTGGTATTGGACTTGCATTATTATATTTGTAATGGAAATAAAAGATTAAACAAGAATATTGTTAACATGAAGGAGCCATCTAGGAAATAGTAGCATTAGTAAAATCTTACATGATTGGAGATGAGAAGAGAGGGGGGATGAGCTTGGCTGGGGATGGACACTTCTAGTTCCAGGTTCCTTGTTCAAATTGGGTTCTAGTCTCTTCTCTGCATTTCTCTTGCTGGGATTAGACAGTTACATAGCCACAAACATGTAAGTTACAGTAGCTTTATCTTTCGTTTGCTCATCTGTCATCTTCTGTGACTCTTATGAGCAGCACACAAATGCATGCTTGGCACGAAAAGCCCCTAAGAAAGTTTAACAGTCTTTCCAGGTATGCCTTATGTATTTGGCAGGGCTTTGATATTTATGGCGCTAAAATTATTTCATCCAGTACAGGTATAAAGGTCATCTGTGTGGTTTTGTTCTGTTTTGTGAGATGAGAGCTTGCAGTATAACACGGGCTGACCTTGAAATTTCTCTCCATCCTGCCGCCTCTTCTTCCCTAGTGCAGGAATTAAATGCATGTACCCTTACACCTGGCCTATACTTTTTTTTTTTAAATAAATTACTCTCCATATAAATCAATCAGCTAAAGATTTTTTTTTTTTTTGGTCATATGGCTTAAACTCAGGGCTTGGGTACTGTTCCTGCTCTTTTGCACTTATGGCTAGTGTTGTACCACTTGGAGCCACAGCACCATTTCTGGTTTTCGGGTGGGTAATTGGAGATAAGAGTCACAGGGAATTTTCTGCCCTGGCTGGCTTTGAACTGCAATGCTTAGATCTCAGCCTGAGAAGCTAGGATTACAGGCATGAGCCACCAGTGCCAGGCAGGATTTATCCTTGATAATTCAGTCACATGAGGAATTCTGTACAATTTGGTGAAGAAAACATTTGTGTCTGAATGGGTCACTTTTATAATTTTAAAATGTTGGATTCATTTAGAGTCTCAAAATTAAACTGGAGCTACAAGGAAGCTAGTGTAACTTGATTTATTTATTTATGCCATTTCTGGGGCTTGAACTCAGTGTGTGGGAGCTGTCCCTGAGGTGCTTTTTTTCAAGGCTAGTACTCTACCATTTGAGCCACAGTTCCACTTCTGGCTGTTTTGGTGATTAAGTACAGATAAGAGTCTTATGGACTTTTCTGCCCCGGCTGGCTTTAGACTGCAATCCTCAGATCTCACCTCTTGAGTGGCTAGGATTACAGACATGAGCCATTAGAACCTGGCTAATGTAATTTTAAATGAGTGTTTTGCAATATTGTTTTTCCTATCTATGGAATGGCTAGCGCCAGGCCTTTAGATAAGACTGAATAATTTGTTGTTCGAATGAAGTTATAGGTGGAAACACTTTAGAAAGCGTCAATGATACATATTAATACAAAACACCAAACTATAGCTGTATTTACAGAAAGTGGTTTATGGCATAGATTTACTACTACTATCAGTTTGTATGTAGTAGAGTATGTGATCAGCTGGTACTGTGCCAGTTCCTAAGTCTCTTTGTTAATTTAACACTTCTGCATTTAGTAATGTCAAAGAAAAATGTGGAGCCAGTTCAAGTTAGGGAGAGTTCATCTCAAAGAGGCTTGCTGTGTAAGAGAGGGGGTTAATGAGTGGCTGGAGTCCCTGTTTTGTGGTCACAGTCACAAAGACACAATTCTTCTGTTCTTCCGCGGTTTAGAGTGTAAGACCAGTTTGAAAAAGAGCACTCATGGAAGGTTTCATTAGACCACAAATCCCCTCTCAGGAAAAGAAAGTTACCAATGAAGACCATTGGAGTCAGTTCTTCTTTCATCTATGGGTGGGATGTATGCGTTTACATGGTTGCCAATCTTTGCCCCCTCTTCTATTAAGAAACAAACATTTCTACCACCCCTAAACCATTCTTCTCTTGTAATTCTTCAAACCTGGGGATGAAAAGTCCTCAATACTTGAGTTCCTACTGGGTTTAATACATTCCAGGAGCCTGGTTGTATTTCAAATGTGCTGAGTTTGGTACTCCAGGTGGGTTTCTCATTTGGTTATTTCCAGGCATTAACCCTGTCTGCTTTTGTTTCACTCTGCACTATTTTTTTCTTTCCTTTTTAAGGATTAAATGTGAGTAATTTTGTGTATATATATTTATCATTATTATTATAAAGGCATTGTACAGAGGGATTACGGTTACATAAGTAAGGTTAAGAGTACATTTCTTTTTGGACAGTGTTACCCCTTCCCTCACTCTCTCCCAGTTTTTCCCTCAGATCCCAACCCACAATTTGTTCATTTTCAGCAGTGTCTAATGAACATCACTGTTGCATTTATTCACTCTTTGTCCCACCCTGTCTGTTCCCCTTTTACAAAAGGTAAAGAAAACACAAGCAGCAGTAAAGAATAAAGCAACCTCCTGGTTCCATTTCTTTCTGCACTAACTCAGTTTTCAGTTTCCATTGGCATCCCAAGGGACACTAGCATGCTCCTCCCGTCTCCCCGCTATCCCCCAGTCCAGACTACAGAGAGCAGGGTGGACATTTTCTGCAGAGAATTTAAAAACATGTGAAAAATCATTTAGAGACAATCTTGCAAGATTACTTCCCTTAGTTCACTAGCAATCTTCTCCTGGTATAGGCTGTGAACATTTGCAGCAATCACATAATGTCTTTGTGAATGTCAAAGTAATATGCATTGTATTCAACATGGGATTTCAGTCCAACAGCTCCCAGTCATACATGGGCCCTGTCCATGTATGCATTTGTTCAGAGAACAGATTCCCAAAGATTTGGCATGACTCAAGTGCACCAGCATGAGTGTGCTTTGTGTGGGTGTGATTTTGGTAGTACTATTTAATAGTGCAGTCAAATAACAGGTTTGACACACAGTGATAGCATAGTGATGGTAATAACCAGAAACAAAGCTTTATTTGTTTTGTTCGCTGTTCTGTGTGAGCTGTATGAGGTTGTTGTTGTTTGGGGGGGTCGTTTTGGTTTTGGTGGTACTAGGATTTGAAGTTGGCCTTTTGCTTGCTAGGCTGACAGTCTACCACTTGAACCACACCTCTAGCCCTTTTTTCATTTTTGCTAATTATTTTGGGTAGTGAATCTAGGGAACTTTCTGTCCTGGCAGGCCTTGTATTGTGATCCTCTAGGCTCAGCCTCCTGAGTAGTTAGGACTACAGGTGTGAGACACTGGTGTCCAATTCCACTAGAAGTCTTTGGATTTAAAATGTAAAATGGCAAAATGAATCAGAACTGCTTTCATATTTTTATTCCTAGTCCAAAATTTAAAACTTGAAATGTTTTACTGAATTTGAATCATATCTTTCAAGTTGAAATATAGTTTAGTGTATTTAAAACTAAACGATGAAAGAAAAAATAAAATGTCATATAACTGGTAGAATTCAATGATTTTGTTGTAGCTTTGGAAGACATTTCTTTACATTGGCTTTATTATTTTTTCTGGCATGATTTTTATCTATCTATCTATGGATTTCAAAAACAGTTTTCACTACATTTCTTTTTTGGCCTTTTATGTATTTCACCTGACTATTATTAAAAACAAAACTTCTGTTGTTTGAAGAGTGGGTATTGAGTGGCTTGCTTATGTAGGTAGCAGGTACACTAGGCATGCTTGCTGGGACCACTATAAATCATTTGTGTCTCCCCCATTGTGTATTATGTACAATGGTAGTGAGAACCTAGGTTCTAGGTAAGTATTTGAACGAACAGACCCGAAGTTAATTTCAGTGGATTTCTTTCTGGAGTCCTATGGTGTTTCTAATGATTTAGGCTTTGCTATTTCTCCAGGCTGCTATGTTATCTTTCTAACTACAGTCCCTGTATCCAAGTTCCCCTCTACCTGTCTGCAGTCCCCACCTTCCCCTTATACCATCCATATTCCTGTCTGCTCAGTGTGAGATTTTTAAAATTGAAACCTCACTGTGCAGTTTCCTACTTGAGTCTTTCTGTAGCTCTTCATAGTTTTCATTTCCTATGGCTCTTAGGGGTCTGGGCTCCTGTATCTCTCTCTCACCTGGCCTCCTGCCAAATAGTTCTCCAGGGAACTCCCTCCCTACAGCACACCTGCTTTCTGTCCTCTGCTCACCTTTCCTTTTTGTTTTCAGTCCTTCATTCTTGAAAGACCTGACCAGCTTCTGTTTCTCAGGACACCTACAACCTGTTTTGACACCATCTGTATCTTTGTTTCAGATTTAAAGTTTATTAACAGTGATAATTGTGTGTGACCACAACAATATTTTTGTATGTGTGTGCTGGTCCTAGAGCATGAACTCAGGACCTGGGTACTGTTCCTAAGCTCTTTTGCTCTACTGCTTGAACCACAGATCTACTTTCAACTTTATAGTGTTTAATTGGAGGTAATAGTCTCATGATTTTTTTTTTTTCTGCTGCCTTTGATTGAACCACAATCCTCAAATCTTAGCCTCTTGAGAAACCAAGATTAGAGAGGATTACAGGTGTGACCCATTGCCTCCTGGCTAACAAGTTTTAAGATGTTTCTCATGTGCATTTCTATTCACCCCCTAGAGAGTTTCAGATCAGGCTGGATGAACTTTTCCTTTCTTTCTTTTCCTCCTCATCTTCTGGTGTGTACCTTCCCCTGGCTTGGGTTTTAAAACACTAAATAAGGGATAATTATTCATGCCAAGATTTGGCACAAACATCTCAGATTTAGCATCTGAAACTGAGCCTATCGCCTCCCTGCCTCTCCTTAGAGAAGTGTGCCTTAGTGATGCCTACTTTTCTCTTAGCGAGATCCTTGAAAGTCTACTTTTTCTTTTTTCCTCCCTCTACAATAAGCTTTTTGAATAAGCTTTGATTCTGCCACGTCCTCTCCATTACTGCTCTTGTTGCAAACCCTACACTGGCACCAATATGGTCCCTTGGAGACCAGAATTGCTTTTCTCTATTTTGGGTAGGCTCTGTACTAGCTCTGCATCCCAGTGTGATGAAAGTTCATCCCTCCTTTTCAAGGCTTTCCAGGATCTGGCCTGTCTCTCAGCCTCATCTTCCCATGCCTCCTGCTCCCTGTCTCCTGGTTTATGTCCTCACTTGAGAGCTTGCTGTACATGGCCAATGATTCTTACTTTACTATGCTTACTCTGCTGTCTCTTCTGAACCAAGTTATCTTCTTGGTTCAGTCCTTAGGATCAATATATCACTCTGCTTTTCTAGCTGACTCCTGCTCTTAAGACATGTTCAAACCCTCCTATATTAACTAGAATTTAGGTTAGCTTATATTAAAAAAGATCTAAATAGAGGCTTAAATAAGACATAGGACAGTCTTATGTAAGACTTTAAGTCAATAGGTGTCTGGAGAGGAGGTGGCACACTCTTGAGGTTACTTGGGGGACATATTGTTCCACCACCCCTAGGGCAATGGCTTGCCTCATTAGCTTAGTTGCATATGGCATCTAGACAGTAAGAAGAGGGAATTAGGAGAGCATATCCTTTTCTTTGAAGAGCCCAACTCAGACACTGTATATTCTCCTATTCATATCTCATTTGCCATAAATCATCATAGTCTCACACCTAACATCAGGGAAGACTGTGTGAGTCTTCATACTTGATCTTAGCAAAGGCTTATCCAAATATAATATGAACTGTGTATGCAATCTAAAAATTGTTAAGCCAGCTGGGAATGGCTCACTCCTGGGATCCAAACTATACAGGAGTCTGAGATCTGAGGATTATGGTTCAAAGCCAACCCGGGCATACAAATCAGAGAGACTCTTATTTTCAATTAACCAGCAAAAAACCAAAAGTGGAGGTGTGATCAAATGGTAGAGCACCAATCTTGAGGGAAAAAAATCAAAAACAAAAAGAACTAGTGAGAGTGCAAGGCTCTGAGTTCAAACTCTTGTACTAGCGCCAAAGATGAAGAAATAAGCAAATAACATGAAGCAAGCAAGCAAGCCAGGCCTGGAAGTGGATGTTTGTATTTCAACTACTCAGGAGGCTGAGATGGGAAGATCACTTGAGCCCAGAAGTTTGAAACCATCCTGGGTAATGGAGTAAGACTGTTCAAAACAAAGCCTCCCCAAACCTTGTAACCTAAAAATTTCAAATATTAATATTAGAAAGTAAAAAATGATAATTTGAAATTAATCCAGTATATTTACTCCAATGGATCTAAACTATTGTTATTTAAACATGTAAGCCTATTCACATTTCAAATATAAATAGTCACATGCAACTAATGGCTACCATTCTGGACAGCAAAGCTTTAGCTGGTGCGCCATAGCCCAGCTAAAGTGGAAGGACTCTGCCACTAAAATAAAGGTGAAACCCAGTATCAATGGTAAACTAGTAGCCACTGTCTCCTTTTAACCACTCGCTGCTCCCACCTATCCAATTTACCCAAACTACTTGGTATTGCCCGTGACAATACCAATAATTACCTGTTGTAGTCTGCCATTTCCATTGTTGGAGCATCTTAAGGGGAAAAATTAACTCGCCTTTTCTCCAAATCTTTGTCTAGTATTTGGCCTATTTTAATTATCTCATAAATGTTAGATGAATAAATAAATGCCATAATTGAATGATTTCATGAAATTGCTCAACCACTTTTACTATCCTTAAGCAAATGCTATGGTTTACTCTTTTTTAAATATAAAAAAGCATATTTAATGTCATTTACAGTAAGATATGCCAATTAAATATCAGATTAATTTTTAAACATGAAAACATTCAATAATGTGGAACACTTCATTAAACTTGTTAGAAAAAATAATCTTTTAGGAAGGTTATATGAAATAATTGTCTCACAAGTTGTTAGAATTCTACTCATTTAGTTTATTCAGCTAAAAATGGGATAATAGTAATTCTAACTTAAAATGTGTGATACGAAATAAATTAGTATTTTCCAATTAATTAGAATTATACCTAACACAAAGAAAGTTCTAAATTTTCTGAGTGCTAGTAGTTCACACCTATAGTAGTAGCTACTCAGGAGGCTGAGATCTAAGGAATGAGGCCTGAAGCCAGCCTGGACAGACAATTCCTCAAGACTCTTATTACCAACTAGCCAGCAAAAACTAGAAGTGAAGCAGTGGCCCAAGTGGTAAGGCACCATCCATGAGTAAAAAGGCCGAGAAAGAGTATGAGGACCTGAGTTCAAGTCCAAATACCAGCACAAAAATGAATTATATTTACTATCAATATGTAAACTAAGCAGACATTTGACTTAACTCTTCTTAGAACTTATCCTAGAATTTGATGAAAGGAATAAACAGTAGAGCCCTTTGCGATTCCCTCTTTCTTATATACCAAAAGTCATGAAGGCATAGTATTGTTCTTAGATGGATGGATTTACATTGACTCTACTTGGCAAACTTGCTGTTAATTCAAGGATTTTTTTTTTTTTTTGGGTAGGTCATGGGGCTTGAACTCTGGGCCTGGGCGCTGTCCCTCAGCTTTTTGGTTCAAGGTGAGCGCTCTACCATTTGAGCCACAGCACCACTTCCAGTTTTCTGGTGGTTAATTGGCGATTAAGAGTCTCACGGACTTGGCTGCTGGGCCTGGCTTTGAACATGATCCTCAGAAATCAGATCTATGTGTAGCTAGGATTATAGACATGAGTCACCGGTGCCCAGCTTAAGGAGTTTTTGATTGTCATTCACATTTTAATATAATAGCAGGTTTTCTGGCCAAACCAAATAATGTTTTGGAAAATAAGATGTGCAGTGACCAGAAAATTTGTATTTTCCTTCAAGTTTTGAATTTTACTCCTGTGGACGATTCTTCTATTTTAGGAAAGAATAGAATTGAACTGCTGGCATTAGACTCTTATGTTGAATTCCTTTTAGTGTTTATGGACAAATGCCATTTCCAGGAAGTATTATTATGAATCTGTTGCATCATAGATGGACACTATTTTATACGTGAAACAGCATGACCAGAAGTCAACAAGTGAGTGAAACTTATCAGTGGTTCCTGGAATTCAATGCAATAGGAATACAGCTTCTCATTAAATTAAATTGAGAGTTGAATGATCCGTAAGCAAGTTAAATTCTAGAAGTTTCAGACACTTCCAATTTCTCACGCTGCCTACCTTAACATCCCTCACAGGTGGCCACAGTAATAGTTACTCTGAGCTGGGCTCAGAGTTATCATGACCCATTTCTTTCTAGAATGGGCAGTAGTAGTTAAAGGAAGGTAAGAGGCAGGGCAAATGCCCAGGATGGCACCTTCACCTCACACTTTGTGCCAACAGCCTCCTTCATTTCTTGTTTCTTCTTTTCTTCCCACAAGTGAATCTTGGAAGCAGTATCATTTCAATTAGGTTGTGGCATATTTCACAAAAATACTATCTGTAGTAGTAACAATTGCCATTACTATTACCATAATAATGGGTGCTTGTGCCAGAAACTTGCTAAGGGCTCAATACACATTATGTGTGTTACTCATTTGTCTCTACCACTCCTATGAAATAGGCATTATTATCATTCCTACTGTATATATGATGTAACAAAGGCTTAGGCTAAGTGGCTTGTCTAGGGTCACAAGCATATGAATGGCTAAACTGGATTGACATTCATGTCAGTGTAAATTTGAGCTTTTAACCACTATATTGTCCTGCCTTTGGAATACCACTTATGTAGCTATATATTTGATAGTGATAGATTTGGAATAGGTTGGGGAGGGATTAGGAAAAGGATTCCAGAGCATCTGATCTAGAATAGAGTTAAGGAGGGTTTGAATGGGACTTTGGGAAGAAGGAATCCAAAAATGTCAGAAAAGTACATTCTAAATATTAGAAGAGGTGTCCTCTTTAAGAAGCTATAACTATAAGGTAGTTCAACTGTATTGTTTTATGGATCTCAGAGATATAAAAACTATAAACTAGAAGTTCGGAGACATTATTTGCCCGAGGACATGTTCCTAAGTAGTAAAATAACATAAGCCACCTACTTGAACTTGTTCTTGGGTTCTGAATTAATTTTATTTAGTTGCACTGTTTAAGTGTGACCTTTAAAAAACATTGTGACCGATTCTTGTTATTTTTGTCAAATATTTCTACTTGTTACCAGCAGAAAAAGGTGCCTGGAAAAACACCAGAAGGTAGTTTGTGTTTGCTTGAAGAATAATGTAAGGGAGGAGGAGAAACTGGCAGGAAAAACTGCTCCTTAGCTGCTGAAGGAGTGAAAGAAGAGATGAGCTTACACTGTGAGGGGTGGGTGGGGGTGGCAGGACAGGGAGCTGAGGAATGTGCCTGGACCCTTCTGCAGTGAGGGGAAGTGGAGACAGCTTCTTGATACTGGACTTTAAGAGATCCTCTTCCCATTCTGCTGAGGCTCAAATTTAGGCCCTGTTTCTCAGTTGAATTGGAGGTTCTTGTCCATGGCCCTGGGTGTGTAGGGAGAGGGAATAGTGTGTACAACATGCCACCATCAGGGTTGTACTAGGAGGAAGTGTGGTTGGAATTGTAAATGAGAACCCAGTTCTACTGGGTAACATGGCTGAGCATTATACATAGCACAGCTCTGGGGTCAATGTATGAGTGGTTCTCTTGAGGATGTGTGGACTTGTTTTAGATCTGTAAATAATCTGCCTACAAGTGGGATCTTGCCCATTCATAACCCCAGAGATGTATTCCAATGATGGAAATGGCGTATATCCATGAGTTTCTGATATATCTTACATGATAAACACACACACACACACACACACACACACACATATCTGTATAAATGTGTCAAAACAGGAACTTGTTTTTTTCAGTAATGGGGTTTTGAACTTAGGGCCTTGTGCTTGCTGGATAAGTGTTCTATCAGTTGAACCCAAGTCTCTAGCCATGATAGTACTTGAAGGACTTCCATAGTAGAGAATCTGAAACGCTACCATTCAGAGAAACAAAAATACTGTGACACATAAATACTACAGTTACTTCCAAGCTGTTGAGGAGAGTTAAACAAGAGATTGAAGCGGGTAAGATTTCATGAGTTCAGATCTGCCTTGTTTATGTTTGATTGGCACAAAGAGAAAGGAGCTAGAAGGTACTCTTGGCGGTATGATCTAGGAAACCAGTTTTGGAGGGAGATGGACTTGGATTTAATTCTCAGCTGAACCAGGTTTTAGCAGTGACTTTTACCTCAGTCTGTTTTCTCACCCTTAAAATGTTAACATATTATGAAATCTTGTACAGAATAGTTCTTATAGTTAAAGGCAAATGCAGACTTTATAGATTGCATGAAAAAGCAGAACTTGCACTAAAAGGAGAGGTCTTGTCTTGAAATCAAATACATTGTGTTAGATTGATTCTGGGGGAGGCTGAGAGATTATGGGGGTGTCAAGGGTCTCCTCCAACTTTCTCTTGGTGCTATCCATCTGTGAAGTGTTCACATAGAGGGCTTGGTGCACAGCAAACTGGCTATTAGTGGTTTTGAGGCCATTAGATACCTTTCAAAGACAATCATTTTCACTGACTGCAAAAATTGCCATGATATTATCAGTGTGATGCTTTTAGGTTATTTACAACATTTTTCTCATCACATCACTTGTAAATTGCCATCTTTGTTTGAATTTATTATTAAATTCTTTCAAGAGAAAGTACAATCATACGTTTTAAGTCTGAGTTAGAATCTGATGCTACCACCACCTTGTCCCAGTTTTCCACTCTTCATTATTTTTCTCCTATCCTATAGGCTTGAGAATTTGCCTTAGTCATCTTGGATCCCTTTGGCATCAAATGTATGTGAGTACATTTAAAGGTTTGAGAGGTGGGGCTGGGAAGATGGCTCAGTGGTAGAGCGCTTGCCTTGCATGCATGAGGCCCTGGGTTCGATTCCTCAGCACCACATAAGCAAAAAGAAAAAAAAAGCCGCAATTGGCGCTGTGGCTCAAGTGGTAGAGTGTTAGCCTTGAGCTGAAGAGCTGAGGGACAGCGCCCAGGCCCAGAGTTCAGGCCCCATGACCGGACCCCCCGCCCCCCCCCAAAAAAAAGGTTTGAGAGGTGAGTTGAGGATACAAGATTTGCAGTGGCAAAGAGAACTAGGTCCCGTAGGCCATGTTCTCCACCTCTATGTTGATTTATAAACAATTATGTGATCTTTCAGGTTAAGTAGCTCAGTATCTAGTTGAAGAGCAATAGCAGTAGGGAGGAAATAAGAGAATTTAGTCTCATCTGAAGTATCACTCTGGCTAGGAGTTCAGAACTCCTAAATTGAGAGAGAATCCTTATTGCTGAGGTAATCAGAGAGGGCTCCTTAGAGTAGGTAAAGTGAGTTGGTTTTAAGAATTTGCATCAATATATACATGAGGCAGAGGCATGCCAAGCAGGAGCACAAGTATGAGCAGAGCTCAGGATATCTGGAAAGTCTGAATATTTGAGGCAGAAGAGGAAATAACATTTGGTAGCTAGGTAGGGTGGGGCTTTGAAAAGGAGGTTGGAAGGCAAACAATTTGAGAGGCATAACAAGCAATAAAGAGTCTTTGTAGGTTTATGAGGGACACAAGGAAAGTGGTTGAACTGGAAATTCAAAGGTAGTGTCAGAAATATCTTTTCAAAAAGGTCATTCATAAATACACAAATACTTGGTAATAAGATTTTATGTATCTAGAATCTTTCGAAGACTTTATGAATCTCACATAATCCTCCCCTTGTGTAGGAGTAGGCAAATGATCATTATCCTCATTTTATAGATGGAGAAACTGAGCTCCCTAGTGACTGAGTGACTTTTCAGGGCCATACCTCATTCCAGAGCCATTGGTTTTATGGTAGTACTTCAGGATGTAAGGGGCGAGTTGTCCATTGTCAGTGGGATTGGGGAGTAAAGGATGTTATCAGCATCTAGTAAATATATACCAGATGCTTTAACAATTTTGTAACTATTGGGTTCTGTAGTCCCACCTTACAGATTAGGAAATTGAGTCCCAAAGAAGTTTATTGTCTTACGGAGTCACATACCTAGTGAGAAGCAGAACTTGGAGCCAATCAAGCGTATGTGACCCTCTTGGCTAGGTTATTTCCATAACCTGGCACTTGGATGAAACTGGTTACCTCTACGTCCTGCTTTGCTCAGGAATGTGATGGTGTTAACTGGAGATGCTGTGAATCCAGCATGAAGCTGTTTGGCAACGAGTTTACTAAAGCATGTGTCTTAGCCTAGACTATCATATCTTCTGGAGGTAGTGTGTATTAAAATGAATATTAGTCAATTTGAAAAGCTAAGTAGGAGAAGCAGAATTTTGATCTCTTGTGATTCAGGGGATCTAGACTGAAATTTCTTTAGGATGGAGACTCAAATTGTTGGCATGGCATGCAAGGGGTAGTGGGCCCTTGCTGACATTTCTGGTCTCAGCCGTTCCCCTTACTCCACCCTCTGTACACTCCCCCCTCCCCATCCTTCCCTTTAAAACAGGGAAACCTAGCATTGGCCTACTGGGTCCAATGCTGTCAGAATGAACTTACTAACATCTATGGTTCACATTCAGGCTAAAAAGTATGGTGTCCTTTTGAGCATGGGCTTAGTTTCTCCCTTTTGTGTATTTGATAATTTTCTAGCCACCTCTAGGTTTTGTTTCTTGCAATGAAAAGTTGAGGTATGTGAAAACCTGCCACTCACAGTAATCTGATCACACCCTTGCTTCATAAGGGCAAGATTTGCCTCCAGATTATATGTTCATTATGGTCTTTGGCACATAGTGAGCCAGGAATTAAACAAAGTGAAAGTTCCTTTGAATACTGATGTGAAATCCTGTTAGAGAAATCCATCTGCGTGAACTATGCACAGAACCTGTACAGTGGCCCATTCTCTCTGATGGTAATTGTCACCATTTGAATTGAGTTGGACAGCACTGAGAAAATAAGGAAAATGCCTCCAACAAAGCTCTTTTCATAGCTGACTTGTACAATGGTGCTTGATTTTATGACTCTTGAACAAAAGTCTGTATTTTCTCCCAGTGTTTTGTCATGCTTGTAGCTTTTACAACAGCTAGGAATTTGGCTTAACAATAGTTCTTAGGTCAACATACTTTGTCCCTGTTATGAGCCTTTCTAGAGTGACAGTTTCTTGTCTGGTTTTTAAAAAATAATTTTTCAGTCTAATATAGTATTTTTATCTTAAGAGACCATTAAAAAAATCTTCACATCATAGCTGTACTTGACAAAGAGCTTTTCCATTTCGTCTCCTTTTGTTTATACAGACCTATACAGATAACTTCAGATATATTAGCCTAATTTTTCAGTGTCTTCCCCCACCTTTTGCAGTGCTGGGGATTGAACTCAATGACTTACACATGTTTGGCAAGTGCTCTACTTCTGAGCTACACCCAGCTATTTTAAATTTTATTTGGAGACAAGGCTTCCCTAAGTTGCCCAGCCTGGCTTGGAGCTCACTATCTTCCTGTTCCAGCCTTGCAGGGTATCTGGGATTATACAGGCTCTTGCACCAAGCTGGCTTCCATGGAACTTGTCAGGAAAATAGTTAACATTGCTCTGTTCAGACCTCAGAAACTGACAAATAGAGTTTCATTGTCCCTTCATTTGAGTAGCCCATAGTGCTTCACACACATTAATTCACTAACTCTCAAGAAAGCCCTGTGTGTAGGCAGTGGAAAATATTTTTCCCTGTGGCTGGATTTACATGATGAGAGAGAGAGAGACTAAAGTCTGGAGGCATATCAGGACTGACTTGTGGATAGGGAGCCAGGGCTAGCTCGCGCTGCCCAGTTCCTCATCTGGTCCTCTTCTTTGGCCATTAGGAAATCCAAACTTATTTTGTTTTTTGGAAAACAATCATGATTTCCAAAGGAAAATAGCTCTTTAGGCACAATTCTACCTGGAGAACTGAATTGTGGGAGGGGGATCATTAGAAGTTTTCTCACAGGATGGCTGTGTGGTGTCTTGTTCCATGGCAGCATGTTTTGCTTCTGAAAACCAGGTTTTAGATGTCTCCATCTCGTTTGGCTGTGTATGCTTTTCCAAGGGTTAGCAGGGAAGATGGCAGCTGCTGTTCTGTTTCAGGCTCTGTGATGTGTGGCCTTCTTTTTCCATTCTTGTTTCTCAGCCACCTCAAGGGCAGGCACAGCCTCTCCACTCCCTCTTCTTTGCTTCCTCTCTTTAATTTCTCACTAATGCTTTCATAAAAGAGTAGAGTAGCAAACGGGCTCGGTGGGCAGGATAAAGCCCAGATTTGTATGTGTAGTATCTGTATGCTTACTCTCCACCTGCGGACATCTCAGGCTGACTGCATCTGTGTCTGAACAGCTGGCTTCCTTCACCAAATCTCTACCAACCAAAGTACCCCCACCTCTGCCAGTGGCACTTTCATCTTTTTCTCAACACGTCAAGCTTGGGAAAAAGCTGCCTTTCTTTGTCCTCTCATGTGCTACTTCCAGTTTTTCAGGACATCTTATTGGCTTTGCCTTCAGAATATATCCAGTGTCTGATTACCTCTCATCACTTCCTTCCCTTATCCTGAGGTTTAGTTATTCTTGTTTGGCTGGATTATCACAGTGACCTTCAGTAAGACCTCTGCTTTTGTCCTTGGTCCCTTCTAGTTCGCCTGTGTCATAGGAGTTAGAATGATCCTGATAGCATCAGAAATGGTATCTTTTACTTCACAACCTTCAGATGTATTGTCTTCATGCAGAAGAAAAATCACCATCCTGACAGTGGCCTGCAAGGCTTTATGTGACCAGCTTCTCCATCGTAGTTCTCATTTTTTATAGCTGTCCTCGTTCACTCAGCTCTAGCAGTATTCGTTTCATTGTTGTTCCATCCATATGCTCACATCACCCCTGTCTTCCTTTTGCCCTAGGCCTTCCCACGCTTGGCTTCCTCCTCCTCAGGGCTCTCACCTGCATACATCAGAACTTTCTACAATGGACCTTCTCTGACCAATGTATTTAAAATTGCATCTACCCATACCAGTCATTCATTTTGATTCACCTCATTTACCAAACACTGCATATCACTGTCTAGTGTGCTATAAAACTTGCTTTTTAGATGCTGTTTATTATCTACAAATGAATGTAAAACTTCAGAAAGGCTGGGATTTTTGTTTTTCCTTTTTATGTTTATTTTTTGGGTCTGGTCATGGGGCCTGAACTCTGGGCCTGGGCCCTGTCCCTCAGCTCTTCAGCTCAAGGTTAGCGCTCTACCACTTGAGCCACAGTGCCACTTCTGGTTTTTTTCTTTTTTGCTTTTGCAGTGTTGAGGAATTGAACCCAGGGCCTCATGCATGCAAGGCAAGCGCTCTACCACTGAGCCACCTTCCCAGCCCCTATGTTTTTTTTTTTAAATTGTGAAAATACTGTACAGAGGGGTTACAGTTACAGGAGCAAGGTAATAGTACATTTCTTATCAAGCATTGTTGCCTCCTCCTTTGTTTTTCCCCTACCCTCCCTTCCCTCTCACCTCTACAACTGCACCCCCCTGCCTAAAGTAGAGTTCGTTTTTCAACATGGTGTCTTGTACACCTCATTGTTACAATGGGTCAACCTGCATCCCTATTTAAACATTTTTTTCCCTTCCCCTCCACAAATTATACCAACATCAAATACAGTGAAAACAGGGGTTATACCATGGGGGAGGAACATACAAAGTAACAAAAATTACATGGTACCTTATAAATATGTTAGAAACAATAGCAAGAAAGAAAAAAACCACTGTGTCCCTATCTTGGGGTTCATTTCATTTAACTTCATGTTATCTGGTTATATGTACATAGCTTTTGACCTTTTCTACTTGTCCCAGACATAGTTATTACAAATAAGGGAAACCATGGGACCTATGTTTCTTTGGGCCTGGCTTACTTCACTTAATATAATTTTT
>NW_012267299.1:782254-821442 GCF_000151885.1 Dipodomys ordii
CCTGGCTTACTTCACTTAATATAATTTTTTCCAAGTCTTTCCATTTCCTAACAAATGGGGCAATGTCATTCTTTCTGATGGAAGCATAGAATTCCGTTGTATATAAATGCACCACATTTTCTTTTTTTAAATAAGTTTTTTTTATTGTGAAAATACTGTACAGAGGGGTTACAGTTACATGAGCAAGGTAATGAGCACATTTCTTATCAAGCATTGTTGCCTCTTCCTTTGTTTTTCTCCTACCCTCCCTTCCCTTCCACCTCCACAACTACACTCCCCCCCTCTGGATTTTTGTTTTTCTTATTCAAATATATAATGTCTAGCACAGAGTGTCCTGGTGTCTAACAGATGCCCAAATATTATTGAATGAATATCAGTGTTTTCATAAGTCACTCATGTCTTCTAGTTCTAATCAAAGAATATGATCATCATTATTAGTTTCCTAATTAAATTTTGATAGGAATGGAGCATAGCAGAGGATGCTAGAGGAATAATTTAGCTGAAGAGATAAACATAAGAAATATTTAGTGAACAGTGCTGATGTAATTTCTGATTAGATTACAGGATAAATAAAAGGTATCAGAGAGGTCATTGGGAAGATGTAGTGTGGAGAGCCAATGGAATTTATTGAGTACCTGCTGAGTATCAGTACTACTTTGGTTTTTTTTGGCCACCGGATCTCATCTGTGAACAAGTGAGGGAGTTTCAAATCATACACCATTGGAGGATTGAGTCAGGATTCAAACTCTTGGTCACATACAACAGAGTTGGAGTAGTCAGCAAGAAATGCATAGAAATGATTGGATTGAGACTAGATGGAATTAGGAGAGCCTAAATGCTAGACACATGGAGAATCTTGATTAAGTATGGCAAACCATTGACCAATGGTTTATGTGCAAAGAAAACAACACTGAGGAAAGCTTTAGATGTGTAGTGAAGTACTTGTGTTTGATATGAAAGGTTTCAGAGACTGAGGTCTTTTCTTTTTCTTTCTCAAGGCTAACACTCACCATTTGATCCACAGTTCTGCTTCTGGCTTTTTGGTGGTTAATTTGGAGATAAGAGTTTCATGGACTTTTCTGCCCCACCTGGCTTTGAACCTAGATACTCTCAGAACTCAGCCTCTTGAGTAGCTAGGATTACAGGTGTGAGTCTCCAGTACCTAGCCTGAGGACTAATGTTGATCAGAAGCGTTTTAGTGACTTTGAGTATTGAAGATTTTAACCTGGCATCAACATCCAGGATGGATTAGAGGTGGGATAGACTTGCTACTGGTGGCTACTTAATAGGCCTTTGGAATTTAGCAGTGTAGCCAGTACTGATGTTCAATTCACAATCTTCCTGCCTCTTCTTCCTGGGTTCTGGGATTAGAGGTATGTACTACCACACACAACTCTTATATTTTTGTGATCATGCATCATGTTATTACTAAAATGAAATCCCACGAGTGCCAGGATTCTGTCGCTTAACTCCTCCCCTTCCCTCCCTCTATTTTTTGGTGATAGAGCGTTTCGTCAAGTGTTTTACGGTTTTGAATTCGGTGCCTATGTTCAGCGGGATGGAAACTGTATGAGTCTTTTAATTCTGTGTTCACCTCAAACGGAGTCCCAGAAGAGGTCCGTTTTGTATGTTTCTTAGTTAAAGCATTCAGGAAATACTTCTCTCCATACTAAAGACTCAGAACATAAACCAGGACAGAAAATGGATCTAGTCTCTTCCATTAGCCAGTGGCCATAGTTTCTCAGTTGCTTCTGTGTTTTGATTAGAGCTGTAACTCTTGGGCCTTACGTGGAAGTTTCTGTTCTAACTCTGCCACTCATGGGTCAAGGGTCAAGACCGCCTCGGGCCCTCTGTGGGCGTTACAAGCCAACCTTGACTTCCGCTTCCGGCTGCATCACCTAGCGCATGCGCTGTTGTAAAGCCAGGCAGGGGGTGGTTAGAGGCAGCGGCCGGCAGTGCCGTAGTTCGCTCTCTGGCATTTGGGCCTATTTCTGCTGGGGAAGACGAAAAGGAAAGATCCCAGAATACCAGGTGCGTTTTCCTAGCTGACACAGAAGCCGGGATCGATGGGTTGCTGCGATTGCAGTACGGGTGGAAGTCATGAACCAGAGCGTAACTAGGCCCAGGAAAGCGGAAGCTGGCCTGCTCGGAAGCCCCGGAAGCGGGAAGCGGCCTTCCTGCGGGCCCCCCCGGTGCTGACTGGGCCTGGATCAGGGCCGCTCGAGACGAGGAAGAGGAACATGATGAAAATCCAATAAGCAGTTCCTCCGGGCGCAGAAGTAAGTAGAGAAAGTGGCCCTGAAGCCCAGACGGGAGCCGGGTGTCCCCAAGACGATGGAAGACCGGACCGTGGCGCTGGACATCCCCGAGGTGCTGAAGAAGCAGCTGGAGGACGACTGCTACTGCGTCAACCGCAGGAAGCGGTTGGTCCGCCTTCCCTGCCACACCAACGTCCTCACCATCTTGGAATCTTACGTGAAGCATTTTGCTATCAACATTGCCTCTGCCACCAGCGATCGGCCTCGCCACTATCACGCCGTGGGGCCGGCCCTCGACGGGGCGTCCCACATCCCCGTGGAAAAGAACATTGACCTTTGTAAAGAGATGGTGGACGGATTGAGGATAACCTTCGATGCCATGCTCCCGTTGGTTTTGCTCTACCCCTACGAACAAGCCCAGTATCGAAGGACGACTTCGTCTGATTTCTTCCTTCCCATTAAAGAGAGTGGTACAAATACTCATTGCCCGGGGGAACCCTCTCCCAGCCCGCCTTTGCTGAATCCCTTCCCGCCACAGTCCACGGAGAGTCAGCCGACCGGCAGTGAGTCGGCCACCCCCAAGAGGCGCCGAGCCGAGGCCGAGTCGTCGTCCTCACGGCCTCTGAGGCGTTCCACGCGCCACACCACCAGTTTGGATGGGCGATCCCAGAACAGCGCGTCGCCTCAGCTGAAGCGCCGCCAGCAGGACCCGTCCCCCGGAATGCCCAGATTGTTCCTGCACTTGGAGAAGAAGATACCTGTGCACAGCGGGTCATCTGCTCCGGTTCCTCCGACTCCTAGTATGGAAGGGATTGCCCTGTTGGCTGGTCTTGAAGGAACAAGAACCACCGAAATAAACAAGGTCCTCTCGTGGAAGCTTGTGCCAGACAATTACCCCCCAGTTGACCAGCCACCTCCACCCTCTTACATTTATGGAGCACAACATTTGCTGAGGTTGTTTGTAAAACTGCCAGAAATACTTGGAAAGATGTCCCTTGCAGAGAAGAATCTGAAGGCTTTACTGAAGCACTTGGATCTCTTTCTGAGATTTTTAGCGGAGTATCGTGACGACTTATTCCCAGAATCGGCTTATGTCGCTGCGTGTGAGGTGCACCACAGCACCAAAAATCCCAAGGCAGTATAGTAAAGTTTTGATAGTTCTGTAAGAACAGCTGTTCTTTCTGGTTTTGTGCTCTGGCTTCCAGGTGAACAACTAATGGTGATCCTTCCTTCAGGAGAGGGCAAACATGGTCCCACCTGTGGGGCTGTGGCAGAGGCAGGCTTGGGCTTGGTTATTTGACTTGCTCACATACTGTTAAGTTTTTGCTGTTAAGAATTACTTCCTGGGTACCTGAACTCCAATATAACTCTTTGTGCTGCATAGGCCATCTGTAGTGGCAAGAAAAGAACAGTTGTGTTTATAGTGAGCTGTTAAAGTGTAGCTAGGTGAGCTTGGTTTGGTAGATATTGGTTGTTAGTGAGAACCACACTGTTAATTACCTGTTAGCATTAAACAAAATGTTTTTTTGCAAACTTTTTATTTGTGTGATGAGGATTAGCAGAACTCTGGCAAACCAATTTTAGTTTGTGCTTAGAAAGCCCAAGTAGTCTCAAAAGTATTTTAGAGGGAATTGATATTCATAGCTAAGGAAGTATGCTTTATCTTTACTTGGAACGATTCCCTCTTTGTGAAACATAATTTTTGGTGATCTAAGGATAGCATTCCCTATCTTGTTTTAGACCTTACAGTTTTACTTTGTTGTGTAATATTGCAATCCTTTTTCTATAAATTGTTGTTTTTGGTGATCTAAATAAAGCATCTTGTTTGGAAGAAGAAAAAGCAAATCTTGTGGGTTAAAAGACAAAGCAAAACTCTCTAGGACAAAGATTCTTAATAGTGTGTCATTGTACTTTCAAATGAATATTGATGGCTTTCTCGGAGAACTCTCCTTTCCAGGAAAAGTTCAACTATTCATTTAAAGTAACCCTCTTCTGTAGTACTGAGATTGAACTCAAGGCTTCCCACTTGTTAGGCTTTTCTTCTACCTCTTGAGCCTAACTTGGTCCATAAAGTGCCTATTTACTCTTCTCATGTAGCTAGGATTATAGGTATGACCAGCCTTAAAATAATTCTTAACCATACTCTGTTAACATTTGAGCAGTAGGGTTTCTGAGATCGTTTTTGTTGTTGTTGTTGTTTGGTATTACTAGGACCTCCAGACTTAAAGGCTTATGCTTGCTAGGCTGGTGCTTTACCGCCAAGCCACACCTTCAGCCCTTTTTTGTTTTTGTCAGCCGTGGGGCTTGAACTGAGGGTCTGGGTGCTGTCCCTGAGCTGTTTTGCTCAAGGGTAGAACTCTACTCCTATAAGCCACAGCACCCACCATTCTGATTTTCTGGTAATTAATTGGAGATAAGAGTCTCGAACTTTCTTGCCTAGGCTGGCTTTGACCTTGATCCTCAGCTCTCAGCCTCCTGAGTAGCTTGAATTACAGGCATAAGCTACCAGTGCCTGGCCTCAGCCCTGCTTTTTGCTGGTTATTTTTAGAGTAGAGTCTTACTTTTCATCCAGACATATGCCAGAACCTTGATCCACATACTGACTTTAGGATTCCCCCTTAGTTGTGGGGGTCACAGATTGACCCCCAGTGTGCATCTTTTTTCATTGGGATGAAGTCTTGAAGACTTCTTTTCTTTTCTTTCTTTCTTTTTTTTTTTTGGTTGGTTGTGGGGCCTGAACTCTGGGCCTAGGCACTGTCCCTCAGCTCTTCAGCTCAAGGCTAGTGCTCTACCATTTGAACCACAGCGCCACTTCCCACTTTTTTCTTTTTGCTTATGTGGTGCTGAGGAATCGAACCCAGGGCCTCATGCATGCAAGGCAAGCACTCTACCACTGAGCCACCTTCCCAGCCCTCTTAAAGACTTTTCTATCCAGGGTGGTTTGGCACCAAAATCCTTCCAATCACAGCTTCCCATTTATTTTATGACGACAAACACATGCTATTGCACCCAGCTATAGGTTAAGAAAAGTCTTGCAAACTTTTCTGCCCCAGGCTGGGCTTAAACTGTGATCCTCTCATTTTCAGTCTTCCAAGTGGTTACAATTACAGGTGTGAACCCCTAGCCTCCTGCTGGGTTCTGAGGTTATAACCATAACAGAACAGAAAGGAAATCCACTAAATACTTCAGTGCTTTTATCCTACAAGTTTAACCTGTTTATTGATGGCAGAATTAGCATCTTACTTGTGTTTTCTGCTAATAAGCAGTGCTTTTCTTTTATATTCTTTACATGTCATGAGCTGTTTGTGTGCCTCTTTCAGGAGACCTTGGCTTTCTAGACCTTGGCTTATTCTTAGAAGTTTCAGTGCTGACCACAATGCCAGAAGAAAGGGAACTCCCAAGAAGGGAGAATCTGAATATATCTGAGAAGAGAGTACAGAGGGCATAAAGTTTCCCAGCTATTAGGAACAAATGGGACCTAGATCATGGAGGGAGAGGTGGCTCATGGTGGGATTGGGGAGGGTTTGATATAGATGTGCAGTTCAAAAGAAAGCTCCAGTGGTTAATTTATGACCAGTTGATGAAAGGTCTATAAAGCCAATGTTTTGTAGTAGGCAAATGTGCTACCATGAGCTCCATCCCAACACTCCTAGTCCTTTTCTAATGGTGGATCATAATAGCTCCCAGTTTTGCCTTTGGAAGTACATTGACGTTTGAGAGACACCGAAAATGACTTGAGAAAGGAACATTAGGCTTTTCTGAGGACTTAGTATGAAGTTAATACTATGAAGAATCAAAGTTCCAAATTCTTCTACCTGTTTCTCAGCTGGCATTGAATATTTGGAGCACAGGCACCTGGTTGTCCAAGTTAAGATTGTCTTTCTTTGGTGTCTCTTGATTTGAAATATCAATGAACAACTTACATATCATGTAATAAAACTATTAATCTCAATGGAATTTATACAGTTGCACAATTTACATTTTCTGCAATATTTTTCAGATGTCAATACTAATACTGCCTTTATGTTTTATTTAAAGGGAATTTCAATATATATTGAGTGTGTTGTTATACTGTAAAATAGGAATCTTACCTGGTAGATACATTTTTAAAACAAAGAATTTGTTTACTACTTTCCTAGGGATTACATCAGGATATAGTTTGTGTTGACTATTGTTACTTTGCTAGAATGTGAGAAATAGCTTAAGATTTTTGCTAACTATGCCTATGTTTATATTTGTTTGGAAACTTCTCAAGGGCAAGACATTATAATTCTTTTTGACATTATATTTCTTCATGCTCTTTGTACTATTTAAGATAATTTTTAAAAAATAAACAATCTGAAGTTGATTCCTTTGTAACTATTGTAGCATATAATACTTAATAGAAAAGTCATAGTTGTTTTTTTTAATTTTTAAAAATCAACTCTTTGTATAGTCACATTTGTGTAGACCCCATGAACCTGATTGTAGTTTTTGGATTGTTTTACCAATGAAGCAATTTGATAGTCAGACATTTATCTTTTTTGTTCTCCAGTGCTCTTGGCTGGTTTTTCTATTCAGCATCCAGGTTGGTGCTATGTCTCATCCAGTTTCTCATCCAAGAGACCAGACATTCCTCTGGTCCTTATATTCTCCACTATATCTAGCTCAGCACTGAATCTTGTCCATTTTGCCTTGTAAATGTCTCCTGAATTTATCTTTGGCCTTCCTATGACATAGGAAGTATGACATATTATCATATATGGGACAAGTTTTCATTCTTGTTTTCCATCCCCACCTGTACATTGGTTTCTTAGGTCTAGAGGTCGCATCTTTATTTTACACTTCTTTTTCTTCTGCCTCATCAACCATTCACCCATTACAGGCTCTACTTGGCAAATCTTTCATCTACTTTGATTTCTCAACAGAAATTTCTCAATTGTTGGTACTGGAGTGGGTCAATTCATGCAGTATTTATCTGGCCTTGTAGGACTTTTAACATCCTTCGTTCTCGGATGTTGAATGCCAGTGGTAACTACATTTTCCCCCCTTCTCTTCCATCACCCCACCAACCATTAGGAGAACTACAAAAGCTGCTATCCCTATTTCCTAATCTTTTCTGAGTAGTAATAAACTTACTACATGCCTTAAGGCTCAGCTTAGGTTTGTTTCATTTGGAAGCCAGCCATGCTTGGTACTTCAACTGTTCACTGACTTGGGCATTTCTTTTTTTTTCTTTTTCTTATTTTGTGCCCATTCTTGGGGCTTGAACTCAGGGCCTGGGCACGGTCCTTAAACTTTTAAGCTAGCATTCTACCATTTGAATCACAACTCCATTTGTGGCGTTTCGGTGGTTAATTGGGAATGCAGTCTCAGGGGCTTTCGTGCCGGGAATGGCTTCCTACTGTGATCCTCAGATCTCTGCCTCCTGAGTACCTAGGATGACAGGCTGAGTCACGGACACCTGGCTAGATTTGGGCATTTCTGCCTGCCTGTCCTCACAGAACCATACTCATATGCTGTAGCTTCAGTAGTTTCCCCTCTCTCACTGGGCTGGCAGTTCTTCTAGGACAGTCTTGATCTTTGCATCCTTATTATCAAGTACTGATAGACACTCAGGAAATGTTTGTAGAGCAAATGGGTGTTTATGTTTGTTTTTTTTGTTTTTGTTTTTAAACCTATTTATAAATGTGCATATCCTTTTCAAATATGTTGAAAGGTACTTGAAGAGACTTTTTATACATTGTTTATTACCTAGTGCAAAATATATAAGCAGTAATCAGTAACTGATAGTTTCTAAATTAATTTAGAAATTGGGTGAGATTGATTGGAATGTACTATTATAAATGTCTGGAAATATAACAATGAAATTCCCCTTGTATAACTAACATAAGCTAATAAAAATGCTAAAATGTTTGGTAGGCTAAATTTCAGTTCTTTTCATCTTTGCTATTTTAAAGGTCATATTTCCAAATGTTAAAGCATTATTCTAAAGTCCATTTTTTAAATATTTTTTTATTGTAAAGATGCTGTATAGAGCGGTTATGGTTACATGAGTAAGGTAATGAGTGCATTTCCTATTGAGCATTGTTACCTCCTCCTTTGCTTTTGTCCTACCACCATCACCATCCCTTACCTCCCAACTCTCCCCCGCCCAAGTAAAGTTCATTTTCAACATAGTGTCTTGTACATATCATTGTTACAATGGGTTAACCTGTATCCTTATTTAAGCATTTTGTTATTTCCCTTCCCCTCCCCAAATTAGAAAAATGTATATACAAGATACAGGGCACCGGAATCAAATACAGTGAAAACAGGAGTTATACAGAGGGGGAAGAACATACAAAAGAAACAAAAAAAAATCACATAGTACATAATAAATGTGTTAAAAACAATAACAAGAAAGAAAAAAACCACTTGTGTCCCTATCTTGGGGTTCATTTCACTTGGTCTGGAATTGGGCACAGTAATTAGCTATTCTACTTTAAGCATTTCTGTTTTTATTGGTGGAAGGCAGTAATGATTTCCCATTCCTATGAGGACTGTATGACTCCTGGGTGAGGATAGGAGGGTGGGAGAGCTGTAGAACACAACCACAGCTTGCTGCCTAAGTACTGATAAAAGACTTGGGGAGGGGTAGCTGTCTCCCCTGAGTGATTAGATTTGGTAACTTTTGAAGATTCGGGGTAGAAACACCTCCAAATAGCCAGAGAAATTTCCATGTGACCCAACTGTTATCTCTTCAGCAATTTTGTTTTCTCTGCAACCTGTTCAACAGTTTTTTGGTTAGTCTTGTGGAAGTACAACTTATAAGTAAGTTACTGCCCCCCTGTAACTCCTTCTGTGGCTTCACACTTGCTACTCAAGGGAATTCTAACCAGAAGAACCATCTTTCTCTTGTGTCTCAAACAGTTAGAATAAGCCCATGACTTCACAGAAGAAAACCAGTTTCATGATTTATAGCAATCCCATGTTTTTGCCCATAAATGACATTCCCTGCCTACTGTGCTCACTTCCACGCCTCCCCCCACCCCCCAAGATGGATGGATCAAAATGTTTTGTATGCTGGTGTTGCTTTTTGTTGAGTTTCTGGATTTGTCTGCTCAGGTTGATTTTGAACCATGATCCTCAGATCACAGCTTCCAGAACTGCTAAGTAAGAATCTAAGTGTTGACCCACTAGTGCCTACTTCCAAATTTCTTTAGATAGTAAAAAATACTAAAATTTATTCTTAAACAAGCTTTGCTAACTAGACAAAATAAAAATGCGACAAGCTGCAAAAGTAATTCTAAAAATGTTTTTTTTGATGATTCAAATGTAATGTTTATTACATGTTTATTACTGTGCCCATTATTAAAATAACCAAAGAAAAATCAATTTAAAAAATGCCCAACTGTCAGTCCAGGCAGGATTGACGTTTCAGCTTGATTGGTTCATGGTAGGGCATAAATACGTGGGCATCTGAAGCAATTCCTTACAGACCCAGCTTGGTTCTTCTCCAGTGTCTTCTCTTGGAGTTGTACCTGATTTTGTTACCAGTTTTCATCCGAATCCACTGGGGAATGGGACGATTTTGCTTTTGTTTCTTGGCCAGAAACCGCTTGATTGTGAAAGTCTTGTGAGAAGACATGATGGGAAGCCCTGGAAGGCACAGTAACCACCATGGCGAACAGAAGCTCTCTAAAAATGTTTTAAGCAGTGACATCACTGGAAAATGCAGGAAGAAAAAAGAAAAACAGCCACTGGTGGAAATCGAAAAGGTTGCATAAATTCTGGCAATTTGATACGGGGGTGGCACAATTAATGCAGCATTGATGTGTGGCACTGTAGGACTCTTAAACATATTTAGTTCCTAGGTGTTGAATACCAGTAATAACTCCCCCTTCTCTTCCATCACCCCATAAGCCATTAGGAGAACTACAAAAGCTGCTATCCCCATTTCCCAATGTTTTCTGAGTAGCAATGAACTCATATTCTTTAAGGTTCAGCTTAGACTTCATTTGGAAACCATGCCTGGTACCTCAACTGTTCACTGACTTGAGCATTTATTTTTCGTTTTTCTTTTATATGCCCATTCTAGGGCCTGAACTCAGGGTCTGGGCACTGCCCTTGAACATTTTTGCTTAAGACCATCACTCTACCACTTGAGCCACAGCCTACTCCATCACATTTTTTGGTAGTTAATTGGAGATAAAGGTCTCACAGACTTTCCTGTCTCTGCTAGTTTTGAATCACAATCCTCAGATCTCAGTCTACTCAATAGCTAACATTACAGGTATGAACCATGTGTGTTTGGCTATCCCATTTTCTAACTGGGTTGTTGAGAGTTATTTTGTCAGGTCTGTAGTTTGCAAGTATTTTTCATGTCTTATACCATGTTATTGTATTCTTCTCACATGAGGTCACAGAGAAAACAATGTTTGGTATTTATATTCTTTAAAATGATTTTTTTAACTCTAATGATCCTTTGACAATCTGATGCAAACTCAACTCAACTCTAAAATGCACATACACACAAAATTTTACATCTAATTTTATGGAGTTAGTGGACTGAGTCTATAAAGTTCATCCATGGCTTATGCACTATAACTCAGGGCTTAATTAATGTTGTATGCATTTCCAGCAGTCCCTGATAAGATTCCAGGGAGGGTTGCCATCCCCTTACCAAACCATGAAAGGAAAAAGCACATAGATTACAAAATAAGGGGGCTAGGAAGGTGGCTTAGTGGTAGAGTGCTTGCCTTGCATGCATGAGGCCCTGGGTTTGATTCCTCAGCACCACATAAGCAGAAAAAAATGGAAGTGGGGCTGAGGCTCAAGTGATAGAGTGCTAGCTTTCAGCTGAAGAGCTGAGGGACAATGCCCAGGCCCAGAGTTCAGGTCCCACGACTGACAAAAAAAAAAAAAAAGATTACAAAATAAGAGCAAGCTTCTTATCTGGGTGTTATCTAGGACCCGACTCAAGTGCCTTCTTCAGAATAATATATTCCTTGGCATCTCCAGAAGGCATTGCCAGATTGCTACTTCAAGTTTTGTAGTGTGAACAGCTATAGCACAAGAAATAATCTCTTCTTATTTTGAACTCAGGCTTTTAGGCATCAGCAAGTAGATGCAAGCAAGTAGATGGACTTTGGAAATTGATCCCTGACAGTTCAAATTTAGTAGCAGGAACTTCTTGTGTAATTTATTATTTTTCTTGCTTTACTTTTATAAAGATGTATAGGATATTATTTATTAGCAGAGAATCAAAATGGTTCAATAGGAATGTGCATATGACCATATAAAATGATGCTTATTGAAATGAACTTCAAGAAATGGAAGCAAAAGTTTTTTTTTCAGTTATTTCTTTTTTCTTTCTTTTTTCCACTTTGTTTATTCCCCGTTGTCACTGTTTTGGGTTTCTGTATCCTTTGTCTTGTATATAAGTTTATTTGATTTGGGGAAGGGAAGGGGAATCACAGAAACAGTGGGACAAATTGTCAACCAATGCAACAGCAGTATTCACTGGACCTTATGTTGGAAATCAGCTTTACAACTTGCGGGTGAAGTGGAAGAAAATAAGGGAGGGGATAACATTGTCTGAAAAGAAATGTACTTATTGCCTTACTCATGTAACTGTAACCCCTCTGTACATCATCTTTACAATAAAATTTTAAAAAAATCAATGGAAAACAAGAACAGAGATGAGCTGCTGATAAAGAATCTGGAGCTTAATAAATTTGATAGAATCATTAGCTGTCCAAGCACAGAACTGTCAGTATGAGTTGGGCCTTCATTAAAGGGAAAATCAAGAAAAGTGCAGTGTTAAATTTACATTGAATGTCATGTGTACTCAAGGAAGCTATTGTTTGGTCTCTGGCAAAGGACTCTTCTCCCAGGGGCCTCTTCTCTTTTGTCATAGACAGTGTATATTTTAAAAATAGATTATGAATGACTTAGAAGGTTGAAGATGAGTGCTGTTTGTTCCCTCTAGCTTCAGCCTCTCCAACCCCGTGTCTGCATTCATGCTGGTCTTCATTAAGACCTCTTGTCTTGTCATGCTTACCCCACACTGTCACCTTTTGCCAGGCCAATGGTTTGATTTTGACATCCATCCACTAGTATCTCATGAATGTAGCTGTTATTCCAAAGTTCCTCAACAATAAGAGTAGTGGGTCCCCTACCCCACCCCGCAGTATTAAAAATTAAACTGAGAGCTTCATGCTTGATAAACCAATGCTCTATCTCTTTGGTTATTTTTGAGGTAGGGTCTCATTTTATGTTGGTGTTGGTTTTGTTGCTGGGGATGATTAGGCTTATGCCCTGGTACCTACCCATTGTGTTTCTATCATAGCTGGAATAATGAGTGTGTACCACTATGCTTAGTTATTAGTTGAGATGGAGTCTTTAAAACTTCTTTTAGCCTAGGTTAATCTTGAACTGTGATCCCTTGAACTCTGCCTTCCATGTAGCTAGGATTGTAGTCTTGAGCCACTACACCCAGCTTCATGTTTTAATATCCCTTCTGAGGGATAGTGCTTTGCACATTGTACACAACAGTTAGTTGACTTAGGACATGAAGGAAGGGCTGTAAAGATCTCATTACCATGGAGGAACCGGATGCTTTGATAGGTATTTATCCTGCCCAAGATGCTTCAGTGCTAATTGAGCTGTGCATTGATTATAAACAGTGTACTAGGGAGACTCATGAGTAAAATTGTAGAGGAGATGTTCAAGAGAGTTGGAAAGAGCTTTTTAAGACCTTAATCACTTTATCTATGTGCAAATATATCCTGAGGAATACAAGCGAGTGTGACAGCTTGGGAGAACATTTTGTTAGCAGCCAATTCATACTGCTCTGTGTACTTTATAAACATCCTCTAATTTAGACTGCACTGTTTCAGACAGTCTGGCTTTCCTTCTCACCCCCTCCACCCACATCAGTTTGAATAAATGAGGTCTTATTGAATAGTTACTGACTTGTTTAATTTCTATTCTTGATGCCTCCCGTTGATTTTGCCAAATAATTCACCTTCCTACTTAAAACTGCTTGGACTTGAATAACTCAGATAGATACTTTCATCTGACACCGGTTCCTATTCAGTGTTAGGCTTGTTTAATTTCCTCCTTATTAGATTTCTTTTTTTATTGTTAAGTAGTTGTACAAAGAGATTATAATCCCATAAGTCAGGTTATGAGTACAGTACTTCTTGATCAATATCACCACTTCCATCCTTCTCCCCTATTACCTCCCCTCTCATCCTTACCTTCAAGTTGCACAATTCAGTTTTTTAAATTGTTATTATAGAGGTGATGTACAGAGAGGTTACAGTTCCATAAGTCAGGTAACAAGTGTCTTTCTTTTTGGACCGTGTCACCCCTTCCTTTGCTATCTCTCAGTTCAGTTTTTACAAAATATACACTCAATATAATGACTGCATTTTCAACCTTCCTCCCTCCATTCATGTGTTCCCTCTTCGTCCTCCCTCCCCAAAAATGTTTCCACTTCCTGGTAGTAGATAAACAGTAAATTAGTTACTCAGAGGCATTACCTTTGGGCTTTTCCCCTAAACATACCATCCTTTAGTCAGTGTGTTGTGTGTATACACAGAGAGCCATGTATATGTTACCATGGATGTTTATATTTTAGATCCAGTTTCCACGTATGAGAAAAAACCTGTGCCTTTATCTTTCTGAGCCAGATTTACTCCACACAGTTTTTCCTAGGTCGATCCATTTCCCTGCAAATAACACTATTCTTTCTAATGGATAAATACAAATTTTATTGCATAATAATGAACCACATTTTCTTGATTCACTTATCTGTTGTAGGGGATCTGGGCTGTTTCCATAAGGCTTATTTCCAAAATGCTCTCTCCTTTCTCATTTCCTACATGTTGCAGTCTTATTTCTCTTAGTGCACTATTCTTTCCTATCCAGACTAATAACATAGCTGTGTTTGGATACCATCTCTACTGTTTGCTAACTATGTTATCTGATGCAGGTTGCAATTTTCACCTTTGTGCTATTTCTAACAATGAACATAAAGGAGATTGTGTGTGTGAGAGAGAAAGAGTAATTGAGGAGGAAGATTATGAGCTTTTCTGACAATATTGATTCATTGCAAACCCTAATAACTATGTTGCCACATTTGATCTTCAAAGTATGAATATGAGTCATTTTTATTAGACTAATTCTCAAGGTCTTCCATTTTTCCCATGGAGGCGGTGATGCTCTTATTCCCTTAATATTGAAACTGTTGTTTCTGAAGCTCTGTCTTGTGTTGATTTTTCTTTTTCACTTGTTAATGGGTTTCTGCCATATTCTCATTGATCAATTCTTTCATATATAATTGAACTAGTTCTCTAGAAACTCTTTCCTCAACTTTATGAATAACTTTAGGTACTACTTTTAAAAAAATAAATGTATATTTAAAATGACATATTATTCACACAAGTTTCTTATCACAATACCTAAACAAATAAACTACAAAACAACTCATTTGTCTGCAAACATGAAATAGCTATAGAAAAGATACTGACATTAAGTGATTGAAAGGGATGAAAGATGAATGGGAGGGTGTTGTTCATATGGCCCTTGTGTAGTCAGTTATTTATTTTTGACTATTTTCACATTTAGTTAGCCTCTGCTGCTTGTGTGGCCTTGTAATTTCAGTGATTTAACAATGAATATTCATGAAACAAGGGCTTCCTTCCTATAGAGAGTCTGTGGAGGTCACTGGAGATGATGTTTATAGAGTACTGAGCATAGAACTTTTCAACTGTAGTTATTACTACCTAATGGTGATATGTTTTATTTGAGTGTTGCCCATTAGTGGTTTTATAAAAGGTATATAAGAGTAATTATTATCATGTTCAAAGACAAAATTAAGGTCATGTGTTTTATATTCAATTTGTGTTTGGATATTTCATTTAGATATATAAATGTGAGAAGTGCAGAATTTTATTATTAAAGTACTGGGGTATGAACTCAGGACCTCATTCTTTCTCCGCTTACTTGCTTATCTGGCACCCTACAATTTGAGCCATGCCTCTAGCCATGTTTTGTTCTGGTTAATTGGAGATGGAATCTAGTGAATGTTTCTAGTAGGGCTGATCTTGAACCAAAATCTTCTAGATTTCAGCCTCCTGAGTAACTAGGATTATAGGTGTGAGACACTGTACCTGAGTCTAATACTTTTCTTTAGAGTTAACTAACAATACAAATAGGATATTGTATCATCATTGTAATGTCAATGTGAGCTATTAAGACTTTTATATCTTGATATTCTTTTGGTAAGATGCCCTTCCCATTTTGGAGATAAATTTAAAAATTGTAGCTGTGTGCTAAGGCACACATCACTCCCTTGGATCTACCACTGTGGAAATAGGTTGTAGTTATTTTCTGAAGAAACATCTTTGGAAAATGTAGTATGGATTTTAAAAGCACGCCAGTGTGAAACATTTAGAAATTTCAGGTGGTGAAGCCAAGCCTTGGGAAATAAAATGACAGAGCATGACATTTATACAGAGAAAAGTGGAAGAAAAGATAGCTGTAATTGGCCTGATGGATATGAACTTGTTTGGTTATTAAAGGTGATGTAAAGGCACAGCACAGGTTAGCCATGCAGCTCTTCTGGAGAGGGCAGAGTCCACAGTGTCTACTAAGTAAAGGTAGATGTGTGGGTAAGAGTCCCCATTGCCCCACAGGGAGTAAGTATTTTTTAGCAGTAGATCTTCAAAATGTTGTCATGTGCCTCTTATTAGGTAAGAAAATATAAAGTTAGCATGAATCTTGACGTATTTGCCTATAAACCCAACTAATATAACAACGCATGGTGTAAAACATACACAGTGGAAAAGGTTGTGACAATTAAACCTGATAGTAAAGTTTGTTAAGATACCTTTATGTTCTCTATAAAAAATGGAGTTTTCCTGAGGCATCTACTTGTCCCTCTATGATGTTGGTGACTGAGAAGTGGGTTAGAGCTCTGCTGTCTGGAGAAAGGGGCCTCCTGCAATAACCACTCTTCATTTATTGTTTGTGTTGCAGATGCAGAAGCCATGGAGTTGAGTTGCAGCGAAGTGCCTCTTTATGTAAGTCCTGAAGCACTGGGCTACAGGCCCAAGTGGCTCTTTCTTAACTGGGTGACTGGAGTGGGGGAGAAATGTTTTACTTGTTTTTTTTTTTTTAAACAACACTCTGGTTCAAATGTTTGTCTGGAGTCTTTTAAAAAGCTCCTGTCTTCTAAGTCTGGGTGTTAATTATATTTTCCTGAGTAATTTTTTAACTGTATAATTTCTGGATACAGAATCACTCAGTTTAGTTCTGTGGTTGATTTTTGAACACATTTTCCAATAATACCTTGGATAATAGGCAAAAAATAGATATTTCAGGGTGTGTGTGTGGATATTTGGTGACCTTGGTGTTGGCCAAAAGCATGAAATAAATATCGGAAGATCAAAGTGCCAGGACCTGTACAGAGGAAATCACAGGTTGGGAACAGGGACAAGCCATGAGATTTCAAGTAACCATGTCCCTCTGGGGTAAAGGGGGTGTTTGTTACTGCTACACCAGAGATGTCTCTCCATCCACACAATGGCAGAGAATCAAAGTTCCTTCTCCTTGGAAAGGAGCTGTGTTGGGAGGCTTTGAGCCAATGGTTTGGGTATATGTAGAACTGTGATTAGCACAAAGTATCAGGGGATTAGAGACCACATTTAGTCAGAAGTCTTTCCTGATGAAAATACACTCATCTACCTCCTACACATCTCTCCTCAGCCAGCCTGCGCACCCAGCCTTCCTTCCTCCCCCCACGTTTCTTCTTTCCTTCCACAAGCACCATTCAGACCACTATTCTCTGGAGGAAGAAAGGCTAATAAAATAAATGGATTTAAGAATAAAACTTTAAAAAGCTGCCTCTGGGCTACCCACGGATCTATATTACTCTCTCTTAATTGTGATTTACAGCTTATAAAATGTACTGTGGGCCCAGTCATAATTAAAGATAAAAAAGACTAGCCCCAGGCTAAACTCTAAAATACTTTAAAGTTTTGCTGTGTGTTTGTGCCTCTGTGTGTGTGTGTGTGTGTGTGTGTGTGCGCGCGCACGTGTGCCTGCCTGTCTTTTCTATAGCTAAACTTGTTCCACACAGCTCTTCTTCCTCAAAACAGACAAATTGCCAGGTGCTGGTGGCTCACACCTATAATCCTAGCTACTCAGGAGGCTGAGATCTGAGGATCACAGTTCAAAGCCAGACCAGGCAGGAAAAACCATGAAAATCTTACCTCCAACAAACCACCAGAAAACCAGAAGTGGCGCTGTGGCTAAAGGGGTGGAGTGCTAGCCTTGAGCCGAAGAGCTGAGGGACAGTGCTCAGGTCCAGAGTTCAAGCCCGTCACCTACCAAAAAAACCAACCAAACAACAACAGAAAAACCCAGACAAATCCCTGAGTATAATCAGGATACACAACACTGTCATATGGCTGGTGTAGCTGTTTTGTAAACAAACCTGCTAGATTAGGACTAGATCAGGGCTGGTACACATTGGCTAAGTAGACGAAATACTTAAGTAGGCCACAATATTTTATACAATATATTTTTCTATTTAGTAAAAAATCCTGATTAGAATAAAATGAAAAGTATGGAAAACTGTTAGGAAAGTATCATAATCTCACCCCATATAATTATTATATTAAGATGGGAATGTCTAGTTTAAAGTGTGAATTCTTTTTCTTATTTTATTTCTGAAACTGAGATGTAACATTGATTCATGACATGTGGGTTTGTGCCTGGGATTACATTGGTTTCCTATCAGGTTTAATTTATGTTCCTTGTTTATAATACCTGATTAATTGCTTCCAAAATGATTTCCCTGTGATTTGCTTGGCATTAAAAGGCCAAGTTGATGTGTGTATAGATAGGCGTGGAAAGAGCAACATGATACATTCTATGTATAAATTAATTTAGAAGAGCTCATTTGATAAATATAAAATTCTAAGTAATTTAGCATTCTGTCATACTTGGCATTTTTCTTCATGGAATATTAAAAGGCATATTTTAATTGGTGTTATCCTAAGTTAGATGAAATACATTAAATATATTCAACCTAACTTACTCATTTTATGTATGTGGGCTGTATCCTGCTGTCTTCCCTTAACATTTTATGTCAGAATGATTGCTAATTGGCTTAAGGCCACCTGGCCATTTGTCCTCATCCAGTTACAAGTCAGCAGGGGTAAGTTATAATGAAAACTAGTCTTAAACCACATCCCACCAAATGAATTATTAGTGTATTAGTACAAACATGGAACTGCATTACAGCTGGGCACTGATAGCTCACACCTATAATTCTAGCTACTCAGGAGACTAAGATCTGAGGATTAAGATTCAAAGCCTGCCTGGGCAGCAAAGTCTATGAACTGAGGCCCTGGATCTTTTTTTTTTTTTTATTGTGAAAATACTGTACAGAGGGGTTACAATTACATGGGCAATATAATGAGTACAATTACATGGGCAAGATAATGTAGTCTCCTCCTTTGTTTCCCCTTCCCATCCCTTCCCATCCACCCCCGGCCCCCACCCAATTCTCCCCCCCCCCCACCAAAGTTGTAAAGTTCGTTTTGGACATGACAACTTGTACTTCTCATTGTTGCAACGGGTCCACCTGTATCCTTATTTAAACGACTTGTTTTTCCCCTTCCCCTCCACAAATTATACCGACATCAAATACAGTGAAAGCAATGGTTATACTGTGGGGGAAGGACATACAAAGCAACAAAGAAATAATCTTATAAATGAGTTAGAAACAATCACATGAAAGAAAAAAAAACATTTGAATATATATCTTAGGGTTAGGCCCTGGATCTTGTCTCTTAGTTTTTTCACTTAAGGCTGATTGGCACCATAGCTCCACTTCTGGTTTTTTTTGATGGTTAATTAGAAATAAGACTCAGGGATTTTCCTGCCCAGGCTGACTTTGAACTTTGATCCCCCAATTCCAGCTAGGAGTAACTAGGATTACAGGCACGGTGCATGGCTGTATTTTTATTTATTTGCCTATAATCTCTTTTGACTGAATTCTTGTAATATTCTTACAGTTAAAATGCCCATTTGTTTCTATCTTTGGGTCACTATATAGTTCCCTTTCTAGAGAGTACAAATAACTTTATATCTAATCTGTGGAAGTACTTTTTTTTTTAATGTCCAGTATCTTGCTTGGATCTATGAAGAAAATTTTTAAAAAATTATTTTCTTTTGTGTCTTATATTATTTTCTCTGAAGAATAACTAATATACAAGGGCTGGACTGTTTTATCTTTTTGGGGCATGCAGGTTGAATTCGGGAGGCATGATTTTTATTTTTGTTTTCTATTTTGTTATGTCTGGTTGTGTCTACTTTTCCATTTTTGTATTTGCCAACACAGTTTTTAGTTCCTATAGTTTTTAACCGATTTGCAGTGCTTTTCACATTGTTTTTTTATGCTCACACTTTAATAATCTTTTTTTTCTTGTAAACATAAAGCAAAACTTAAATTATTTTTGTCTTTCCAGAAATCTGTTTCAGAAGGAGATGTAGTTGCTGGTTCTGTCTCTTTTGCTCTAGATTTTCTTTTAAGTCTCATTTCTGTCTGCTTACTTTAGGAAGGAGATTCTGGGGATGCAGGGATGATTCTGAACACAGCAACAGACTCAAATTTTTTAATAGGCAGCAAAGCTCAGCAGCTCCCTGTGTTGCCATTGCAGGAAGGAAAACATAGACTATAATAAGATCAGAAGAGAAGCAGGGTTGGCTAGACTGGCAGCTGAGCGTTTATAATGTTGATTTGTAGAGCCTGGGATATGAACATTGCAAATCCAATTTGCAGCCTCTGGCAGCTTCCTGCCTCTGTGCTTGAAGGGCCATGAAGGAGCAGCTCTATGCAAGACTGAGCTGTTTGTTCCCCACAGAAAAAAAATAGCAGAGGTTGAAGCTTAATTTTCACATTGTTTGGCCAACTGGCACTAGGAGGTGTATTTTAAGCTAGCAAAGATGTAGTTGAGAGGTTCTCCATCTTTGTAGTGAAAGCCTGAAAAAGGTACATAAGAATCAGGGCAGGTGGTCTGAGCTGTTGGTTTTCTGGCACCTGGTTTAATTATACAGTTTTAAAAAATTTTAATTTGTAAGTTGTTATTACAAAGGTGATAAAGGGGTTACAGTTACTTATATCAGGTAATGAGTACATTTCTTTTTGGACAATGCCACCCCTTTCCTTGCTCTCTCCCAGTTTTACCCTTCTGTCCCACACACAAGTTGTATAGCTTAAGTGTATGTTTTCAAAAGTTGATGTTTGTTCATTGCTTTTTACATTTCATTTTTTCTAAATTTTTATGAGTCAAAGAGTGTTGTAAAACAATACTTTATTTACCTACCTAAGAATTTTCATTTTATATTTATATTTTGAATATGAATAAAACATAAAAGTTCTTCCTTGAGAAATTGTTGGTTTCAATGTTTTTCCCAATAAAATAGTTTAAATTTTTTTTTATATTGTAAAAATGCTGTGCAGAGGGGTTACAGTTACATGAGCAAGATAATTAGTACATTTCCTATTAAGCATTGTTGCCTCCTCCTTTGTTTTTCCCCTACCATCCCTTCCTTCCTACCTCCACAACTACCCTAAAATGGTTTTAAATGCCAATTCAAATGACCCTTGTTCATTATACATAATATAATGATAGCAGCATTGTCTAGAATAAACTAAAGGTTAATTAAAACTCTACTTCTGAAAGAACTTCCATTGGTATTTTGGTCAGTTCCTTTCAATGATTTGTTTGTGCAAGTGCACATGAGCAGTTCTCCCCTTTTTGTCCTCCCAGGTGAGTCTTTTAGTAACTTATACTGAAAGGAATCATCTGCTACGTGGTTCTCAAGGGCATCAGCGTAGCCTGTGAACATTCCAGAAGTATGCTGTGTTCTAGAAGTACATCTATAGCATCTCCATAGTGGGGTTCAGCAATTTGTTTGAAGGCCTTCAAGGATTCTGATGGGTGCTAAAGCTTGAGAATCATTGACTTATTACATTTTCACAGTATTTATCTAATCATACAGATGTATACTGACAAAACTATGATAGAAGAGTTAAAAAAATCTGGGATGTCTGCATATGTGAAAATGTCACAGTGAAATATTTAAAAGTAGCAAATAAGAGAAAAAAAGAGTTGGTGGTGTGAGGGAGGTTAGCTACAGTACTAGACAGGGCTAATATGGAAATACAATGAAACCCCCAACATTATATGATTGATATGTGCTAATAAGAATGTGGAGAAAAATATGTGGTTTTCTGCATGTTTCCCAACTCAGCCACATTTTAGACCTCCTTCAAGTCACCAGGCATAGCTCTAAATTTTATTTGTTTTTAATGAATGGGTCTGGATCAAACTACTTTCCTGTTGATCTTTGGTTCTTGGCAGCTACGAACAATTATTCCCAGATATCTGTGTCTGTAATGTCTTTGTAGACTGTTATACTCTCACCTCTATGGGGTAGATCACCAAGAGTGGAATTGCTAGAGGAGATGCATGCTTATTTGCCTGTTTCACATTTTCAATGGATCACTTTGCGAATGAGATATAGCCGTTCACACAAATTTTGCAAGTATTTAATGCCTAGGTTTCTAGACATGTTTAAATATAAACTGATAGTTTTGGAATTAGTTTGGCAATGAATTTTCACTTTTCAAAGCATAATAATGTTAACTTTTACATATTGATCAAGTTTATAAACATTTTAAAAAAAGGCTTTGCTTTAATTTTCTTTCTCTTATTTTTCCTGTGGTAGCTTATTTCTGCTGTTTTACAAATTCTGGCCAACATGAACAGCTACCTCATGGAGATTTTCTTTTTATAATATCTGAAGCAGGTTCCTGTTGGCCTTTGTGTGTGGATTCTTGCTCTTTTCTACCCCTATGGCACATTGCACAGAAGTGAATTGCAGCAGGGGATTGAGAGGTGTACAATCTTTCCTTTCTCTGGTAGTAGAGATTTTTGTTGCCAGTTGGATCTAAGTTGCTTCCCAATTCCCTTCACATTTGTTAATATTATTTATTCTTTTATTCTAGTCCCAATAACCTACTGTGTTTGGTCCCAAGAAAATCCACTGTGTCTTAACTGAAGGTGTAAAATTTGGTGTTGCAAGACTGGATCCCTACTTGCTTAGGTGACTGGGCTATATCTTTCCCCATTCAATCTTTCCCATTTTTAGGGTCCTTATGTAGCTCCCTTGACTACCTGGCTGAACGTTCTTTCTGAGACACAGCCTTTTTCAGGCCCAAGGATGAGGTCCTGGGCTGACTGGTCAGACTCTTTGAGTTCTAGGATCATTTCCTCGCTGAAGGAAGCAGCTTCCTATTGAGGCGATAAACGACTGGGGGTGGGGAGGATGACTTTGTTTTGTGCCCACTGGGCAGACGCCTTCATCCGGACTCCCACAAGGATTACATGTGGTGTCTGGTTCCTGCTGAAGGAAATCCTGCCCTCCACATGTGTCCCTTCTCGTTTGTGACTCCGAGTCCCCAGCTGGGTTGCCTGTGATTCGTCTCTCTTGACCCTCACTTGGAATCTTTGTGGGACGTCTTTGGGACCTTTTGCCGTGAGGACATTAAGTCTCCAGATGAGAGAGCAATTTACTTAATTTGACTGGTTTTGCACTGTGGATTTCCAAATACTGTATCAAAAGTCATAGAGTGATTTTTTTTTTTTTTTGTGGACAGGGGCTTTGGAAAGTTTGTTATCTTTAGCTTCTCCCAGAAGCCTGAGGTTTCCTCAGTTGACTGGTTGATGTGACTTCCCCAATTCCTGTCACCATGACTCTGAGGCACTCAGAGGTACCATTTTGGATTTTCCTTCTCTAAAGTCTCCCTTGACTGTCCAAACATGGAAATATTCCCACTACAACAACAACAACAACTACTACTACTACTATTACTTCTTGTACTACTACTACTTCTTGTACTACTATTACTACTACTACTTCTTATACTACTACTATTACTACTACTACTATTACTACGCAATTATCTTTAAGTAGTTGTATACATAGGAGATGATATTCAACAAAGCAATTTATGAATATAATGCATCTTGGTTAATGTTACCCTGGCCCCACTTCTTGAAGCGCCATACTTTTCTCATTTTGTCCTGATAGAGGATACTGCTGGTAACCAAGTTCAGGAAAATCCAAACCTTTTAATGAGTCTATGTTAACATAAGCCTGTCTCCAGTAATTGATTATCATTTGGCCCAGCAATCTCCTCAGCTCAGTTTAATAGAGATTTCGTTAGCTCGGGGCTCAGGATGTCTGGGCAAGATGATGTCCTTAAAAATTATATGCCAGTACAACCAATTCTAGCTTAGAGGGTAGAATCCTGAGATGCTTTGGCCTGAAATCAACTTCTGGATCATCTGTTCACTTTTGCAAACTTGTTTTAAGCAGGTTATATTAAGATTACCTATGTCTTGAATTAAACACAGTGACATGAACATCTCACCTAATTACTACCTGTTGGGCATCTCTGCCAATATTGTTAAAGCTGTGCTTGCTGAGGTGGCTCTCTTTGGTGGCTCTTGCTTTCTATTGACTTAACTCGACCTTTTCCTACCCTCTCAGCTTGACCTTGCTTTTATCTCTTTGCTTGTTTGCCTTTGGAGGGTGCAAAGAAATTCCAAGGCAGCATGTTCCATCCAGAGAAGAAAGAACCAGAGTGACTATTTTCTTCTGCTTGGCCAAAAGCCACAGATATCAATTTCTGTATTGACTCCAGCTCCCTAACTATTGCAAGTGATACCTTGATAGGAGCAGAGGGGAAAAAATCTCTTCATAAATTCTAGCAAAAGCTGTGATATAGAAACTTCCTATAATTCCTCCACTAGCTGCATCACTGCGCACATTCCAAATGAAACAGCCCCCTTCTCAGCACTGTGGCACTCTCTCCTCTTATCATCACTGACATGACAGGATCCTTGGAAAAGGCCCAAGGTAGAATATATAGTCACAGGAAACAACAGGAAGAACTAGCTCCAACCCCATTTTTTATTTTTTAATTTTTAATTTTTATTTTTTGGTCAGTCGTGGGGCCTGAACTCTGGGCCTGGACGCTGTCCCTCAGCTCTTCAGCTCAAGGCTAGCACTCTACCACTTGAGCCACAGCGCCACTTCCGGATTTTTTCTGCTTATGTGGTGCTGAGAATAGAACCCAGGACCTCATGCATGCAAGGCAAGCATCTACCACCGAGCCAACTTCCCAGCCCCATCCAATCCCATTTTGAAGGAATTTCTTTGTGGGTATTAGCCTGGTAGGAACACTTGGTAGGAACCAAGTGTTCTTAAAGTCTGATAGTGCCATCCTTAACTATATTTCAGTGACAGCCATACAATTTGGGCTAATGTACAGCCTTAGATTTTTCATAAGAACATAAAGCCATTGACATTTTTTTTTATTTTTAACCATGTATTACCATCTAAGCAAGGACTTTAGGCCTGATAGATATGGGTTATTCTCTGGGAGAACTCTCAAGAGAAAAAATAAGTGATCGAGTTAGAATGTTTTATTTACATAGTAGAGGAAGCTAGCTCTTCTAGAAGGTGTGATAACAACTACACTACCTCATCAACAACCCTACTGAGGGCATGTGTGATTTGAAAAGTTGTCTCAGCTCACCTTGTAATCCTCCTCATTACTTGGTACAGTGTGGCTTTGACCCTGTAATTTTATTGAAACTGATCTTATAAAGATCATTCATTTTTTAACATTTCTTTAATCTATGGTGAATTTATGAGTGGAGGAAAAGGTCCCAGGCTCCCACTTTTCCACAGTCCATTTGGGAGTGGGGAGAGAATGGAAAGGCAAACAAAATACAGTGAGAATTGCAGATAGTGGTATGTGTTAAGGCTAAACAACTCTGCTCTATTGTATAGCATTGCTATCTTTAGATTGCTACGCATATGCCATTAGATAGAGAGATCCAGGATCCCCTGGAAAGGGATTAGAATGGACCTCACATATTTGAGGGGCAGGAAAAGACCTGTGTGGCCAGTGCTTTGTGAGAGTGAGTAGAGGCAACAGGTCAGAGGTGGGCGGGACCAGGGCATGATTGGCTGGAGTTGTTTAAGTAATGTATGAAATGAGTGGGGTGGGGCTCTGCAGGGGAGTTTTGGATCTGATTTACAGGGAAAAATGCCTCATTTGGGACCAGGTGCCCTGCTGGCTGCCCTATCTATATCTTTTCCCCAGGTTCTTTCTTGTCTCCTGCTAGTCCAGCTCACCTGTCCTCCTTATTCTCAGCACAGCTGATCCCTGAGGATGCCTGTGTGTGGCCCTGACTTCCACACAGACTGCCTCTTCTCTTTGTAGCAGTTCTGTTTGTCATTACCACTCAGTTATCCAGCCTTGACTTTGAATCCGGTTTGAATACAGCAAACCCTGATCAATGTCACCCCTTCCATCATTCTACCTCTATTTCTCCCAACCTAACCCGATAAAATTATTTTGTATCTTGAGAGCATCGTTAATAAAACTGGTGAGCATGTGATAAATACACTAAATGGTAGACTTGAGTTCAGATTTTCATAGAGGAGATTTTTTTTGAAGTTGGAGTACTTTGTGTGTTCTTGAATTTGAAAATACATTTATACATAGATAGTAGAGGTTAAATAACTTCTAAAACAGGTGATATTGTGTCAGAAAGCTCTGAGTAAATTCAAGAAGCATTCCTCCAGGAGAAACGGGAAAGAAAATGGGTCAAACTATGGTGGTTTTAAGTTGACTCATAACAAGATGTCAGTGGAATATCTTTTCGCAGATGACTAGAATTGGAAAATAGCCATTAAATTACCACCATCCCTTTACTAAGAATGGGGAGGGCTGCAGCTTCATTTTTAGAACCGTTTGTTGTTGATAAATAATGATCAGTATCTTCGAATTCCATTAAGTAGTAGATAAAGTATGGTGCATTTAAAAAAAGCTCCTCCTCTGTCATTCATAAGCACTCGCATTTAGAGACTGTTACATGCATGGGAGTCACACACATAATCTTTTGAGATTGGCTTTTTCTTTTCCATTTGGCACAATTCCCTTAAGTTCTAGCCAATTTATTTTATTTTTTTTAATTTTTGTCAGTCGTGGGCTTGAACTCTGGGCCTGGGCATTGTCTCTCGGCTGTTCAGCTCAAGGTGCGTGCTCTACCCCTTGAGCCATGGTGCAATTTTAGGTTTTCTGGTGATTAATTGGAGGTAAAAGTCTCACAGACTTTCCTGCCCTGGGCTGGCTTTGAACTGTGATCCTCAGATCTTAGCCTCCTGAGTAGCTAGGATTACAGGCATAAGCCACCAGCACCTGGTGGCGCCAATTTATTTTTTTAATGTATCAATGTTTCATTCTTTCTTTTTTTTTTTTTGGTTGGTTGTGGGCCTGAACTCTGGGCCTAGGCAATGTCCCTCAGCTCTTCAGCTCAAGGCTAGCGCCCTACCACTTGAGCCGCAGTGTCACTTCCGGCTTTTTTTTTTCTGCTTATGTGGTACTGAGGAATCGAACCCAGGGTCTCATGCATGTAAGGCAAGCGCTCTACCACTGAGCCACCTCCTAGCCCCTGCTTCATTCTTTTTTGTTTAAGAGTAGTATTCCATGATATGAATGGAGGACATTAGTTTGCTTTTAAGTTTTGGTTATTGTAAGTAAAGCTGCTATCGTTAGTTATATTAAAGGTTTCAGTTTGAACATACTTTTCATTTTTGTGATGTAAATGTCTAGGAGTGTGTTTTCAGGAGTTTGTATCAGTATATATTTAGTTTGTAAAAAAACTATCAAGTGGGGCTGGGAAGGTGGCTCAGTGGTAGAGTACTTGCCTTGCATGCATGAGGCCCTGGGTTCGATTCCTCAGCACCACATAAGCAAAAAGATAAAAGCCGGAAGTGGCGCTGTAGCTCAAGTGGTAGAGTGCTAGCCTTGAGCTGAAGAGCTGAGGGACAGTGCCCAGGCCCAGAGTTCTGGCCCCACGACCAGACCCCGCCCCCCCAAAAAACAACAAAAACTATCAAGCTATACCATTTTACATTACTGCCACCAGTGTGTTGTGTGTGTGTGTGTGTGTGTGTGTGTGTGTGTGTGTGTGTGTGTATAGATAGATAGATAGATATAGACATAGATAGATATAGATATATGAGCAATGCAATTTATTTACATTCATCTGAACACTTCATATTGTTACTCCTTTTTAAAGTTGTAGCTCATTCTATTCTCTGTCTATTTTTCCATTTTGTGTTCTGATAAGGGATATATACCACAAAATGATTATTTCAGCCCTTTTAAAGTAGATAGTGTTAAGTACACTCACCTTGTTGTGAAGCCATCCCTATCATTCATCTGTGGGACCTTTAGGCACTTGCTGCAATTGCTTTATCCCTTGCAGCCTTGGAGTCTAAACTCTACTCTAAACATGTTAGTGTTACAGTTATCTGTTTGAGTCCTTGCTTTCAAATGTTTAGGAATTCAGCTAGAAACAATTGCTGGGATCGTATAGTGATTCTATGTGTAACTTCTTAAGAGCTGCCAAACTACTTTCCACAGCAGTGGTACCATGTGAGTTCCACCAGCAATGTCCATGAGGTCTATCTTCTCTTTCTCCTCACCAACACTTATTTGTTTTTGTTCTTTTTTGGATAAAAGCCAACCTAATGGGTATGAAGTGTTCTAATACAGATTTTGATAAAGATGTAAGCTGATTATGTAGCCATACTAGCATAGGCATTTTGAATGAGGTTCCTTCAAATCATTTAAATTACAACTAGCTTTCACCCTATCTCAGGGAGAGATTATAATTAACCATGTGTCACTATGAAATTATAGGCCTTGTATTCAAATATCTTTGGATCCTGATTTGAAATATGACATTTATATGGTGAGTTTAAAGATTCCTTTAAACCTGTTCAGGTTGAAAAGTGAATTCAGATATAAATATAAATATGTATCTATATGACCCCAACTGGAAAACTGTTGTTCAGAAGGAGGAGTTAGAGTGGTGATCACTATGTATTTCATGGTTACTCTGTGGCCAAATTACTTGAATGGTGCTTAAGAGAAAATAAAATTCCATTGTGTCTTACAAATAAAATTCAGAGGTTTATTTTTAGAATTTAGGATTTGTGGATCCTCTTTATTGATTATTTTGATTCCTAAGAGAGGAATCTTAGATTTGTAAGAAGTAAAGGTTGCCCAGGCAACCTTTCTAGATGCAAAACTCTAGTAGAATCAGAAAGCCCAGCTGTGAGGTAACTGGAGAAGTGGAGGGAGATGATTTTTGTACGTGAGCCAAACTTAGAAACCATCAGGGGAAACTTAAAATATAATTAGGGATGACAATTAATTTCAGTTCCCAAGAGAGAGCCAGCAACCACTCCAGGTTATTAAGAATGGGTCACTTCTAAGAGTTTTGGCCAGGACATCTCTCACAAGGCTGCCCTTTGTGTCCCCAAGAGACCAACAGTTCATCTTGTCATGCAGCTACTCATTGCCTTCATTTGAGTTTTGTGATTGGTCAGCAAGTTTGGTGACTAGTATAGGATGGTCATATTGAGGCTGAAGTTCTGGAATATCCCACACTTTCTGGCCGCATGAGCAGCACAGTGTCTTAGCTTTACATACTGTTGTTTGTCAATATTTGACAAGGTAGAGGGAACAGGAACTTCACATATATAATTTAGGGAGAGTAGAAAGAAAACATTTGTGGTTATGCTGAAGGAGTTCACATTTTGGGAACTCAGCTTTTAGACATTTCAGAACTATGATACTTCTACTTGTGGCCCATGCTTTTCTGTAGGTTGAAGTTAATTCTGTGAATTATTCTGTCTTCATAAATCATTTAAAACAGAAATAGTGGGAAAGAAATGGAAATCAGTGGGCTGAAGAAATTCCTTCATATCCATGTTCATTGAGGCACTATTTACCATAGGCAGGATGCAGAAAATGTGGTATATGCAATATGTTATACAGCCAGGAAGTTCTGTCATTTGTGACTATATGAATGAAACCAGAGTACATTTGGCTAAGTTATATATTCCAGACACACAGAGAGCAATGCTAATATGATCTCACTTGTGTGTGAGTGGGAAAAGGAGAGTTGGAATGGGAACTGAAATGGGGACAAAGTTTCTGTTAGGTGGGGAGCATAAGTTCATCCTAGTGTTCTGTTGGATAGCAAGTAATAATAATGCGTTGTACAGTTCAAAATTGCTAAAGGAGAAGATTTTAAATGCTGTCACCAAAAGGAAATGATAAATAGTAGAAGCAATGGGTGTTTGTTCACTAGCCTGATAGAAACATCCTACAATATTTTTATGTTTCAAAACTATCACACTGTGCCCAATAAATACATATAAGTATTGTTGTTAATTAAACCAACACATAAAAATAAATAAAACAGGGGTGGAGGATCTTTCCTTTATTGAAAGCCGCTGACACATTCAGATAGACAGAAGCAACCATTGAGTCATAGGCTTAAGAAACCTTTAAAGTTACTAACTCGGCTGCCTTCTCTGACCTTGAACTACATACCCTCTTCTTATGCTCTGGTTCTGTTGACATCCTTCTTTGCTCCACCAAGACTCCTGCCTTTTTTGTTGATCCTTATCATCTTCACAGTCTGCTGGAATGCGTCTTTCCAGTTTTTGTTTTACTGTATGACATTTGGTATGTACTGCAAGAAATACCTGGTGTATAAACAGCACTTGATCAGTATTTATTGACTAGATGAATCATAAATATTGCAAGTAGAATTACTCTTCCATGCTTTTATTCCCCCCGCATGTTAAAACTAGCTAATGGCCATATCCTAGCTAGGTTAACTCATTTCTCTGTCTTGAGTGTGCAAATACCTGGATGAAGACCCAGCCATTTGGTTTTATGAGTCAGTTTTAGGAGATGGGATAGAGAAGTAGGGAGCAGGGAAACCTTTTAGGGAGACTTCTTTGAGAGTTTTGCTTATAGAGTAGGGGACATCTGATCTCTTGCCATAGTTAACAGGGATTTCTGACACCCTAGGTGTTTCAGGAGAGCTCTTTGGAGGATGAGTTTTTATACATTATGTTGTTATAGATGCTGACTTCCAATGATAGGAATGAGCTTGGCAGTGAATGAAGGGGCTTAGTTCTTATTCGATAGGTACAAATCAGTGACTGTCTGGTCACTATCTGCTCATAGCTACATTTCAGGAGTATGGGTAAATCACATAATTCTGAGACTGCTTTTTACCATTTTGGTTAATGTACTTAACTCAGAAGCAATAAACTGTGGGCAGAAGCCATCCAAGCTCTAAATGGAGCCAGGTCAGGGAAGGGTATGAGCATTTCCACACCCTGGCTCTGAATATCTTTAGCAAAATCCTTGACCAGAGGGACAGAAGTAGTCCAAGGGGGAAATAGATGCAGTGAAGTTTGCTATCTTTAGCGTCTAAGGTAAACAGTTCAAATGACGGATATTCAAAAAGAAAGTAACAAAACAATAGTGACAACAAATGTGATTTCTGTTTCTGAGGAATATGTCCCATGGAGAAACACACAACATTTACAAGGTTTCTATTCAGTTTATCTAGTACAGTTACATTGTTTTCTCACTTGAATGTGAGCTTTGAGAAGACAGAGGCTTGGTGACATTTCCTGTGCCTGAGTCCCAGGACTGATGCTCAGAAATATTTGTTGATAGAAAGAATGAAGATTACATGAAGGATGATACACAAGCACTAGCTTTTCAGGAAAGCCTACATCAAATGAGAAGATTGGGAAAAGTGATCCAAGTGCATGTCCTACTTTTTAGTAATCTGCAATTACCTTGTAGATGTTGGGGGCATGGCTCAAATGGTAGAGCACCTGCCTACTAAGTATAAGGCCTTGAGTTCAATTTTCAGTACCATGATAGGGGACAATGATAAGCCTTCTTCTGGGATCATCAGTATTGTCCCCGTTCTATCCGATTTATATAGAGCCTGGAGGACTGGAATTAGGATTCTGTACTGGTCACTTGAAACCCGCAGTCTGGTCTCTCTGTTAGCTAGGTCCTTTCCTAGGACTGTGTGGCTGCTCACTTTGTCATGGTGAAACCTTACACAAGCACCTGGCCACAGGTCGACCTCAAAGACATATTCCTTTTTGGTCTGGCCCATCTTAGCTGGTCTTATTTTGTGACCAGAGGCAAATTTACAAGTCTGGAGTATGTGGAGAGTGATTTCATGTTGTGCTTGTAGCAATGGTGTCAGTATAGAAAGTGTGGAAGGAAATAGTAGCAGGTGGCTATGGGTTGGCTGTCCAGAATTTGGTGGGGATAGTCATTCTGCTTCTATCTAGGAAATAGCATTGCCAGTCAGACCTGAAACAGGAGGAGGTACCCTGGTTGGGGAGTTCCAAACAACAGACCTGCAAATGATTGCTTAGAACTAAGTTGGAGCAGACATTAGGCAATTCCCTGATATGAAAAACTTACATATTCTTCAATAGAGCCATATGTTCAGTTGGATTTAACCATCCATGACTAGTATGCTAGGGAAGCTTACAAATTTCTACTAATTTTTTAATTTGTAAAACCCAAACAAATACAGAATTTTGATTCTCTCTAGAATGAAAAGGTATGGATAGCTCGGAAAACAGAAGTTGCTGAGTAACTCTGTACTACTTGGCATGACTGATAGCCTGCCTCCAGTCTAGCACCAGCATCTACTATTTACTTACTACGTTCTCTGACATTGAGAAACTTGGCTTTTAATATCTACAATATATTTACTTATTTTTCAGGCCTTTAAACCTCTAATGTAGTTGTATAATACCATTAACCTGAATTCCTGTGAGACCATAGAGTTGTCCATTGAAGTACAGAGTTTACATATGTTTCCTTTTGTCTTCTAGTCAAAACACTTCAATCTTACAGCCAAAACAAAGTGATTTTGGTCAGCTCTTTTCTTCCAGCTCCCTTTCAGTGTGGTTATGTAATACATTGTTGTACAGAGTTCTACCTATCAACTTCACTTATGTTATTCTTGTCCAGAAAACCCTCCTAACATCTTCAGCCTTTAATAAATACTGTTCTGTATTTCTTTCCTATAGTTTTTCTTTATCCAAAATGTACAATGACTGGTGTCATAGAATTAATATGTAGCCTTTGAGTATGGCTTCTACACCCAAACAAAATACATGAGAGATTCATCCATATTTTATTTTGCTTGTGTGAGTAGTTTGTTTCTTTATATTCCTGGGAAGAATTCCCTTGTGTAGATATGCCACAGTTTAATCACTCCTCAGTTGAAGGTTCAGATTTTGGTAAGTATAAGTACGGGTAAATATTTATGTACAGGTTTTTGGGTGAACATAGGTTTCAATCCACTTTGACAAAATGTGGAGAATGGTATTGTTGAGTATTGTCATAAATAATGTTTAGCTTTATGAAATTACAAACGTATCTTCCAGAATGGCTCTATTATTTTTATCTTTACTAGCAGCAAATGAACGTTATTCTAGTTGTCTCATATCTTTTCTAGCCATCATACCATTAGTTGCTTTATTTTAATAATTGTAATAGATAGCCAGGCTGGTCTCAAACTCCTAGGCTCAAGCAATTCTCCTGCCTTCTGAGTAGCTGGGATTATGGAATCATTGTGGGTTCAATTTGTCCTGCTCACCCCCCACCCCTCACCATGAGCAGTGAGAATAGAAAAGAATGTATTATGGGAGAATATTTTCCATTTATATATTTTCACTGATGAGGTATCTATTTAGATAGTTTCCTCCTTTTTTAGACTACGTGGTTTGTTTTATTATTGATTTTTTTTCTTTTTTTTTTTTTTGTTGATTGTAGGGGCTGAACTCTGGGCCTAGGCACTGTCCCTCAGCTCTTCCACTCAAGGCTAGTGCCCTATCACTTAAGCCATAGTGCCATTTCCGGCTTTTTTCTGTTTAGTGGTGCTGAGGAATTGAACCCAGGGCCTCAGGCATGCGAGGCAAGCACCCTACCACTGAACCAACTTCCCAGCCCCCTTATTGTTGATTTCTATGAGGTGTTTATTTTGGGTATAACCCTCTATTAAGATTGGAGATTTATAGGTATTTTCTTCTAATCTCTGGTTTATCTTTTCAGTTTTTTTAATATATTTTTTATGGTGCAAAAGTTTTTAATATTTTTTTTTTTGGGTCCAGTCGTGGTGCCTGAACTCTGGGGCCGGGTGCTGTCCCTCAGCTCTTCAGCTCAAGGCTAGCACTCTACCACTTGAGCTACAGCGCCACTTCTGGCTTTTTTCTTTTTGCATATGTGGTGCTGAGGAATCGAACCCAGGGCCTCATGCATGCAAGGCAAGCACTCTACCACTGAGCCACCTTCCCAGCCACAGTTTTTAATTTTTTAATTAATCTAGTTTGAGTTTTGTTTATATATCTTATGCTTGTGGTATTCTATCAAAACATCTCTTTGCAGGGCTAGGAATGTGGCTTTGTGGTAGCGTGCTTACCTGGCATGCATGAAGCCCTGGGTTTGATTCCTCAGTATCACATAAGCAGAAAAAGCCAGAGGGGCAATCTGGCTCAAGTGGTAGAGTGATAGCCTTGAGCAAAACAAGCTCAGGTAACAGTGCCCAGGCTCTGCGTTCAAGCCCTAGGACTGGAAAAGAACAGAAGAAGGAGAAAGGGAAGAAGGAGAAGAAGAAGAAGGAAAAGAAGGAGAAGAAAGAAGAATCTCTTTGCCAAACTCAACATCATGTAGATTTTTTTCCAGAAATCACATAATTCTACTTTTGCACTTAAATATGTGATGCTTTTGAGTTAATTTTTGTATGAAGGTTGAGATATGTGTTAGTTTTTTGAATATGTATGTTTGATTGTTCTAGCACCATTTGTTAGAGATACTATCCTTTCTATATTAAGTCGGACTATCAACAAAAAGTCAGTTCCTGTGGGTTCACTTATAGTCTGTCTGCTCTGTTATTCTACAGGTATCATCATACCAGTATATTCAGTGTTGATTGCTGTAGCTTTATAGTCTACCAACTGAGCAGTCGGAGTCTTCTATTTATTCTTGTTTTTCAGAGTTATTTTGGCTATTCCTATTTGGTGTTGGATATAAATTTAATAATGAATTTACTGATATCTAAACTAAAGTTTCCTGAGATTTTGGCTGGAATTGTACCTATAGATCAAATTGGAGAAGCTTACATTTTAAGTGTTATGTCTTCTAATCCGATCACAGTGCATTTCCTCATTTGTTTTATTTCTTTCGTCAGTATTTTATAGTTTTCAGAATACAAATATTATACATCTTCTGTTGGATTTATGAATAAATATTTCAAGTTTTGGTGCTACTATTACTATGCATATTTTAATTATATTTTGGAGCCAGTACTAGAGCATTAACTCTTAGCTTTTTCACCAAAGGTAGGGCTTTACCACTTGAGCCACAGCTCCACTTCTAGATTTTTAGTTGTTTAATTGGAGATAAGAGTCTCTTGGAATTTTCCTAGCAAGGCTGGCTTTGAACCTCAACACTCAGATTTCAGCCTCCTGAATAGCTAGGATTACAGGTGTGAGCCATCACCACCAGCTTTGAATAGCATTGTTGTAAAACTTCAAATTCCATTTGTTTTGTTTTGGGTCTGGTCATGGGGCCTGAACTCTGGGCCTGGGTGCTGTCCCTCAGCTCTTCAGCTCAAGGCTAGCGCTCTACCACTTGAGCCACAGCGCCACTTCCAGCTTTTTTTCTTTTTGCTTATGTGGTGCCGAGGAATCGAACCCAGGGTCTCAGGCATGCAAGGCAAGTGCTCTACCACTGAGCCACCTTCCCAGCCCTCCATTTGTTTTTACTAGCATGTAGGAATACAGTTAACTTTCATATTATACAATTTTTCCAACTTCATTCTAGGAATATTTTTATTGGTGCTTTGGTACTTTTTAGGTAATTATGTGATCTGCACATATAGATGGTTTTATTTCTTCCTTTTTAATCTTTGCATAATTTATTTACTTTTTTACTTTAAAATAATAAATAGAAGCAGTGCCTGGCATTGGTGGCTCATGCCTGTAATCCTAGCTACTCAGGAGGCTGAGATCTGAGAATCATGGTTCAAAGCCAGCCTGGGCAGGAAAGTTTGTGAGACTCTTATCTCCAATAAACCACCAGAAAACCAGAAGTGGTGCTGTGGCTCAAGTGATAGAGTGCTAGCCTTGAGCTGAAGAGCTGAGGGACAGTGCCCCAGAGTTCAAGCCCCAATACTGGAAAAAAATAAATAAATAGTAAGAAATGACATTTATCATTTGTTCCTGATCTTAACAGGAAGCATTCAGTCTCTTACCATTAAGTATAATTGGTTTTACTTTTTTTTCTTTTTACAGTGTTGGGACTTGAACTTGGAGGCTGGTATTTTGTTTGACTTGTTTGTTTGGCTGTATCACTTAAGCAAACCTTCAACCATGCTTTTTGTTGTTTGTTTGGAAACTAGAGTCTCACTCAGATCTTCTGATTACAATCTTTGCTTTTTTTTCCTAGTCCTAGAGCTTGAATTCATGCCTGGGTGTTGTCCCTGAGCCTCTGTGTGCTCAAAGCTAGTGCTCTACCACTTAAGCCACACTGCTACTTGTGGCTTTCTCCAAGTAGTTTATTGGAGATAAGAGTTTCATGGAATTTTCTACCTGGGCTGGCTTTGAACCGCCAATCTCAGATCTCAGCTTTGAGCCACCAGATGCCCAGCTGGATTGTATTCTTTTCAGTAGTTAGGATTATAAGAGTGAGGGCTGGGAAGGTGGCTCAGTGGTAGAGCTTGCCTTGCATGCCTGAGGCCCTGGGTTCGATTCCTCACCACCACATAAGCAAAAAGAAAAAAGCCGGAAGTGGCGCTGTGGCTCAAGTGGTAGAGCACTATCCTTGAGCTGAAGAGCTGAGGGACAGCGCCCAAGCCCAGAGTTCAAGCCCCACGACCGGAACCCCCCTCTCCCTCCCCCCCCCAAAAAAAGGATTATAAGAGTCAGTCACAGGTACCTAGCAGGGTACTTGTTTCTTTGCTTGTTTTTCTTGCTTGGTCTTTAGTAGGTTAAGAATGTTTCTTCCTACTGGTAGTTTACTGCTGCGATAAGCATAGTTGTGCTGGTAGCTTTAGTATGGCCTTGTCTGTGGTCATTTGGGTAAATGCCCAGCGTTGGGGTCATAGGGAAGCTCTATGTTTAGTCTTTTGAGGAACCTCCATACTGCTTTTCCAGATGGTTGAACAAGTTTACACTCCCACCTACAATGTAGTAGCATTCCCTTTTGGCCACATTCCTACCAGAATCTGTTATTAGATTTCTTGAGGGTGAGGTGGAATCTCCATGTTGATTTGATTTGCATTTCTTTTATGGCCAGAGATGTTGAGCATTTCTTCATGAATCTATTGGCCATTCTTATTTCTTTTCAGCGAATTCTTCCTCTCTCTTTAAGTCTTTAGCCCAGTTATTAATTGGGTGGTTGTTTCTTTTGAGGATTTGTTGTTGGGGGATTTAATTTTTTTAGTTCTAAGTATATTTCAGATATGAGGCCCTTGTCTGTTGTATGGCTAGTGAAGATCTTCTCCCAGTTTATGGGCTCTCTATTGATCTTGCTAGCTATGTCCTTTTTGGGAGATTTCTGTTTGGCAAAAATGGATGTTGAATTTTATTAAATGTCTATTGAGGTAGTTTGACTTTTCTCTTTTTTTCCCCCTGTAAATTAATCACCTTGCTCAACTTATATTCATGGGATAAACTTCACTGTTGTGTTATTTCATTTTTTCAATGTTTTTCTGCCTATAATTTGCCAATATTCTATGGAGAAGTTTGTATTCATGTGAATGAGGAATATTGGCTTATAGTTTTCTTATAATATTCTTGTCAGGTTTCAGGGTATAGTTCTTTTAGCTGAAGAAATAGTTTCCACCTAAGTAGAGTAGGCATCGTGCTTATGTAATGTGAGGGAATGGAATGATAAATAACGCAGTCCCTTTTTGACTGAAGTAAAAGTGAAAATCTCCTGATCTCTCTGTACCTTTCTCTACTTCTTGATACAATAGACGCTTTCTTCTCCCCTGTAAGTGGTCTGGTACCTACAGTGTCCAGAGCAGATGAATATCTCCTTCAATGGGCAAGGTCAGAAAGTTCCAGCACACTCAAACCCAATTTGTATAGAATTTTGCATGCACATTTAGCCAGTGTGAAGAACTGAAAGTAAATATTTGGAACTAACACAGATTTCAGTGAATTTTTCCCTTGCATTTATCAGCCAGCTCCTATTATACATAGAACAATGGAAAAGTCCTCATTAACTAATAGAACAGAGGCGTACTTCCACTATTGCATTCCAGGCCTTTAAACTAGTTCATGAATTTCCCTTCTTTTGATCTCTCTTAGAAGAAGAATGCAAAGAAATAAGTAAGTTGTGTGGCAATATAACTTTGTTATGGAATTGGAGATAATTACTTTATTGATATAATTTAAATATAAATACAACGCACTATTGTGTTTCCTCCAAATATAATTATCTCTCTCTTTTCTTTCATTTGCAGTTGGGAGAAATGTAACAACCTCATAAAAATGAAGTAAGATTACTATATATAGACTATACATTTAGGAACATGCAGCATTTGATCATATATTACTAATTTAATAGTGAAAAAATCTTAAAAATAAAAATAAGACAAAAAGTAAAACAAATTCTTAACTTACTCTTAGCAGGTTTTTTTTAAAGGTTCATATCAATTTCAACATATTTTCAAATGCATCCAGCCATTGTGGGACTTTTTGGTCTCTGTATCTTGCTTTCTTTAAGCATTCTTTATTTTCTTAATATCTTTCCTCATCTGTCTCTCCCCATCCCTCCCTTTTCCTTTCCTTTTTTTCTCATTTATTGAACTGGTGTTGGGGATGCAGAACTAGGTGTTAAGTTCCAGAAGACATAGTTTTCTTGCTTAAAACTTACCTCTGCCTTTTGGGATCAGTGAGGGATTGGCTCTCTGGGGACAGAGAGTAGAAGAGAAAGAATACCGTATGAGGAAAATCAGGCTACTAGCATCTTTCCAGGTCTATTGACAAATGTGTATGGTAAAGCTATTTGAGTTGTGGTATTGAGGATTCTGTGAATATCACTATGCAGATCTCAGCCTCCTGAAGAGCTAGGATTATAGGAGTGAGATACCAGCTCCTGGCATATTACTTGTTTTGAAGTGAGAGAATTTGGGTGAAAATACTACTCCTTGCTCTGTACCATTCACACAAGTGGTGTACTGATCAACCCTTCTTTGCTGGACAGCCCTGTGGCCACCGGGAGATTCTCAGGGCCCTCTGGGTAGCTGAGCTCCAGCTTGTTTGTTCTGTTTGCTGTGTTATGGAAACAGTACTATTCTGTTACCTGGCCAATCCCAGATGCCACAGGTTCTTACTAACATTCTTTAGACTTTGTAGTGTGTATGTTTTTCCATCATTATCCATAATACCAGGGCTCAAAATGAAAGTCATTTGAAGGACTACTTGAGGGCTTGGTGAAAAATTTGTTTCAGCTAAATGAATTTGTTTTCAAAATATTTAATTAAACTAATTTCTACTAAGGAAGAATTTGTGAATTCGATCAGAATCGACATTTACAGCTTAGGATATAAATATGATTAATAGATGCTCTGCACTTCTTGTGCTCAGAATTTCTGCTTGTTTGTCATGATAGAAATGACACTGATGAAGCCAGGCATCAGTGGCTCATGCTTGTAACCCTAGCTAATCAAGAGACTGAGATCTGAGGATCATGTTTCAAAGCCAGCCTGGGCAGGAAAGTCTGTGAGACTCTACTATTAAACACACACACACACACACACGCGCACGCTAGAAATAAAGTCTGTGAGACTCTACTATTAAACACACACATACACACACACACACACACACACACACACACACACACACACACACACACACACACACACA
>NW_012267299.1:821492-833062 GCF_000151885.1 Dipodomys ordii
CACACACACACACACACACACACACGCTGGAAATGGAGCTGTGGCTCAAGTGGTAGAGTACTGGTCTTGAGCACCAAAGTCCAGAGACAGCATCCAGGCCCTGAGTTCGAGCCCCAGGACTGGAAAAAAAAAAGACACTGATAAAGCTGTGATGCAGTCTAGTAATGGAGTACTGGCATAGGATGCACAAGAGCACTGGGGAAAAAAGAGACTATGTTTTGATTAATCATCATTGTTCAGCCTTCTCTGGATGCTGGTGACAGACATCTAATCCCACCCACACCAGGGTGGAACTGAAACTGACTAAGATGAATTCTCTCTTTCCCTTGAACTGGCTGCTGTTCTGTGTCTTGGGCTGGTGTAGGAAAAAAACCTTCTCACTCCATAGTGATCAGTCACCCATTTCCGGTGTTCCCATAACTACAGAGCCTCTCAGGGCTCAGGTGCTTCACCTCCTGTCTGTCCTTAAAATCTCTTAGTCCAGAAAGTTGGAAAAGTTGTTTTTTTTTCCTCTGGTAAGTCTTTTTCTTCCTCTGTACTCAAGCAGCAAACTTTATCCCTGGACTTAATAAAAAGGAGCTTTTGTTGTTGTAGCTGCTGCTGCCACCGCCTCCTCCTCCTCCTGTCCTTCCTCTCCTTCCTTCTCCTACTCTCCTTCTTCCTTCTCCTCCTGTCCTTCTCCTTCTTCTTCCTTTTCCTCCTCTCCTTCTTCCTTCTCCTCCTTTTTTCTTCCTCCTTCTCTCTTCCTCCTCCTCCTCTTTCTTTTCCTCTTCCTTTTCTTCTTGCTCTTTTTCCTTCTTTCTTTTTTCTTTATGTCAGTCCTGGGGCTTGAACTCAGGGCCTGGTCACTGTGACTGAGCTTTTGTGCTCAAGGATAGTGCTCCACCACTTGAGCCACAGTTCTTCCTCTGTTTTTTTTGGGGGGGGTGGTTAATTGGAGATGAGTCTCATGGACTTTCGGGCTGTCTTTGAGGGAAGTCCTCAGATCTCAGCTTCTAGAGGTGCCAGGATCACAGGTGTGAACTACTGGTGCCTGGTAGAAGCTTTTCTTTCTTTCTTTTTGTAAGACGAAGATGCTCTGGATCTCTCCAGCTTTGATCTTGGTAGCCTGCATTTCCCATCCATTATCTTGCTATAGAATCTCATTTAGGATGTCAGACTACTTCTTTGTCTTTCTACCAGAAGAGTTCTAAAATGTTCCTTCTCCTTATGCCCAGTCCCCAGAGTTCAAGGCTGACAAAGGAAAGGTCCCTTACCTAAACTAATGTACATCACTATTTTCCAAACTTGTTGAGTAGGCATAAGTAACTGGTGCAACGTTGGAAGTATGAGTGCCACGCTGTGATTTTAGGCACTGTCTCCTGAAGTACAAACATATGCCCAAAAGTACAAGACATATGCTGCATTCTGTATCAGGCATATGCTCCTAGAGGTAAGGCCCTCTGTCCTGCCTCTACAATGTAATTTCCATGATCAAGTAAGGACACTCTTGAATCTGAACTTCTTCCTTTGCCCTTTGTCCCTGAAGGATCAGGGAAGCCCCAGAGACTGTCCTCTATGGTGTGAGAGAGGATGGGGTGTTAGAGTAGAAGGAGAAGGTTCACATTCCTGCCCATTTTTGACTATCAGTGTCTGGACTTTGTGGATACTCATTAGCCAAACACTGCCTTCTCAAACCCTGTCACCTCCATTGCCTTCCTAAATCATTGCTTGCCTAGTAGCACTGCTGTGCTGTGGAGACCCAAAGTATGGAGGAGGAAAAGCATTACTTAGAGAAGGCAGATCCAGATTCATTTCCTTGTCTGTGGTTTCAGCCAACTGGTCAGAGATGTCAAACATCTTTTTTTTCTCTAGAACTGCCTCTGCTTTGAGTGCTTTTAGAGCCTTAGTTTAAAGCAAGCCCCAATTTAGCTTGTCAAGCAAGCCAAAAATTGCTTTTCATTTAGCATTGCTTTCCTTAAAGGTATTATTATTATTACTACTGTTTTTGCCCATGCAGCTTATACTTATCCTTTGTCTGAGAACTCATTAAGAATCGTGTTCCCACCTGTCTTAGGCTATCTGGAAGAGAAGCCGTTGGTATAGGGGCTTAAATTATATTCCTTGTTCGTGCCTAGTGCTGGCTCCACCCAAATCTGGAAGATCCTTACAGGCAGAAGCATACAGTCAGTGTCTAATAATTATATGTGCAAATCTGTCATTTAGGATCTTTGGCTTCATTCTCTGTAGCAGGAGTGCGCACATGTGACACATATGGCCTCAGAGACTAGCAGTTTCTGCTGTGCTTAACTGTTCAGTAGGTCACACAAAAAGATTTACTGAGAATGTGTAACAATAGGTCTTCTGAAGGGAGGGAGCCAGGGAATGACATCATGTTCTTGAACTTCCTTGATAAACTAGTCACTCTGTTGGCTCTGTCATAAACCTTCCATCCAATTCTTGACTAACAGCATTTGAAGTATGAATTTCTACTTTCTTAAGACTCACAGAGATTATTGCAAGGCTGTTTAGATGCTGGGACTGTCAGAGCGTCAGGATGGAAAAAATGGTGGTATGAATAAATAGGGTAAGAATGAAATAGCTCAGCTATCTTGTCCATTTTGCCCCTTATGTCAATATGTATAATATATCAAAATATATAATGCTTTGCTTATCTTTTAGGAAGACCCACTTTGCTTTGAGTAAGGCGTGAAAATAATGAGGATAAATGTTCTTGCTCATAACATTGTCGGAAATTTGATGGTGGACTTAAATTTGGCAACATTATTTCTGAGATTAGATTGAGCTCCAGAAAAATCCTGCTGAGAAACAAATCAGAAGGCTGTCTGTTTTATAAATCTGTATTAATTCGTAACTTCAAAAGCAATGAAAGTTGGTGTGTATGTATGTGTATGTGTGTGTATCCACATTCATATATATATTCAGATAAGGCTAACCAAGTTTTAAAGTAGCTATTCTTTGGTGATCTGATTTGATGAACTGCTTTTGATGATGATGATGTGTGTGTGTGTGTGTGTGTGTGTGTGTGTGTGTGTATTTAAAAATATAGGCAGATCTATAAAGGCTTAAAATAATTTAGCCCTAGGATTCTCTTTCAAGAACATAACTTTATCAGCCTTTCTTATTTATAGTATGAAGATACATGTACATTCTAATTGAAGAAACTTTGACATCCTTTGAAAGTGTTTAGGGAAGAAACTGATGCAATTGTCTAGTAGCTGCTTATAACACTATCTTTTTTTTTTTTTTTGGTAGTGGGCCCTGAACTCTGGGCCTGGGCGCTGTCCCTCAGCTCTTCTGCTCAAGGCTAGTGCTCTACCACTTGAGCCACAGCGCCATTTCCGGCTTTTTCTGCTTATGTGGTGCTGAGGAATCGAACCCAGGGCCTCATGCATGTAAGGCAAGCACTCTACCACTGAGCCACCTTCCCAGCCCAACACTATCTTTTTTTATGTTGTCTGGGGGAAAATGGGTGCCACTCTATTTCATTTGGAGAAGAATACTCCTGATAAAAAGGAGTCTCTTACTTTATCTGGTCAAGTATGACCTGACCTTATAATTCTTGACAAGGATCAGTTAAGCTTATTTGTGGGCTCTTTTAAATGAAGAAAGAGGAAACCAAAAAGAACAAAATCAAAAACCAGTTGCTCTGTTAAGGCCAAGAAAAGTTCCTTGTCCTCAATCCATTTAAGAGGTTAAGGCGTTCTAAATCTTCCCACTTCCTCTAGAATATACTTTTCTAATATCATAAAGGCGTGGTGGATAGTTTAAGCCTGAATTAGCATAGACAAAATTGGCTTGGTGACTACTTAGTCATGCATTAATTGATCTGGAAATCTCCTCAGCATGGCCACAAGAAAGATTAGAGTACTCAACTGCAATTGAAACCTTGCTGTGGTAGGTTTTTGGAGTTTGTATTTGGGGTGATTACTGAAACTAGCATCCTTGAAGAACACTGACTTCTATCCCCTTTCCTTGTTAAGAACCTTCTCTTGGAAGTGATGCTGTGACTCAAAGTGGTAGAGCAGTAGCCTTGAGCTGAAGAGCTCAGGGACAGTGCCCAGGACCTGAGTTCAAGCCCCATGACTGACAAGGAAAAAAAAAAGTACCTTCTCTCCAGTTCCAGGCACTTACTTGGTGGTCTTCAAGTGGCTCATGAAAGTGCTCATTCAGAAAGGCATGAGTGTTCTGAACCTTGTGAGTTATACATATTCCTGTTAAAAAGTTCTCATTTCTTAAGCCAGACTCAGAAAGACAAGTATTGCATGGTTTCTCTCAAGTACAGAATCTAGATTTATTTTTACTTTTACTTCTTATTTTTTTGCTAGTTCTGAGACTTGAACTCAGGGACTGGGCACTGTCTTTGAGCTTTTTTTGCTCCAGCTAGTGCTCCACCGCTTGAGCCACCCCTCCACTGCTGGCTCTTGGGTGGCTAGTTGTACTTTCCTTCCCTGGACTGGTTTTGAATCCTGATTCTCAGATCTCAGCATCTTAAGTAGCTAAGAGTACAGGTGTGAGCCGTTGAAGCCTGGCTAGACACTTCTTTTTGTTTTTAAAGGAGGAGAAGGTGCAGTGGCTTGTTACAATCTCAGTTACCTGGAAAGTGAGGATTAGAAAGGTCATGTTTTGAGGCTAGCCCAGGGGGAAAGTTAGTGAGACTAGATCTCAAGCAATAAGCTGGGTGTGCCTGCAATTACAGCTACATGAGAGGCATTACTAGGAGGAGAGTAGTCCAGACCAGAACAGACCAGAAAAAAAATAAGAAAAATTTTGAAATAGCTGATGCAAGAAGGGCTGTAAATGTGGCTTCAGTGGTAATGGGCTTGCTCAGCAAGTGTGAGTTAAAAATCCCTGTCTGCCAAAAGAAAACAAGAAAAAGAAAAGATATGAAAGTAGAAGGAATCACCAGATCACTCAGTGGGAATAGGAAGGGATACAAGGGAGAGCAAAGTGTTGGATATGATCAAAGTACGTTATATATGTATGTATGAAAACCTTGAAAAATGGGGATGGGAAGGTGGCTCAGTGGTAGAGCGCTTGCCTTGCATGCATGAGGCCCTGGGTTCGATTCCCCAGCACCACATAAGCAAAAAGAAAAAAGCCGGAAGTGGTGCTGTGGCTCAAGTGGTAGAGTGCTAGCCTTAAGCTGAAGAGCTGAGGGACAGCGCCCAGGCCCAGAGTTCAGGCCCCACGACTGGACTCAAAAAAACAAAGAAAACACAAAAAAAGCTTGAAAAATATAAAAATATACAGGGTATGAATGAAATAGCTCAGCTATCTTGCCCTGTAGCCTAAACAAGTACCAAAACATAAGAAAAATCCTAATCCATATATTTTCTGTTTTCATCTAGGCATATTCATAATTACTTAAAATTATTAATTACATTAAAAGTTGATATTTGCCTATCAATCATTTTGTGACTCATTTTCAGCTCACACGTATTTTTGTATTATTGTTAAATATTATTTATCATAATTCTAATGATGTCATAATACCCAAGTTTAAATTTAATGATAGGAGAATTTGAACCATGGTGGTTTGATTAGGAGATATTTTTTTTTCTTTTTATGTTTTTATTGTGAAAATACTGTACAGAAGGGTTACAGCTACATGAGCAAGGTAATGAATACATTTCTTACTGAGCGTGGTTGCCTCCTCCTTTGTTTTTCCCCTACCATCCCTTCCCTCCCACTTCTACAAGGTTTTCTTTTTTTTTTTAATTTAATTTTATTTGTGAACATACTGTACAGAGGGGTTGCAATTACATGGGCAGGATAATGCGTACATTTCTTACCAAGCATTGCAGCCTCCTCCTTTGGTTTACCCTTCACATCCCTTCCCAGCCTCCCCTCTCCCCCTTCCCCCCCCCCCCTGCACCGACGTTAGGAGATATTTTTGTATAGAAGAGCTTAGTACTTCTTGGTTGTAGCTTTTTGTTCATGCCTAGTTATATATGGACAGCCCTCTATTATGCATATTTGTTTAGAAACAGTTAGAATTAATAAAGCTTATTACCAGTGTGGATGGGAATGTCTCTAGCTTTGAGGTTAGAATCGAGGTTTGGTCCACTGAGTATGTTTTCCCTTTGTATAAAAGCGATAATAATTCTTTACATGGTAAATATTAAAAATATTTCAATAAAGAATTCATAGTTTCTTGAGTGAAATTGTTAGAAACAACCATGTATCAAATAACCAGCTAGCTACTGAAAATTATAATTGTTTAATGTTTTTGGAGGTACTGGAGTTTAATTTTGGAAGTCTGTTCTTGCTTGGCAGCTACTCTACCACTTGAGCCATGCCTCCCCAGCACTTTTGTTTCTGGGTACTTTTGAAATAGTCTTGATTCTAACTTGAGATGGCCTGGACTGAGATCTTCCTTAATTATACTTCCTGTCATAGCTGAGCTTTCATTGGTTGAGATAGGAGCAGAGGTGATCAAGAACTTTTTGCCTTTGCTGGTCTCAAACTGTGATCCTCCTGATCTCAGTGCCCTAAGTAGTTAAGGTTACAAGTCTGAGTCACTGCATCTGGACTAGTTTTTAAAAAAATGTTACCTGCATTGTAAAGTTCGTTTTTCAACATAGTGTTTTGTACATCTCATTGTTACAATGGGTCAACCTGTATCCCTATTTAAACATTTTGTTTTTTAGGTTGGATGGGGGAGTATAGTTGTAGAGGTGGGAGGAAGGGATGGTAGGGGGAAAACAAAGGAGGAGGCAACAATGCTTGATAAGAAATGTACTCATTACCTTGCTCATGTAACTGTAACCCTTCTGTACAGTGTTTTCACAATAAAAAACTTTAAAAAAAGCTACCTGCATTACTGATTCAAGAGAGGTCTTTGAACTGAGATGGACAGTGAGTTTGTTATTTTTTTCCAGTATTTGGAATACTAAGGAGGTTCTAGGGTGACATTCTAGGATATGTTCACTCACATGCTTGGTTTGCAAAGCCTATAATGTTAGGTATATTCTTCTGATTCTCAGGATAGGCTAACATGATTTGGCTAGCCAATGAAGAAACAGAGAGAAAGGATTTGCAAAGTATTGGAGACTTGGCCACCATTTTGGATTCCTAGGAACTTTGAGTCCTCAATTTTAAGACACGGTGCTTTCCCAAGAAAGCATTAAGAATAAAACCTCCTTAAATCAACTGTGAATGGAATAATCTGAGTGATTAACTTGACAGCATGAGTCATTTCTCCCATGGAACTGAACTTGGTTGTAAAGACCAACTTCTTCAAAGAGAGAGAGAGAGAGAGAGAGAGAGAGAGAGAGAGAGTGTGTATGTGTATTTTCTATGAAAAAACTGATATCTGCTCAGAGTTTTTGTGGTTCAGAATTAAGAATGAAAAAAAAGTCTTTTGGATTGTCTAGGATCTGACTTTTTTGTCTTTTGACTAAGAGTAGCCAGTCTATTAAGCAGTATTCAAATTATATAGATAGGAGAGATTGCTGTCTGGCTTATGGGTATACATTATCTAAGACCAACCTATAGAAGTTTCAGAAATTAATAGAGATTAGCTTAGTTTTAATTTATTTTATGTTGGGCAATCATTTCAAGAGAATCTAGAATGGAAAATAGTTGGTTTACTGGCAGGCAGATGGACTTGGTATGGAAGGTATTAGTGACCTGCTGTGTGATCAATGTACTAAGCACAGAGGAAAAGGTTAGGAATAAGCCCACAGGAATTCTGGGCTGATGTGTTTCAAGGCTACTAGATTTTGGCAGTTTTCCAGTTTCTAAAGAAATGAGAAAATAAATAAGAAAAGGCTTGTTTTATTTAATCTGCATTTTAGCACCTTATAAGTAAACTAGGCATTTAAAATACAAGTAATGTCAGCAGACTTTTAAATTTTTCTTGTATTATATGTCCCAAGTATGGTGTCCTTTGTCTGTTCTGAGTAGTTTGTCTCTGTCTGTGTCTGTATATCTTGGTACTAGAGCTTCAGTTCAGGACCTCTAACTCTCACTTGGCTTTTTCACTCATGGCCAGCATTCTACCAATTGAAACATACCTCTACTTCTGTCATTTTGTTGGTCAGTTGGAGACAAGAACTACCTTTGAACCACCATCCTCAGAGCTCTGCCTCCTAACCAGCTTGGATTACAGGCATGAACCACTGGCACTTGGCTTTGAATGGTCTTAATCTAAACATGTTATATTTCTGCATTGCTCTTTCTATGCGGAGATACAAGCAGGTCAGTGATGATAGTCAGAAATGAAGGCATGAAAATTTGTCTTCTAATGGGATTTATAACTTCCGAATGCTATTTGGCGTCTAAGGCTCTGGAGATTTAAAAATTCATTGCTTAATATTTTTTCTTTGCAAAGGCTTTATCTTTTTGAAAATGTCAGTTATCAACTCTTGTCATGATCATTATGTAGCTCATTTTCGCAACTATAATTGGCACAAGTAGGAAGGAGAAATTTGGACTAGCTATCAGGAAGAACTACCAGTAGGAATATTGAGACTACTGAAATGGGAAAAATTTTTTCCCCCAAAAATATATAAAGGAAAGATTTTTAAGTGATCTTTGTGGGGAATTTGATTGTCCCCTTGCTCAGAATTATGGGGAACAAATGAAATGTTCTTTGGTGATCCTGTCACTTGGAACTTTGGTGAGTCTCTGAATGGCAGCAAAGAGTGGGTGGGAGGGAGTTTGTGCAGGTCCCTTGCAGGTCTGACTCATTTTCATCCAGGAACCTGTGTGTGGGAACTTCCCAGGATGGGACATCAGGAGTACATAGATATCTTTTCTCCGTAAGTACACCTAATGGCGGAGAGAAACCTGTAAGGGAAAGTCCATATTTGGCAGGTCTGATGATTACAAAATTCTTCTTAATTGTGGTCTAAAATCTGCCCCCAGTAGTTCTCCCTTGGTTCCAAGTCTGCCCTAGAGATGTTTCGTAACTCTGCTTCCTCTTGGACACAGTCCTTCAAAAATGAATGGCTTCCAGAACAAAGCCTTTCAGAGTCAAAGCCTTCCAGAATGGCTTTCTATATCCCCCACAGGTATCTCCTACTCAGTGTCATCTCTGCCCTCAAAAGCCTTTCTGCTATGGTGTGGGGTTGACAACTGCTACCATGCTGATTTTCCTGTGTCTATGCTGTTGGGGTAGGCATTGTAGACCTGTAACCCCAGTTACCTACGAGGAGGAGACAAGGAGGATTGCAGTTCAAGGACAAGCTGGACAAAAAGACAAACAATCCAGGTGTGTGCTTATAATTCTAATTAGGTGGAAAGTATAGGAAGATCAAAATGAAAAATAACTTTTAAAAAAAGGCTGTGGGTGTCAAGGGGCAGAGCATGCATCTATTATCCTTGGCATTCGAGGCACCAAGTTCTACCCTTAGTACCATACACACATATAAAAACAGAGTGCCTGTAATTAGACAAAACATCTTATGGTCTCCCATGTAGATAGACCACAGTGCTCTTGTTACTGTCCTGCTCTGGGTTTCTAGTAGTTTGGACTCATTTTGGTGGCTGTGTTGGGCTGTGACCCATTCTGAGCCCACTAAGGAGGAAATCTCTAGGTCCTTTCTACATTAGATGATGGTCTTTGTCCATCATCTTTCATGCTGCTGAGTTCACTCTAACTGAAGTACAGTCCTGCCACTGGTTGTTGGCGAAGTTCTTGTTAGTGTTGGCTCTGCTGAATTCCTTTTGACTCTTGGTTTGTCACAACTGATCCTTCCAACCTTACTTTTTGCCAGTGGCAATTGGATAAGGGACCTATGACTGCATTAGAAAACATGTAGAACAGGATAGAGCCCTTCTTGTCTTTTAGAAAAGCTTCTTATTTCTCAAACAATTATTTCTTTGTTTTATCCCAGTGTAGTAAGGAAATGATGATTCTAGTGACTGATTCAATCACGGATCACAGTGTGTGGTTTCCTTGGATGGGCTTCTTAACTACCTCACTCCCTACAATCATCATCTTCTATCTCCAGAGTAGCATGGATTATAGGTGTGAAACCACCATGCTTGGCTTCATTTTCTTGGAGTTTCTAATCTCAAAAGTAATTTAGACTCCCATTACAAAATTTTAATTAGGGTGTCACCTGCCAATACATAGGCTATATTTAGTTTCTCAAGTTGATCTATTGAGGTTGAATATTGCTTTTGGGTACTGAGGAAACAGGTATTTCCTTATCCTGATAAGGTAAGGTAATACAGTTTATCCAAATTGCACAGATTTTGTGTGAATCTCAGAGAATGGAACTTCCTGAATTGGGAGCTTGTGTTACATACCCAAGAATCATCCACACACTCAGCCAACAGAGAATAGTAGACTGACTTGGGTTTGAATCTAGCTGTGATGTAGTTGGTTCTGAGTCTCACTGTCTTTGTTTGTAAAGTGGGACTAGCAAGCCGAACCTTATGGTGCTGTGATCCTTAAATGTATTTCCTAACAGTGGTATCCAGTGGTGTTCTATGAAGGGATCACTACTCTAATCCTGGTTGTTAATCCGTTTTCTGCATTCACATTCAAGTGCAAAACACGAATATGCATATTAGATATAACTTCAAGTGAAATGTGTACAGCTTATAGTTCGTTTCCTAAGTTTTTTAGGTGAGCTTTAAAATTTCAATTTATCCTCTGAATATTTTAAACAGCCATTTGTCCACAAAGACATGTCATACAGAGAAGATATTGAGAGAAAAATGCTTCTTATCTGAGCTGAGTGCTATGGCTTACATTTGTAAGCCTAGCTACTCAAGAGGCTGAGATCTGAGGATCATGGTTCAAAGCCAGCTGGAGCAGGACAGTCTGTCAGACTCTTGTCTCTAATTAACCAGCAGAAAACTGGAAATGGTACTGTGGCTCAAAGTGGTAGAGTGCTAGTCTTGAGCAATAGAGCTCAGGGACAGTACCCAGGCCCTGAGTTCAACTCAATGACCAAAAATACCCCAAACCAAAAAAACAAAAAAAACTTCTTATCTGGTTAACTCAATCTGAGCTGGGCATGGTGGTGTGGTGTACACTATTAATCCCAGCTAGTTGAGAGATACGCATCCAGTGAGGCAAAAGATCCTATGTGGAAAAAATGAAACAAAACGGTAGCAGAAGGGCTGGGAGAGTGACTTAAGTGGTTGGTGCCTGCCTAGCAAGTACAGAGTCCTGGATTCAATCCTGAGTCCAACAAAAAGGAGGGCAGGTAGGAACAGCCTGCCCACTTTGTTTGATTCCAATGTTACTCTGCACAAATATTTTTTTTATTGTGAAAATACTGTACAGAGGGGTTACAATTACATGGGTAAGATAATGAGTACATTTCTTATCAAGCATTGTAGCCTCCTCCTTTGTTTCCCCTTCCTATCCCTTCCCATTCTTCCCCCACCTCCCCATCCAATCCTCCCCGACCCCTGCTCCAAAGTTGTAAAGTTCATTTTCAACATAACGACTTGTACATCTCATTGTTACAATGGGTCCACATGTATCCCTATTTAAACAATTTGTTTTTCCCCTTCCCCTCCACAAATTTACCGACATCAAATACTGTGAAAGCAGGGTTATACCGTGGGGGAGGGACATACAAAGCAACAAAGAAATAATT
>NW_012267299.1:834632-841587 GCF_000151885.1 Dipodomys ordii
TTTTATTTTTTGTGGGGCTATTACGAATGGAGTTGCTTTCCTAATTTCAGCCACACTTTTCTCATTGTTGGCATACAGAAAAGCCATTGATTTTTGAGGGTTAATTTTATACCCTGCTACTTCGCCAAAGTTTTGAATCAGCTTGAGTAATTTGAGAGTAGAATTTGTGGGATTCTTTAAATACAAGATCATGTCATCTGCAAAGAGGGAGAGTTTTACTTCTTCTTTCCCTATTTGGATCCCCTTTATGTTTGCATCTTGTCTTATTGCTAGCTAGACATTCTAATACTAGATTGAAGAGAAGTGGAGAGAGTGGATATCCTTGTCTTGTTCCTGAGTTAAGAGGAAATGGCTTTAGTTTTTCACCATTAAGTATAATGCTGGCTATAGGTTTGTCATATACAGCCTTTATTGTATTGAGGAATGTTCCATGGATTCCTAATTTTTCCAGAGCCTTCATCATGAAGGGGTGTTGGATCTTGTCAAATGCTTTCTCTGCATCTATTGAGATAACCATGTGGCTCTTATCCTTGCTCCTGTTGATGTGATGAATTATATTAATTGATTTGCGTATATTGAACCAGCTTTGCTGAAATGAATCCTGTTTGATCGTGGTGTATGATTTTTTGGATGAATTGTTGAAGCCGATTGGCCAAATTTTGTTGAGAAGTTTTGCATCAATGTTCATCAAAGAAATGGGTCTATAGTTCTCTTTCTTTGATGAATCCCTGCCTGGTTTTGGGATGAGGGTTATAATGGCTTCATAGAATGTGTTCGGTAGTGAACTTTCTCTTTCAATTTCATTGACGAGTTGGAAGAGTATTGGTGTGAGCTCTGCTTTGAAGGCCTTGTAGAATTCTGCTGTAAAACCATCTGGTGCTGGGCTTTTCTTAGATGGGAGGCCTCTTATTGCTGTTTCTATTTCAATGCTTGATATGGACCTGTTAAGATGGTTTAACTCATCTTGGTTTAGTTTCGGCAGGTCAATATTACTCTGCACAAATATTTTTCCTTAAAGGGTTAAGGCAAAATAAAAGAAAATACATTCTAATGGTCTTCTGACTTGATAATGAAATATAATCAATGCAGGTTAAAACCATAGGCCTGCCTCCTCCCTCCTTCCCTCCCTCCCTTCCTGTTTTGGTGTTGGTATCAGAGTTTGAACTCACATTTGACTTACTTGATCTTTGTGGATGGACATGCTACCACTTGGGCCACACCTCCAGTCCAACTTTTTACTAGTTAATTGGAAATGGAATCTCATAGAATTCTTTTTGCCTGGGATTTGGTTTTGAGCCACAATCCTCTTGATCTCAGACTCCTGAGTAGCTAGGATTAGGCATGAGTCACTGACATCCAGAGATAAACTTCATTAAAGGTTGATGTTTTTCAATGATTAAAAAAATTGAAAAGTCAAAATTAGATTTGAAAGTCAAAATTTATTCTTGAGATAAACCTAGCATTTAAACACCTGTTTGGCAAATGTTATGCTTTTCCTTTATTTTTATTTAATTATTGATAGATTGTAGTATTGAGATTGAACTCAGGGCCTCCTACATGCTAGACAAATACTTTACCGTTTGGGCTATGTTCCCAGCCCTTTTATTTTTATTTTGTTTTAGAGATAAGCTCTTGTTATCTTTGTTCTGCTAGCCTTAAACTCTGAATCATCCTGCCTATGCCTCAGGAGAGAGCTGGGATTATAGGTAAGAGCCACCTTACTAGGCTTACTTTTCCTTTTCAAAATTCTGTGTTGGGTCTTTAATAGAACAGTTGAAAATCGGCATCTTAGATCCTTTTGGAGAGTAGATATTACTATGGAATTAGTACTGTTTTTTGCAATGATTAGATTTTTTTGTCAGTTTTTTTTTTGTTTTGTTTTTGGTCAGTTGTAGGGCCTGAACTCTGGGCCTGGGCACTGTCCCTCAGCTATTCAGCTCAAGGCTAGCACTCTACCATTTGAGCCACAGTCCCAGTTCCAGCCTTTTCTGCTTATGTGGTGCTGAAGAATTGAACCCAGGGCCTCATGGATGCAAGGCAAGCACTCTACCATGAGCCACCTTCCTAGCCCCCTGATGGAGTTTTGTAGTTCTTTGTTTGCCTTTAGGCTTAACAAACAAACAAAGGAATACAAAGCCTTTACATCTCTTATCCAGAAATGTAGCAAGCTCTTGATGTTCTTTCTGACCAGTAGAACCTACTTTTAGCTACTGTGTTATGCATATTGGGTTTTAACAGGAATGCTTCCATTATAGAATTATTGGGAATATATTTATATTGACTAGAGGGGATTCTGTATGCTTTCCTTGTATAGGGTTGGGAATTGTACAGTCTGGAAGGAAGGTGTAGTTCACTAGAAAAACAAATGCGAGTCAGAGTCTAAGCTGTGGGGAGTTAGATAACTTAAGGGCTCACTGTAATTTAAGAATTGTTTTAAATAGATGGATTTTTAAAAGTTCTAGTCAGCATATGCTTTGGGAGACATCTTCTGTTTGACTATGACAGATTTTAATTTTTTTCAGTGCAAAGGGGCAATCCTTCCTTTTAGGAAGTAAATGGGATCCTGTGGCACAGTTGTCTGGTGATTTGACAGGTTATCATGGTTTTTTTTAATGTTCCTGAAGATAATTGCTGGGTGGTCCTAAAATTGCTATTTGAGTTGCTGGTTTTGAAGAAATAGGGGAGTTATGGAATGAAGCTTGTCTTCCTTTCTTGATAAGTTAATTATAAAGTCATAGGATTCAGAAAAACATTTAATATCCCAAATATTTGAATTATGAAAAGATGTAGGGTAGATAGCCACAATTCATCCACAGTGCCAGACATATCCCTTGTCATTGGAATGGCTGAATTTTCCACATCAACAACTCTATTGATGAAACTGCTTTATCCTACTTCCTTTTATTCCTGAATTAAGGGATGCTTATGGAAATTGTAAGTTCTAGCATGGTCCACTGACTTTCTTGGCTTTCTTTTCATGGTTATGGTGTGTGTGTGTGTGTGTGTGTGTGTGTGTGTGTGTATGTATGTGGTGTTGTTTTGTTTTACTTTTTTAAAAAAAGTGTATTCTCCAAATTTGGTGGCATTATGGGCAGGCACTTGTGGGAATCACTCATTGGCTGAGAGCCTGTAGCAGAAATGGAGCCCATACACATGAGTTCTTTCTTTCTTTTGGATGTGCACCTATAAAATGTTTCCTGGCCACTTCTTGATGCCGAATTCTTGCCCGCTGAATGTGAATGGAATGTGAGGTGAAGCCAACATTTGGCATCTCCCTGTGTGTGCCTGGCTCTTGTTGGCTTACAGCCCCAGACAATTGACATGGGGGTGAATGGAGGGGAAGACAGATGGATAGTGACAGAGACAGAGAGACAGAAAGATAAAGAGAGAAGGAAGGTGGTGAGAGAAGAGAGAGAAAGAGAAAGGAAAGGAGGGAGAAATTGAGAAAGAGAGAGAATTAGAAGGCCAGAAAGGACATGGCCATAAAAATGAGCATCTGCATTTCAAAGTCATGGCTTCCTATGCCTAAAGAACGCTGGGAAATGAGAAGTGAATCCCAGGATCTTTCCTCCCTGCAGCATTCTGTATGGCGTGGAAGACACATTTTTCAGCATGAGGCTGTGTGGTTAGTTGGGGGCAAGTGGTTTGCAAATACCCCAGCAGACACATTGCAAATATCCCAGACACATTGCAAGGCATTTCTTCGGCCCTTAGTTCTTGACTTCAATCAGATGAAGATTCTTTGTCAGCCCCCAAGCTTGAGTCTTCTTCCTCCTCCCCATCTCCTCCTTTCTACAGAAGTGTTTCTATATTGTTGTGTCTGTGAGGTGTCCATTTCTCTCTTATAATTTTTCATTAATCTACTTCTTTTCTATCTCTCTTTACCTTTCCCTGCTCCAGTTCACTTTCATACCACCTTGTTTTCCTAGCTCTTTCTCCCCTTGATATTCTACCCCTCCCGAGCCCTCTGTGTTCATTTATTTTTGCTTTCCTGTCACAATCAGTTTTCTCCTTATATCTTCTTTCTCTCTTCTTCTCTGCATGGATCTGGAGCTATGGCCACCTGTCCCATGATCCTTCTTCACTGCCCTGTGGCCTCCTGCTTTTCAGTCATTGTTGTGTTTTTGGTGTGGTATCTGGACAAGCTTTGATTTGGAAGGGAAGAGGAAGGAAAGAACATGTACTATGTCTCTCAACCCAGCTGATGACACAAAGAATGGAGGAATGTGGGTGTTAGGCATTGGAGACTTAGAGCTGTTATTGATTCTGATTCTGACTTATTTCCACAAAGTCTCTTCCTAATCTCTGAGGGAGGAATATGGCTTATTTGGAGATCAGAGGCAGTAGCTCTTCCTGAACAGTAGTTGGGGGCACTAGAAAGGCTGATGATAGAGAATGATAACCTAGGCTCTGTCTAGGTTCTCAGGGTGATGAGCCCCAGACTGTCATCTATTCCTATGGGTCATTATTACCTTTGTGAAGAAAATAAGATTTAGGCCTGGATGAGCTGTCTTGTCATTTCTGACTTAATGATTCTTTTCATGAAGATACCCTGTCAGAGTTATCTTGCATTGAGCTTTACTTGGCAGACTCTTCAGTGCTCTTAAATGACCTGTTCCCTAGTGTGTGTGGTGTACACATGTGTGTTGAGGGGGAAGGGGTGTTGTGGCATAGACATTGGTCAGCAGGGAGGACAAAGGGCACTACTCTCTGCTTTCATACTCTCATAAAAGGGTCTTCCTGTGGAATAAGTCCACAATGCAGTCTGCCCTGAAGTAAGAATATGAATGTTTATACGACTACTCTATGCCCGGGACAGATCAATTTACAGAGCCTTGGGGTTCTTTGTGTTTGTAAGAGTCTTGGTTTTGGTTGGCAGGTTTAAGACTATCAGCTGACCCATACTGACCTTCAGACGACACTTGAGTTTGACATAAATCTGTACACTTGACTTGTTAAACAATAACCACATGTGGTTGCTATTTGTGTGAGTTCAACATGAATCTGAAGTGGATAATTTGTTTTCTTGGCTATATTGCAAATATAAAGCCTGTATGAGATGTAAACTATTAAAAGTGAATTGAGAACTATTTTCTTAGACCACTGGTGACCTTGGTCAGTGACAGATTTAATGGTCTTCCACAGTGGTATGTCCTAAATTCAGATGGTCTTAGCCACCTTAAGTGATGTGATACCTTTGTTTTGTAGGACAAATCTTTTCTTCCAAAGTATTATGGAAAACTTTAATGTATATGCTAATAAATCATGATTCAACATGTATTCCTTAAGTTTAGTCCATTTTGTCAGATTCTTGTCTAGCTACTAAGACTTCATACATAATTAACTCAAGTGAGTAGCAGTCTTTATAGATTAAAAAATAGCTAAGCACATTTTCAAAATGGAGTTTAAATGTAGTGTTTGGGAACTTACAGCCTCCTTCCACCAGAACCTAGGGTTCACTTGGTCTCCAGGTGAAAATCACTAATAGAAGGAAAACAGATTAAACATCAATCCAAGTAGCTAGAAAAACAAAGCAGAAGTAGAAGGGAGAAATTATTTTTAAAAAATCCATGTATCTTGCCTTATTCCTTGTTTATAGTGAAGCATTTAATCTAGAGTTGTATATCAGACAGGATACATTCTGTACTCTGAACACTTGCTAGGTTTTAGCACCATTCTTTTATAGAAGAAATATGTAAGCAAAACAAACACAATAACAAAATAAATTACAGCCATATAAATAAGTAAATATCTGCCATTCTGTAGCAGTGCTTTTCCCACTAAGATGAAGATTGTCATCCATGGACATGTCTGATCCTTAGACGGCTGTCACCATGGAGCTGAACTCTGTCCCTTGTCCTTCCCTCTATTGTTCTGTGCTCTCCCCCTGGGGCCTGCAGAACATGCCTAATCCCTTGTCTGCATGACAGACCCTCAGATATTTGCAGCAGTGGCTGTTTACCCATGAGTCTGCTCTTCTTTGGCAAAACAGTCCCAGTTCCTTTCATTGTTCTTCATCCGACAACATGGCTTTTGCATCCCTTTGGCATCTTTGACATTTTCCTCTGATCACGTTGTCAGTTGTGTTTATTTTTGTATCAAAGTATTCTATGGCCTATGCATGTCTGACAGAGTACATGCAGCAGGGCTGGACCATATTCAGTCTGAACAGAGTTACTAGATGATTCTCAGAACAGAATAGGGCAGATTTCACACTTTTGAGTGACTCAGACTAGGTAACCACTGACTAAAATCTCAGCTTCTGTGCAAGTGCTTCATTGCCTTTATTTCATTCTTTATTCTTGTAGGGATAAAAAAAATCAAGATAATAACAAGTTATTTATTGACTTCTCTTGATTTGTATTTTACTAGGTTACAGAAACATAAGCTATTTCAATTCTGAAGTGGTGAATCAATTCACTAAGTGTGAAGATCATTGAGACTTTTATATTTATATGTTTATATTTTTGACTCGCTTAGTTTAATAGAGAAGTTTGGAAACAGGTAGCTTATTTAAATAGCAATATACACATTTAATCTGTGCTACTTATTTCTTTTAATGTTTGTGATTGTTATTCATATATTTAATTTCTTTGCTTGTTCTACTAGCTATTAAGAGAAGCATGTAAATGTCTCCCACTGTGATTGTAGATTTGTCTATTTATTCTTTTAGATTTGTTACTGTAGGCTTTATATTTTATAGGTGCATACACTGAGGCATTATCTTGCCCAGTGATTGTTTTTATTATGAAAAGTTTCTTTTTTATGAGTAATCATTAGTAACATGTCTTGCTTTAAAATCTACTTTGAGGGGCTGGGAAGGTGGCTCAGTGGTAGAGCGCATGCCTTGCATGCCAGAGGCCCTGGGTTCAATTCCTCAGCACCACATAAGCAAAAAGAAAAAAGCCGGAAGTGGCACTGTGGCTCAAGTGGTAGAGCACTAGCCTTGAGCTGA
>NW_012267299.1:842642-888289 GCF_000151885.1 Dipodomys ordii
AAGAAATACACAAGGAAAGTGAAGAATTAATTTCACTCTATAAACAGTAGAGAGAGGGGATAAAACATATAGCAAGCACAAGACAAAGATTATGGCAGCAAGGAAGTAGCACTGTGGCTCAAGTGGTAGAGTGCTCACCTTGAGCTGAAGAGCTGAGGGACAGTGCCTAGGTCCAGAGTTCAAACCCCAGGACTGACTATATATATATATATATATATATATATATATATATATATATATATAATATTATATATATATGTATATAATTTGCGAAATTATTATTTGCACACATTAATCATAGTTCCTCACATTTTCCCCATTTCCCTCCCACATTACCCTGTTTTTGTTTGAGATCATTTTACTTCAATTTGATATTTTATGTTGGTCCTGAGATCTGAATTTAAGACTTTGTGCTTCCTAGAACAGGCACTCTACCGCTGAGCCTCACCTCTAGACCAAGATCATTTTGTAAGTCATTGAGTGATTTTCTTCTAATTTTTTTTTTGTGCTGGTCTTCAGGCAATGAATTTTCTCAGTATTTGCCTTAAAATTTTTAATTTCATCTTCATTTTAAAGAATGGAATCTTAGGTCATTGACTATTTTCTTTTCTCTTTTCACAGGCACTGTTCTGTTCTCCAAGTGGTTCTCCTCTTTGAAATTTTATTACCTTTGTCCTCCAACTATTTCCACAGTATTCTGTCTTTAGCAAATTCTTCTCAATCTCTCTGTCTCCCTAGTTGTTATCAATAGGAATTGTAATCTGCTGATATTTCATCCTATTTTGAGATAGAAAGCATTCTTTCCCCAAAGCCAATTTTCGAAGAAATAGCTTTATAAGTCTTTTGAGTTAACCTTCCTTGAAAAGAAATATCTTTATGGGATTAGATTTTAATCAATTTACATTCACATGAGTTTTGTTGGAGGATATTTGAATAGGGTTAATATTTTGCACTATACAAAAGTGAGATGCTTTAAACGTGCTTTAGTTAAGTAGTCCATAACTTTTTAGGATCACATGCTTATTGTGTAGCCATCTAAGAATCTCTGACTAAAACACAGTTTCCCTAAATCAATGGCTGTAGCAATGGCACATATCTTCAGGGGGATTAAAGAATAGTTATCTTCATCCCACCTATTCATGGATTTTGAGGTGAAGTTATTGTATTAAGTGCATAAACTAAAGATTGAATTGCAAGTGCATACAGGTTTTAGGATACTAAGAATATAAAATGAACACTGGATTGAATATTAAAATGCAAGTAAATTCCTAAGTATCTGGCACTTGCTGTGTGTGCGATTGTGTGATAGGAGAAAGACAATGCATTGTCCTGGCACAGGAAGACTTGGGTTGGAATTCTGGCTCTGTCCCTTACTAGACCGAGTGTTTCTGAGCTCTCCTTTAGAAAAAAGGAGCATCACTGTGTCCCAGCTGTTATTGTGGAATATGAAGAAAAACACACAAAGAAGATTTTATAAGTTGGGAGGTATGACACATAGAAAGTAATGCACATGTATTATAGGTATGTACTTACATCTCTATATATGTGCATACTTGTGAAAGTCAGGCTTGTATGTTTATACTTCTTTTAAAGAAATCCATCAATTAAGTGCAGTAATTTGAAATGCAGTGTGCTTTCTTTGGTGCTGTGTGTAGAAGGTGTGTGTGAGACACGTGAGCAGGAGAATGTGACATGAAGGTGGAGGCAGAAATCAAGACATACAACAGTAGGATGAGAACGAATGAGAACCTATACTTGTGTTTGCTTTCCTGTAAAATGGGATAATCATCCTTAAAAAAAAACTTTTCCGAGAACTTTTCTTGGAAAGAAGACAAGCCAAAAAATATTAAAATACCAAATTTGATAGTTTACTTACAGTGCTATATATGTATATATTAGAATATAGCTTTTATGGCATGTTTTAGTAAACTTTTTTTTTGTTTTATTAAACTTTTATTCTTTTTTTTTTGTCAGTTGTGGGGCCTGAACTCTGGGCCTGGGCTCTGTCCCTTAGCTCTTCAGCTCAAGGCTTGCACTCTATTACTTGATCCACAGTGCCACTCCTGGCTTTTTCTGCTTATGTGGTGCTGAGGAATCGAACCCAGGGCTTGATGCATGCAAGGCAAGCATTCTACCACTGAGCCACCTTGCCAGTCCTATTATTCTTAATTATAATACATTTACCTTTATTATACTTATACCATAAAATCATCTATATAAAGACTGGGTATAATATAATATAATGTAATATAATATTAGGATGCTGGTATTCTTTGAAAATTAATAGAATTTCTTTCTTTTCTTTTTTCCTTTTTGGTGGTACTAGGACTTACACTAAGGGCCTTGCACTATGTAGGTAGGTGCTCAACTACCCAAGCCATGTCCTCAGCCCTTTTTGCTTTAGTCTGTGAATAAGGATTCATAGTTATGCTCAGGTCAGCCTGTACTGTGACTGTATTGCTTCCACTTCCCACACAGCTGAGATGACAGACCTACTTTACCTGGCCCAGCTTTCTATTGATTGAGGTGAGGGCCTGGCAACTTTTTGCCAGGTTGGCCTGGAACTTTGGTCTTCCCTATTTCTAATTCTAGCGTAGCTTGGATTAAAAGCATGAACCACTGTGCCTGGCTAGAACATGTCTTACTATCACATGAAAAGTTTACCAATATCCATTCAGAAGCATCTGTTAATTTTCCAATTTTCATTTCTTACTATAAACACTAGTTTGTTAAAGATGCTTTTAAGACTTCAATGAAAGGCAAAAACATTTCCTCAGAACATGGACACATATCTATACAAACAGTTTGGCTAATAATTTAATAGATGCTCAGGCTATCTGAAATACATTTATGGTCCCAGATTAAGGATTCCACCATAAAGAAGATGTACTATTTGTTCTCTTTGTCAAATTTGAAAATAAACCATTTATGGCTTACCCCTGGGCAATAGTTTAGAAACTAAATAGTTCAGGTTGTTGTAATTAACAAAGCATACCTGTGTGCAGATGTGTTTCCTATAGTGGGTAAAAGAGAGGAAAGAGAGAAAGGACTCCTGTGCAGCACTGCCCAGTGTTTGGGCTAATCCAGTCACACCATTTCTCTGTATATTAGAGGAAGAAATTAACAAAAAAGTTCTTAGAATATACAAATTAATGTCTTTTAGGTATCTGTAATTGCCATTATCTTGTTCAATTATGAAGATGTTTAAATAACTTCTAATTTAGCACTTTCAAGCAATACTTTTATACATTTTTACATTAAATGTTGAGTTGGGAATTTAATTTTTTGGTAAGAGGCATGTTTTTTTTTCTTGATAGCTATTCCCCGCCAAACCATTTACTGATTATACCATTCTTTACTCACTGATTTGAAATGCCACTTTTATGATGTAATTTCCATAGGTATGTGTGATTACCTTTGGACTTTGTGTTTTGGGGTCTGTCTGTGTTATTGTCACACAGTTTATATTACTCTGGTTTTATTCTTATTTTGCTTTGTGGTAGGGTAACTCTGACCCTGTTCCTCACAGCCCAAACATTCTCTTTCAAACTTTTATTTTTATTCTTCCAAATGAACTTTAAACTTGTTCAGTTTTGCCTGAAAAAATTCTGCTTGCGTTTCGATTGGAGTATATTCCATTTATCAATTAATTTGGGAAGTTATTTTTGCCTAGCATGCTTCTTACTTTTTCCAGAAGTATCAGTGTGCTATTGGAGAGTTTTATACTTGGCACAGGGGAAAGAGTGAGAACATATCTCTGTTACTTTTATATAGAAGCTGAGCCACTGTCATGTCAATGACCACAAATTTACTTATGGCACTTGGTAATTTTCAACTATTGAGTAGAAAATGGGGAAGTAGAAGAGGTATACCGATACTCTATAAATTGCAGTTTATTTTTTTATCATATATGAAATGAATGGTCTTTAAAGAACAGTCGATTTTCAATGTCTCCAGTGGTTAGACTCCAATCATGACTTGAAATTGTCACCCGTACCTGATTATTCACTCTGAACTGTACAGCCTAAATTTTAGAAGCCCATTTACCTTGTGCTCTAACAAGCTCATCACCATCTGTCTCCTCTGAGCCCTTTGAGACTTTTCTGCATGTGCACGTTTTTGCTCTGCCTTCTTTACCTTTTCTGTCTCTGTCTTCCTTTTTTCATTGTCTCCCTCTGTTTCTTTCTGTAACATGATATCCTCCCCTTCTTCTCCCATATCTCTATATCTTTCTTCTATCCTTGGGATTACCAAAGAAAAGACTCCAGTTATTCTGAATATCATGATTAATGCTAGGACTTCTGGATGTCTATCATTGGTTGAGCTGGCTCATTTCAGACAGGAATGTTGTTTATCTTCTGTACCCATAAAACCATATGTGGTTCTTGAAAAGGAGGCACAGGATTAAAAGACTATATTGCTGGGAAGGTTTTGCATTGGAAAGGATTGTACTGAACCTCTTTCCTAAGTAGTAACTTTGTTCACTTAGCCACATGAAAGAATAATATGGGCATTGTTTGGAATAGAGGTAGATTAGATATCCTTGTGATCTGGAAAAAAACAACCCAACAACCTTGGTCTATATATACAATCTGCTTTCTGCTTAAAAAAAAACACACAAACAGGTCAGATTCTGTCTGTGAGTATTTAGCAGTCCCTTTACCAACCAGGAACTGATAAAAAGCAGGTTGTTTTTCTTTTTTTCAGGAAATAGAATTTCATTTAAGTTTCCTCTCTCAGTCATTTCAGATTTTTTTCTGTTTTCTTTGTTCTTTCCTTTTCTTTTTGCTTTACAGACCTCCTTTCTGAACTTTTTCTGAAGCTGTTGTATATGAGACTTTTCTTGGCATGTTACTTTCTATTGATTATGTTTGTGTGTTCACACATGTTCATATGCAGAGAAAGGACAATTCCAACATGTGAATTGGTGATTCACTCCCCATTTATGTTTAGAATAATTCATTATTTCAGATAACTTGTGTATGTGGTTGCAAACCACTTTTTAAAAAAGTTTTTAAAACTTAGAAACAATTTTATAATAAGCAACCATATGAGCGCTGACAGAGCAGTCCTGTACTGATGTGGTTTTTGCTCCTGATGGGCTCCTCGTGTCTTTCTTAGTCTGCTACTGCCCAGGCTGCTGCCCATTGGAGGCCAGTAGCTGTGTAGGAGACTGGCCAGCCTTTGCTCAATTTCCTCCTCATCTCAGAGAGAGAAATTGGGTTGTTTTTGTTGGATGAATACACAGAAGCCCAGGACTTCTCACATCGAGTGCACCCCGGTGGCCCACCAAAGTGGGCGATCCATTCCATCCTGATTTCCACTTCCTCGACACTCCTGTAGGTGGGGTGGGATGCACCCTGTCTCTTGAGGCCCAACTTGGCTCTGCCTTTATGTGTTTCCAGTAGAGCGAGGAATGAATCCTTAAAGCCTCCAGCAGGCTGGCCTGTCAATGCTTCACTTGAGTAAAGCTTCACTTGATTAAAGATCTGCTGAGTTGGCTCCCCACAGAGCTTCTGAGAAATCATATATTCATGACCACTAGCCAGCTGTTCCATTCTATTATTATTATTATCTTGTTGTGTATGTATGTATCAGTATGGGAATTTCAACTCAGGGCCTTGTACTCCCTTTTGATTAAACTATTCAAGGATGGTGCTTTACCACTTGAGCCACATCTTCATTTCTGGCATTTTGCTGGTTAATTGGAGATAATAGTTTCACAGACTTTTTGACTTGGGTGGCTTTGAGCCTTCATCATGAGATCTCAGCCTCCCAAGTAGCCAGGATTATTACAAGCATAAAAGCCCAATGCTTGGTTTGTTTCATTCTTTTGACATTTGCCACCAGAGTGTGCCTCGGTGACCTGGTATGGCCTCTTTTCACCTTAGAACCAGAATACTTCTTGGGGCGTTGTGCCAACCAGAAGCTCTTAAATGAGAATGAGGGCTGGCTGGGTGAGGCTGAACTTGGAAATTCCTCAGAAAAGACAAAGAGCTAATAGAACAGCGTAGCAAATGTGGGGGCAGGAAGTCGTATTTCTTTGGCAATGTTTGCGAGTATTTAAGATTCTTGCAATCTGTAGTGTGGCCCAGGAAAAGGTAAGGACAGCACAAAGAACGCTAATTGTGGTGTTTCAGGTATAAGATAGAAATCAGTACAAGTGATGAGGTTTGGCAGGCAGAAATTCAAACTAAAATATGATGAAGAATCATACTCACATATCTAGTAAACAACAACAACAACAATCTTCAACTGTGCTCTGAACTTCTTTAAAAACAGGACAAACAGCTCTGATACCAACATGAAACACATCAGGAACATCTTCCCTGATGTCAGCCATGTCGGGAGGAAGATTCATAGTACATGTGAGCGCACTCACATAAGTGAATCTAACAGTGTTTTGGACCTTGTGCCCTTTCATTGTGGTTTCTTAGAGGACCAGAAGTGTAATGATGCCCTCATTTATTCATTTTTTCAGGGGCAGATGACGGTCTATGCCAAGTTTGGCAAAAATGTTTATCTTCCTGAAGATGCTGAGTTCTATTTTATTTATGACGGATCTCATCAGAGGCATGTTGTGATTGCCGAGCGAGTTGAGGATAACGTCCTTCAGTCCAGCATTCCAGGTGAGCTGCCCTCTTTGTTGTATGACTCGATATCTATCTACCAGCATCTTCCTTCCAGGGATATAGGCCAGGGAGAGAACCAGGGGAAACAGGAAAAGCATTTCACTGTTGCACACGTGTGGATATATGGCCATGGCTGCACAAGTGGGTATATGGTTGTTCATGTGTGTGGAGGAGTGGGGAGGTAGGTGGGTGTGCACCATTGGGAAGGACACTTGCACTACATTATCTCACATCTGGAGTCCCTTCAGCTGTGTCTCTAGCTCCATTCAGAGATGTAACTAAATGCAAGCAAGCCCATCTTGCTGATAGTATCCTGCTATCAAGATCAGCTGTGCCTCCAATGCAGTAGAATGGAGGAAGCCCTGTACTTTAAGTGTCAGCTCCTTGTTCCTGAGACCTATTGCCAGGACTGGCTCAGGAAGAGCTGGCACTACAAAGGTTGGCTTCACTCTTCTTCCTCATTGCCTGTGGGTAGACTGGCAGTGCCAGGGCTACCGCACACACCCTTGCCTTGCTTCTTGTGATGGCCAGGATGCTCTGTCCATCCAGACTCTTTCTTATTGCCTCTCAAGCTCCAGAATCTTCTCTGCCCACACCAAAGTGTTTATATTTTTAAACCTGTATTCTCTGAGTTATCTTCTTCAGCGATTATGGTGACAGATAAATGAATACTAAACAAAGGAGGAGGCTGCAATGCTTGGTAAGAAATGTACGCATTATCCTGCCCATGCAATTGTAACCCCTCTGTACAGTATGTTCACAAATAAAATAAAATTAAATAAAAAAAAGAAAAGAAAAAAAAAGATAAATGAATACATCCAGTGGATCTGTTGTTAGGAGAAGGGTCACAAATATGGTGTTTTCTCTTTCTGTTGGGTTGTGGCTTGTGCATTTAAGGCACATCAAGCTTTGATCCAAAGGTGAAAATAAAATGTCATCACCACTTGCAAGATAGGCAGGATACTATTATGTTATCACATATTAGAATATTGTATTTTTTGGGGGGGAGGTCCGGTTATGGGCCTGAACTCTGGGCCTGGGCACTGTCCCTCAGCTCTTCACCTTAAGGCTAGCGCTCTACCACTTGAGCCACAGTGCCACTTCTGGCTTTTTTTCTGCTTATGTGGTGCTGAGAAATTGAACCCAGGGCCTCATGCATGCAAGGCAAGCGCTCTACCACTGAGCCACCTTCCCAGCCCCAGAATATTGTATGTTATATTTTATTAATATTTTCCTGATGATTGGTTGAATTTTCTTAATCATAAGTCTCTCAGGTCCCCTTCATTTGTAGGGATTTTCAGTTTTTCTTTTGTTGTATGTTCACATCCTGGGGCTTGAACACAAGGCCTGGGCTCTTTCCCTTGAGCTAGCTCGAGGCTAGCAATCTAACACTTGAACCATGGCTCCATTTCAGGCTTTTTTTGGTGCTTATTTGGAGATAAGAGCGTCATGGACTTTCCTAGCCTAGCTTGGAAAGGTGATGCTCAAATCTCATCTTCCTGACTAGCTAGGATTAGAGGCTGATCCTGGCTTTTTTTCTCCCAGCTTCATTTTTAAGGAAACAGGTTCCTAAGTGTCTTTATATTACATGTATCTGCTTCTACTTGTGGAGAGAAGGTAGAGTGCAAACAGGTGGACAGCACAGACATGGCAAGATTTGTAGGGAAGTGTACATGATTTTCAGCCCTGCCCTGTCTTTGTGGACAATTCTAAGCATCTTCTCTCTGGCCCAGTAATCCTTATTGTTACCAGAGAAGACCTCAGACTTAATTACTAGTATGTAATTACTTTGGCACATCTGTGCTCTGGCTCTGGCATCTCTGCTAATGTCTTTCTTGCCTTCAGTTTTCCCTTCTTTTTTAACTATTTTGTTTTATTAAAACTCTTATAAATAATAAAAGTAAGAGCCAAAGTGACTCTTCGAACAACAACTCTTTCTTTTTTTCTTTACTTGCATGGAGGGACCAGCCTCCATTCCCTCTTGTGTGTTGGAGAGCATCTTTCTGATTGACTCGTGTCCTGTTGCCAATGAGGGTCCTTGCCTTCATCGTAACAGATTCCCTGGGTGTTGTGACACTCTCTTTTGGAACCTTAGGTGTCCTGGATGAAAACTTTACCATGTAACCTGCAGAGACGTGGCTAGAGGTTTCTATAATATGGAGTAGGTATGTGCAGTCTAGCGGGAAGGGTGAATTCTGATCCTCAGCTCTGGAAGCATCAGCATGAGGATGGCAATAATTCACTCCTTTTTTCTTTGCCTTTTTTTTGTGCTGTTACCAGGGCTTGAACTCAGGGCTTTATACATTCACTTGGCTTTCTTGCTTCACTGATTATGCTCTATTATTAGAGACATATTTTTAGTCCAGCATTTTGCTGGAGGTAGAATCTTGTTGACTTTTCTTCCCAGGCTGGCTTTGAGCTATGATCCTCCTGATTTCAGTCTACTGAGGACCTAGGACTACAAGTGTGAGCCACTTGTGTCTAGCAATAGAGTAGTTCTCTTCTAATAAACTTGATTTTCTCTGGATCCTTGAAACTCTGGCAGCATAGCCTTTGAGGAAAAGCTTTGGTAGATGAGGCAGAGCAGGAATGGCTTGTAACCCTTAACCATTTGCTTAGGGACAGAAGATTGCCATGGACCAGTGGTAGCTGAGTAACACTTTTCCACTCAGCCATGATATCATATTGTGATCACAGTTGTATGGTGCTACCAGTTCCTGAACCTTTTGCCAAAGGCAGCAGAAAAGTATTCCTGGGCAAAAGTTCCCCAGTGGTAGCATAATGAGAGAGTAAGGCAAAGATGAGAAGTATAAAGAGTGATAAGGGAGCAGGATTAGCTGATCAGCCATACCAGAGACACCAAGAGAACAGCAATGAGGCAGAAAGTGAGTGTCAAAAGCACTGAGCAACATACTTGTGGATTTCTGCTGAGTATGTTTATACAATGTATGTGCATATGTGTATGAATATATATGCATCTATATGTTTATATACATATAGATGGATATATAGTTCCTATTTAATACTCTTTTACCCACCCCAGCCCATTTTCAAAGTAATTTTCTGGGCTGTCTTATAAAACTATTGTCTGAATAAACAGGGGAAGATATATGACTCAGAAGGAAATAGAAAAGAGCCAAGGCTTTTAAAATGATAGAGTGGACCTGGAACAGTGCTTTAAATTCTGGAAGAAAATATGTGAACACATGTTTCGGTATCTACTAAATAAATATGATATTAAATTAATGACAGTTTGGAGTCTAGGAGTGGGAGAGAAGTAAAATGTGAGACTATATGGCAAATCACTGCCTTGTGGTGAGGATTGTCTAAAACTCGGGAGACACTGAAAGATGGTATCAGTTTTTACTTGGTCCATAGGCAAGGCAGCATGCATGGAGTGGTGGACTTGTCTACTTTCCTCTCCTCTAGGAGAGTGCTGTCCACCCCAGGGCTTCTCAGAGCTAGCTTAGAGATCACCATCCTTTGCTGTCTATAGTCTTGGACTGACCTGTTCACTCTCTTGTCATCCAGGCCACCAGCTTCAGGAGACAGTGATGGTGTCTGTATGCCTCTGCTCAGAAGGTTACTCTCCAGTGACCATGGACTCTGGCTCTGTGACCTACGTGGACAACATGGCCTGCAGGCTGGCTCGTTTGCTGGTTACCCAGGCGGACCGCCTCACAGCGTGTAGCCACCAGACCTTGCTCACCCCGTTTGCCCTGTCTGTGGGAGCACTGCCTGTGCTGGATGAGGAGCTTGTGCTGGCTCTGACCCAAATGGAGCTGCCTCGGGGGTGGACTGTCTTGGGAAATTCTTCACTAGAAGGTGGGTCTGCATGAGAAAACTCTGACCTATGATCTGTATGTCAAGTTCAGACAATTGGTTGTCTGCTTCTCTGGGTGGGTTTTCCTGCCTACCTTTTTACTGAGCCTTGCTCTGATTTGGATGTTTTGCTTGAGGTCCTCAACCACTTGTCTGGGCTGGTTGATTCTATTCTGCCCAGGGAAGTGTGGGGAGATGGAGGTGAAGGCTTTGTCCCAAGGGTGAGGGGGTGCTGCTGCTTTAGGATGGGCTCTTGAGCTGGACGTTTGGGGCTATAGCTCTTCTTCCCCTGGCTCTACTTCCATTTCTTCTTTCTTCCTCTTCTTTTAAAAGAAATGTGAATGTGGCCATGGGAAAAAAATGTAACCAATGAACTAGCATTATTAAAAAATATCAGTGTCACCAAGAGCATTTGTATTATATTGGTCTTTTTAAAAAATGACTTTACAGCTGGGCACTGGTGGCTCATACCTTGTAATCATAGCTAGTCAGGAGGATCTCAATCTGAGGATCATGGTTCAAGGCCAACCGTCCAGGAAAGTCTGTGAGACTTTTATCTTTAATGTACTACTATAGCCAGAAGTGGGGCTATGGCTCAAGTGGCAGAGCTAACCTTGAGCAAAAGAGATCAGGCACAGCACCCAGGCCCTGAGTTCAAACCCCACATAATTGCATTTATTTAAGGAGTAGTCATAATTCCTTATGTATATACAATTCATAATGGTCAAATCAGAGTAATTAGCATTTCTGTTTTCTTAGTCACTTGTAATTTCTGTATGTTATATTTACACTAACTTTTGGAGTTGTTAATGGCAGAATGAATGTTTAATACCAACCATTTGGAATGTGTGTGTGAATAGAGCTTTAGATGCTGTACTAGGCCCATGTGAGGCATGAATCTAAACTGTTCAACACATGCTTCTTATGGTGATGACAGCTTATACAATGTTATGTAAAATACAGCTGTTGTTTTCACTGAACACAATATGTATTGTTGCTATTTTTCTGTATTGGTCTCATGGCCTTAGCTTTGTGGCTAGACAATGTTTAATAGTTTTCACTTCCTGATAAGTTCTGGTTATGGCTTAAAGGTTGGCTTAAATTTGATCATGGGTAAGATTAAATTCACTGTTGTAGGTTAAAAAGTATATATCTTTGTAAATACAATTATAGCCATTAACCACAATGAAAGAGAATATTCATTTCATTCATTTAATCAAAATTATACTAAAATTCCCCTGGGTAAGTTTATATTTTATTAAAACCTTATCTAGAAAAGTCATGAGTGCTGTCCAGCTCTGAGACATAGTTGAGTTTGTGGGTTGTTCTTTGCTATGTGGTAAGTGATTGATAGGTATAAGGTATATTTGTTCTGAACACCATTGTCTCTGAAGACCTAGCCAATGGATATGATAGAGATAGGGTGATTGCCATAGCGATGCTTGAGGGTCTAAGGATACACTTTTCATAGCTCATGTATATATATGTATGATGTATGTTATGTGATAAATGGCAGGTGTTATGTGTTGATATGTAATTTGTGTTACATTTTCTGCTGCCTCAACTTACAACATAGCTTCTCTACAACATATGGCAAGGAATAAGGTTAATACTCACGTTTCAAGCTAAATTTCACACTAGCATTTATGACTATATCAGGAGATAACATTCAGCTCACCTTGTGTTTATGTTTCTTCATCTACCTTCCCAGACCTCTCTTGAGGAAGGACTCGTGAAGATGCTCAGATCAATTAGGCTGTGTTAGATTTCCCAGTGCACATGTATGCTGTAGTGGATGCATTTTGACTCATTATCTATCAAAGCAATTTGGTAGAATACTGCTAATTTTGAACTATTTGGATTTTGAACTATTTGGATTTTGAACTATTTGAACTAAATTTGAATTATTATGATTTTGAACTTTTTGTACTTACCTCTTAATTTAGGAGAGTTATAATCTGAACCATTCAGAATTTCTTAAATGCAAAGACATCTTTTGCTAGTACACATGTTTGTTAGTAAGTTTTCTTTGTCTTACAGGTAGATAAACCATAGTAATGAAATGAGCTTACATTGTATTAGTCATAAGTGGCATTAGTGGAAAAGTTTCTTAGTAATTTTTTTTCTTTTTAAAAATATATTTAAAGTATATTAATTTTTTTTTGTTGGTTGTGGGGCTCAAACCCTGGGCTTGGGCGCTGCCCTGCATTCTTAAGCTCAAGGCCAGCACTCTACCGCTTGAGCCACAGGGCCACTTCCAGTATATTAAAAATTTTAAGGCAAAGTTTCATTCTGTAGTCTAGGCTGTCCTTGAACACATGATCCTCCTGTCTTCAGTCTTATGAGTGATAAGATCACAGACATGCACCTATTTTAAATTTATTGTTAATTGATACAGACAACTATAAAAATGCACATAAGTGTAACATGCAATGTTTGGACATATGTAGGCATTAAATAATATTTAAGTCAGGTCAGACATCTTTTCCTTGAATGTTTATAATTTTTAATGGAAAAATTTCAAAATTATTTTTACCTTTTTGAAATGTACATTATTATCTATACCTACATTATTGTGTAATCAAACAGATTTTTTTTCTTCTATCCAATGGTAACAGTAATCATTGGTCAATTTCCGTCTTCCTTTTTTTTATACTGCCTTTTGACAGCCATGTCTCTATTTCTGAGACTCCACATATGAGTAAGCTCATACAGTATTTGTCTTTCTGTGCCTGGCATATAATACTCTCCACTTCTGTTCATGATGCCATAAATGATGTATTCCAGTGAATAGATATATCACATTTTCTTTATCCATTTATCAATTGATAGATACGTTAGGCATTGTGACTAATGTTGCAATGAATATGAGTATCAAATGTCTCTTTGATATTGCCTTCATTTTCGTTGGATATATTGTATATCCAGATATGGGATTGCTAGATCATATGGTGGTACTGTTTTTAATTTCTTAAGGAACTCCCATACTGTCTAGTAATTATTTCTTTTAGTATTTATCTAAGAACTATTTAAAACCTTCACTCATTGGTCTTCTTAAAAACTCTTTGTTTTCTATTTATGATTTCTTTGGGTTACAGTATGATTGGCTGTTAGTTTTGATATGATAAAATCTTATCAGATTTGGTGTGACGAGTCTGCTTGAAATCTTACTGTGAAAATTTTCTGCATTACCTTGTATTTCATGATAAATATTTTACCTTTTCCCCTGTTTAACTGTTGTGAGTTATCAGGAAAGTATGGAGTCCTGGGAAAGGCCAGAGTCTGAACAGAAAACTGTCCTATAAATCAAGCTTCCTTTTGTCCTGAGCTGAGAGTCATAATGAAACATAATTCATTATAGGTTTGCAGGAAGGAAATATTCCAGGTTTGGTTTAACTTCAGTCCATCCACAAAACTGGATTTCTGTTTTGTAAAATTCAACCCATTCCTTCTGTGAATAAAAGCTTTTGTGTGATTTCAGTATCACTCATTTGCAGCACAACATTGATTTGGAATGTAATTATCAAATACAGTTTTACTATTGAACTTTTTAGTTTTCAGTTTTCTGTCTGATAATGTTTGGTACACAAACACAATCTCTTAGATACTGGCATAATGTGGACAACTAGGTTCACTAAGGATGAAATATTCTGATATTTTATGGGTTGATAATCAGATGAAGTCGGGTTGAAAGCTTTTAATTCCTGCTCAAGCAAATGACTTCCCTGTGTTGGTGTTCTCTGGAGTCTGATATAGCCAGCAAGCAAGCTGGCCTTGCCAATGGGGGGCTGCTGTGTGCAGAGAGAACCCAGGGGGCTATCAGAGCTGTGGTATTGCCCAATCATCCTAGAAACTTTTCTCCCAGCCCCAGGAGAACTGCAGCTTTGTTTTTGACTGAGTGAAGAAAAGTCCACTTCTTTTGTTTTTTGAATATTTTCACATATATTTATACTTAAAAACGCGATTTTCTAACACATTTATAAGATTATTTCTTTGTTGCTTTGTATGTTCCTTCCCTACGGTATAACCCCTGCTTTCACTGTATTTGCTGTTGTTATAATTTGTGGAGGGGAAGGGAAAAAACAAATGGTTTAAATAGGGATACAGGTGGACCCATTGCAACAATGAGATGTACAAGTCATTATGTCGAAAATGAACTTTACAACTTTGGTAGGAGGGGGAGGAGGGTTGGGTGGGGGGGCGGTGGGGGAAGGATGGGATGGGAAGGGGAAACAAAGGAGGAGGTTACAATGCTTGATAAGAAATATACTCATTATCTTGCCCATGTAATTGTAACCCCTCTGTACAGTATTTTCACAATTAAAAAAAAACAAAAAAGCATGTATAGCCAATTGAATGATTCAAGTTTTTTCTATGTATATATATTATTATTGTGAAAATACTGTACAGAGGGGTTACAATTACATGAGCAAGGTAATAAGTAATTTCTTATCAAGCATTGTTGCCTCCTCCTTTGTTTCCCCTTCCCATCCCTTCCTATCTCCTCCCTCTCCGCCCCCCCCCCGCACTCCCCTCTACCAAAGTTGTAAAGTTCATTTTTCGATGTTAACATCATTGTTGCAATGGGTCCACCTGTATCCCTATTTAAACAATTGTTTTTTTCCCTTCCCCTCCACAAATTATACCAACACCAAATGCAGTGAAAACAGGGGTTATACTGTGGGGAGGGGGACATAAAAAGCAACATAGAAATCACCTTATAAATACGTTAGAAAAAAATAGCAAGAAAGAAAAGCAAATTGAGTCCTTATCTTGGGGTTCATTTTGCCTAACATCAACTTGTCTGACCATTTCTGCTTGTCTCAGACATATACTAGTTATTGCAAATAAGGGAAACCATGGGACCTATGTTTCTTTAGGCCTGGCTTACTTCACTTAATATAATTCTTTCCAAGTCTTTCCATTTCCTAACAAATGGGGCAATGCTATTCTTTCTGATGGAGGCATAGAATATGTGTATATGTGTATATATATAATATATATATATATATATATATATATATCACATTTTCTTGATCCATTCATCTACTGAGGGGCATCCGGTTGGTTCCATATCTTAGCTATAGTAAATAATGCTGCAATAAACATAGTTGTGCTGTAGCTTCAGTGTGGTCTTGTTTGTGATCATTTGGGTAAATGCCCAAAAGTGGGATTGCTGGGTCATAGGGGAGCTCTATGTGGAGTCTTTAGAGGAACTTCCATACTGCTTTCCAAAGTGGTTGAACAAGTTTACATTCCCACCAACAATGCAGTAGGGCTCCCTTCTGTCCACATCCCCTCCAGCATCTGTTGTTATTAGAGTTCTTGATTATAGCCACTCTAACTGGGGTTAGGTGGCATCTCAATGTTGTTTTGATTTGTATTTCTTTTGTGGCTAGGGAGGTTGAGCATTTCTTCATGTGTCTATTGGCCATCCTGACCTGCCAGAGTGATTCAAAATTTTATTTTCCAGAGTAAATTATCTAGCTACTAAGGACTGTGGTTCAAAGCCAGGCTGGGCAGGAAAGTCTGTGAGATTCTTATCTCCAATTAACCACCAAAAAGCTGGAAATCGATCTGTGGATCAGTGATAGAGTGCTAGCCTTGAGTGGAAAAGAAAGCTCAGGGACTACACTCAGGCCCCAAGTTCAAGTTCTAGGAGCAGTGTGCATGTGTACCCATGTGTGCGTGCATGTGCGTGTACGCGCGCACACACACACAAATATTATAAATAACACATTAGATAAGGCTCCAGTGTTGTGGGATTTAACAGTTGAATGCATTTGTCTGATCTTTTAAATATAAAAATTATAATAAACCTGCAGTAAATAGACGGGTGGTTTGTTGGAAAGCAGTTTTTCTTCTGGTTATAACTTAAAAACATGATTGAAAGGAACTAGCTGTCAGCCTAGTTCACAATATAATTGCTTCAGTGCAATACACCAGATGTTCTGTCAAGACAAACACTGCGATCCTGTGCCTTGGACAGCAGGTGGCCATTCATTAGGTATTTTAAACTGTGCACCCGTCAATTTTCTGGTCTGCCCCTATACCACAGGTAAGCTGTTCTCAGACAGTCTCGCTGTTAACCCTCTAGAGGCCCTGTGTAGTTTGGGAGACAAATGAAAATGCAGTGCAGTTACACTGCATTATTGATAAACAGAAAATGTGTGTACTTACCATGCTTTGTCAATGTCATTCTCAAATCTATGATAGTAGTCTCACTTCAAGTCCAGGAAGAAACTGATCTTCTAGTCTTCTCTTCTATAAACCTCCCCTCTCCCCCCAGAGTGATACATTTGTTATAACTGGATTTACACTGACAAGTTCATTTTTCATTCCTCCAACTTGGATTTTCTGCTAATTAAATGGCATTTCATTACAATGATTCCAAATATAGACTGACTAGAAACACAACATAAAACAAAATAAATTTTTGGTTGTTTTTTGTGGCACTATTTGCTAGACTCAGCAAGTGCTCTACCACTTGATTGGCACTCCTGTTCCTCGAACCACTCCTTTAGGAACCATCAAACTGCTGGGTCTTTCCTGCTGTGGCTCTCTGGTGGTCAGGAATTCTCTTTGGTGTTCACTTTTTTTTTTTTTTGCCAGTCCTGGGGCTTGAACTCAGAGGCTGAGCACTGTCCTTAGCTTCTTTTGCTCAAGGCTAGCACTCTACCACTTGAGCCATGGTGTCCCTTCCAGCCTTAATCTGTTTATGTGATACTAGGAATCAAACCCAGGGCTTCATGTATGCTAGGCAAGCACTTTACCACTAAGCAACATTCCTATATCGAAACTTTTTTTTTTTTAAATGCTCATCGTTATCACCATTAAGTCAAGACAGAGTTGGCTACTCTTAGGGACTGGATCTCTTTTGAACACTCCTTGTTTGCTAGGCTATGAGGCTGATACTCTGTGGAGTGAGGAGAACTTGAACTTGAGCTTGAACTTCCTTCTTGTCTGGGCTTTTGTTGGGCTATAATGGGAGTGGTTTATTGAATAACATAGTCTGTTAAGCTCTTACTGTGTCTGACTGATTATGTTCTGAGGGAACTGAGACTAATAGGATAGGTCTGAAAAGCTTTGCTCGTAGAAGAAACAGTACCTCCTGCACTCCCTCTATTGGTCAGTTGAACACAGTCTCTGGTGCCCCAGTTTTAGTGGTGTTGAAGGCATTCAGCAGTACAGTTAGTAGCACCATCATGTTTGCCTTTACCAATGCTATTATATTGAAAAGGAACACTAAGGGTGTAAAGGCTCCCATTTGATTTTCTTGGAAGAAAATTGCAGTGTGTTCAACCACGTGATATTTCCCATCAATTCAGGTTGGGATCTATGGCTTAGAAATTCCATCCTAGTGGGGACAAGATTGGAATTCATTGAAAATTTGACATTTGGTTTACTAAAGGCCTTTTATCTGAGGCTGGCAGCAGTGGTGGCTTCAGTTGGCAAAGGCAGAAGGGAGAAGAGCCTGGTTAGGATTGGGTGAGGATCATGCTATAGTTTAGAATTGGATTGAGGCCCTTTATATATTGTCTGTTATGGTTCCTACTAAAGAGTTCCTGAGTCTTAAGGGAAATTCCTGAGATGAACTGCCTGGGTAAGAGTCCCTAGGTATAGGGAAGTTATGCTAATGAAGGCAACAGAATTGTAAAATTGTGGCCTCATGGACAGTAAATTTGTGTGGGGAAAAGATATTTTTGTCTTTGATGTCTTGGTACGTGTCTGAATACATAGTTTATATAGTTTCTCTTCTCAGGATTTTACTCAAGAGATATTGGAGGCAGACTAAGAATGATAGGTGCTTCATATAGCAGGACAGCCAAATACTAATAGCTAACTTTTAAAAAGATTTTATTAGCATATGCTAGTTGTACTTGGGGAATGTATGTGTGACATTTCTTTACATCATAGAATATCCTGACCAAATTTACTCCTTTATCACGCTCCTTCAATCCTCCTTGCTTCGGAAAGCAATTTCACCAGGCCTCCTTGTTCTATTTTCATACATGCCCGTAAAGTACATCAACCCTCTTCACCCTGTCTGTTGCTCCACATCCCCAGCTGATACTTAACCTCTCACAGGGGCAGTTTTTCTTTCCTAACAGAGAGCTTTCCTAGGTGCTTACCAGGAAAGAACTATTGGTCATTCACTAACTTATTAATTCAGCTAATAAGCAAACATGGACAGAGGGCATATGCCATGTGGCAGGCACTGTGCTAGCACACAGGTTACCACAGGGTAGAAGACAAGGTCCTGTCTTCTTGAATCTATCATTGCATGCATATGATATAGCCGTGTCTGACTCAGGTTGCAAAAACATGCAAGTACACTCAGATTTTCATTGCATTCTCATTGCAGAAGATCATACATACTGGGATTTTCAAGTTCAGTTGTTAAAATGAGGCTTATTTTTAAAGTGTGCCAAAGCCTATGGAGTTTATTTAGATTGAATCTTCCTACGTTGCCCAGGCTGGTCTCAAATTCTTGTGTTTCTCCAGCATCAGCATGTTGAGTGCTAGAACCATTCATATGTCACTACATTTAGTTTCAGCCTAGCTTTTTCATTATAGGCAAATTTTTTTCTTTTTTTTCTTTTTTTGGGTCCGGTTGTGGGGCCTAAACTCTGGGCCTGGGTGCTGTCCCTCAGCTCTTCAGCTCAAGGCTAGCGCTCTACCACTTGAGCCACAGCGCCACTCTGGCTTTTTTCTTTTTGCTTATGTGGTGCTGAGGAATCGAACCCAGGACCTCAGGCATGCAAGGCAAGCGCTCTACCACTGAGCCACCTTCCTAGCCCCACAAATTTTTTCTTTTACATATTTACACAATGTCTTTCATGGATCAGCTATACCCCCAGGCACTGGGCTATTATGGTAGGAATACAGATGAACAAATTCTTTACTAATTAGGCAATTTTAATAAGCACAAATAATTGAGATTTTAACAGCTAATTACAGTTCAACTCCATGAGTACTTTGTAGCTGGATGTTCTGCTAGGTGTTAGGAATAAACAGTCTTCTAGAATCTGCCAGCCAGTACAATAATACAGTCAGGAACTCACACGATACAGAACAGCAAACACCACAGTGTAAATGAAGACAGTAATCAAGAGTCCTCTGTCTAAGGGCATTGACTAGAGCCAAGGCCTAGCTTGTGGCAAAGCACTGGAATGATTTTATAATACTGAAATAATCTCAGGGATCTATCAGATGACAACATACTGCAGGGGAGGTTTGAGGAAGCATGTAGTCTTGAGTTTTCTGGATAGAGGAAACTGCTATGGCTAGCAAGTTACATGAATGAAGACATCAGAAGTGTAAAATTATGGTAATGTGGCTTGTGTTGAAGTGTATAAGTAAGCTTTTATGACCTTCTTGCACATTTTCTGACAGGTGATGGCAATGTTTAGCATAGCCGATGGAAAGGATATGGCATTGGGGATGAGCAGACCTGGTTCTAGCATTTTCTGGCTCTTTGATCTTGGATAAAATCTCTAGACCTCTCTATATTTAGTGGAAAGTGCTTGAATTAGATGCTTTTGGTTCCTTCCAGGGTTGACATTTGTAATAGGCCTAAATACATTGTCTCTGATAAGATGTGTGAAATAAGCTTCTTATGTGGGGGAACTAGCAGCATTTTTTTTTCTTTTCCTTCAGTGTCTCTACCCAGAGAGACTGTTCTACACCTCGCTGTGAGATGGGGCCTGACCAAGCTTTGCCGCTTCCTCTTGTGCCTCCCTGGGGGAGTGCAAGCCTTGGCTTTACCCAACGAAGAAGGCGCCACACCATTAGACTTAGCTTCACATGGTGGACATCCCATACTGGTGGAAGACATCATAAAGTGAGTTTTGCTTCTTCATAGTTTCTTTCTTCACTGGTTTCTACAAACTTTGGTAAGCATTATGGAAAAGTAGACATAAGCATAACCTAACATTGGTTTATGTTTTTACTTTAGTTCTCATGTATACAGTACAGATATGCATTTTATAGGGGAGAAACAGAGAGAAAATATCTCAAAAGATTCCACAGGGGAAGTCATGAAAAAAGAAATGGAGACATAATAACCTAACACTTTGAGGTTTCAACTTAAATGTCACTTCGTTACTTTTTTTATTTTTAAAGTTAGATTTATTTTATTATTTTTAAAGCAATATTTGTACAAAGGGATTTCAATTCAAGATACCTACTTTTTTCTTTTTTTTTTTTTGCCGGTCCTGGGGCTTGAACTCTGGGCCTGGCGCTGTCTCTGAGCTTTTGTGCTCAAAGCTAGTGCACTAAATAATATAAAGGAAATTAATTGTTAACTATAAATTTCTTTGTGTTGATGATATCAACACTTCTAATAACTAGCAAGTATCTTATTGGTTATTTACAATAGTTCAGATAAGTCATTATTCTTTTTTTAATTTTTTTTTTGGTCCTGTTGTGGGGCCTGAACTCTGGGCCTGGGTGCTGTCCCTCAGCTCTTCAGCTCAAGGCTAGTGCTCTACCACTTGAACAACAGCGCCACTTCTGGCTTTTTTCTTTTTGCTTATGTGGTACTGAGGAATCGAACCCAGGGCCTCAGGCATGCAAAGCAAGCGCTCTACCACTGAGCCATCTTCCCAGCCCCTCTTTTTTTAAGTTTTTTTTTAAATTTAATTTTATTGTAAAGGTTCTGTACAGAGGGATTACAGTTACATAAGTAAGATATGAGTATGTTTCTTGTTGAACATTGTTACCCTCTCCCTTGTTTTTCTTTTACTTTCTCTTCCCCCTGATTCTACACCTTCCCTCCCTGCCCCAACAGTTGTAAAGTTCATTTCCAACATAGTGTCCTGTGAATATTGTTGTTGCATTGGTTCACCCTTTGTCTTTTGTCTCGACATTTTGTGATTCCACTTCCCTTCCTCAAATGAGATAGATGTATATATAAGACACAGGATACCAAAATAAAAAAAAAGAAACAGTGAAAACAGGGATAAACCAAAGGAAAAAGAAATACCTCCACACAGTACATTAAAATACAAAACAAAACAAAAAACAACAAAAAGAAAACATCTTGTTTCCATATCTTGGAGTTAATTTTGAGTCATTATTCTTAACCTATAAAAGAAGGACTCATATATAATGATTTTCTTGTATATAAATATAAATGGAAAAATACATTGAAAACTACAGATTACTACATAAATGTTAACTATTATTAGAGCATCGTTATATGATTATCTTCCATAATAGAGTATTTTTTTATAATTTGGTTCATGGAACTCGTAATTAATCTGATTCAATTATAAGCAGTAAAATAGTAGGAATTAGTGCTTTCTCTCTATTTTTTTCTCGTGATCAAATGACCATAAACCAAGGGGCACATCTGTTAAAATGGAATTCCTTTTTCTTTGGTTTAGCAGCACTCTTTTCCTTTGTTAATAGGAGTAAGGCAAGAATGTGTCCTTTGCTTTAGTCATTGTACATGGCTCAATATTCCATTGAGGTCTTGGAGGTGAAGTTCTTCATGGGCTGATAGCTATGCATCTCTTTCCTGTGTCCAACAGCAGATGACATTGTGTTTTGAAAGTTTACATGTTTAAGACATCCACTCGTGGATAGTATTAAAAGTAGTCTATAAGCTCAATTCTCATCATATAGTGCAGCTTCCATATTGTAAATGCACAACAGTGGTCTTACTGTTTGGCCTCTTTGCCCGTTTACCTTTGTATTTTTTTTTGTTGGAATAGGGACTTATTTTCTGAAATTTTCTGAAGTTATTGTCAATAATTTGTATGAAAAGTTTGGGGATATTATCTGAGTGTTAGAGTACAAAGCACTTTTAAACACTCCAAGTAGTGGGGATAATATATATTCCAATTAAAGTACAGATGCTCCTTGGCTTATAATAGAAATGTCCTCAAGAGCCTGTTATAAGTTGAAAATACCCTAAGTTGAAAATGAATTTACCTTACCTGACCCACCAGGCACTGTAGCTTAGTAATATCATCCACAGTAAGGTACAATATCAGTTGTTTACCTTTATGATTCATAACTGACTAGGGACGTGGCTTACTGCCTTTTCCCAGTATCAAGTGTTTTCTGTTGCTAACCTAGAAAATATAAAAATTCAAACTTTTTAGTATTATTTCCAAAGAATTCTTACAGTGTCTGCACCATTGTAAAGCTTAAACATGAGTAGTCAAGCCAGTGTAACTTGCAGACTGCCTGTAGAGCAAGCAGTCATTAACCAAATGAGGTCATGTAAAAGAGGAAAGAGGCACTTGGCTGCTTCTGTGAAGCAAGGAATTCAGAAACAATCTGTTGGGATGTGACAGCACACTGAACATCCACACTTTTCTCCTGAGGAATCTTTTCTGTTGCTTTGCACGATCTAAGAGGCCATCCAGAATATCATGATGCTACCCAGGAAGACTACATATCGCTCATAGATAGGCAATTATTCCTAGTCAAGACAGAATAGGAAAGAAGCGTACATTCAAAAATCTAGTTTGGGAATAGCATTCCTTTTTAATGAGTATATTCAAGGCCACATGATCAAATTTATGCACATTTTAGTTTGCATGAGAAAGCGATTTGTAACAGTGATGCTAGTGTGTTATGAATCTCTCACTTGTTTGTAACATCCTAGCCTCACAAGGCCCCTGGAGATCATGTCTGTTTTCCACTGCAATCACCCAATAAACCCTTGGCAGCCTGCTAATTTGTTCTACATGTGCTCCATTAAAGGGAGAGGTGTCTCTTCAGGTTAAAGGAGAATGAAATATGGAGGTAAATTTGCATATTTAAAAGTCAGTACTGCTTCATTATTTATCGCTTTTAAAGTATGTAGATATGTACTCTAGGTGGGAAAGAAAGATGGTGTTAGGATCTGTTTACATAGCTAAAGCGTTTGTGGCTTCTAGGTGACTTTTGAGGGACCATTTTGCCATTTGGGTTTTCAATAGGAGGGAAGGAAGGAACTGGAATTTTTGAGTTGGTGTGTGTGGATGTTCACTTGTGTTGTTTTAGTTTTCAGGGCAAGTGTTCCCCAGGCTTCTCCCGGATGTGGCTCAGTGAAGACGCCTCCCTGCAGTTCATCCACTCATCACAAATGCTCACTCTCACCCTGAACCACACAGCCGAGCATTTGCTGGAGGCAGATATTAAGCTCTTCCGGAAATACTTTTGGGACAGAGGCTCTCTTGTCAAGGTTTGTGCCCAATTATTCCAGCATACAATAATGCACTGCTCCTTTAGAGAATGCAAGCATCAATTTGGAGAGTAATTTTTGTGTGTGGGGGGGGAGAAGGGGAAGGGTTGTACATTTTTTTTCCTAATGAAAGCTTGGGGAACATGGAATTACAAATTGTTTAGATCCATGAAGACTATGATATATTTTGGCAGCAGGACAAGTGTGGTTTGTAAATTCTTATTTCCTTTATGTTTCTGAGCCAGCCCTAGTCAGGTTTTGTTGTCACTGTTGTTTTTGAGACAATCCTCCTGCCTCTGCTTCTCAAGTGCTAGGACTCCAGACCTGCACCACGACACTCAGCTACCCACAGTTAGGTTTTAATATTCTAATATTATTAGTTTCCTCTGTATTTATTGACTGTATTATCATTCTTATCTAAAGCAGTTACATTTAGGGCTCTTTTATATGTATAAAATCTGCTCTTGGGCTTTCTTTTCTTGTTTTTCTTTTTTTGGTTTTCTCTTTCTCTCTCTTCCTTTCTCTTTCTTTCTTTCTCTCTTTCTATCTTTTTTTTTTCTTTTGGAAAGTCCTGGGGCTTGAACTCAGGGCCTATCCCTGAGCTGCTTTTGCTCAAGGCTAGCACTCTACCACTTGCCCCACAGCACCACTTCTGGCTTTTTCAGTGTCTGTGGTACTGGGGAATCAAACCCAGGGTTTCATGCACGCTAGGCAAGCGCTCCACCACTGAGCCACATTCCCAGCCCTCTTATGGATTAGGTATATTAAAATTTTGTTCCCATGTCCAGATAGAAACAGGTAAAAACTTAGTCCTTTGCTAAAGAGGTTTACAGCTCTCACCAAGGCTCCTACGCCAGACCTGAGGGTTATCAACACATGTCCATCTTAGGGTTAAGTCTCATACTAATTATTATTATTACTTATGATTATTACTTAGACTCTGAAAAAAATATTAAGACTATGGATATATTTTAATTAGTATTAAGAAAATTCAACTAGGTTTATGTTCATAATTCTAGCTACTCAGGAGGCTGAAATATGAGTATTATGATTCAAAGCCAGTTAGGACAGGAAAGTCTGTGAGACTCTTATCTCCAATTAAGCATCCCAAAAAAATCCAGAGATGGAGCTGTAGCTCAAGTGGTAAAGCATGGGCCTTGAGCAAAAAAGCTCAGGAACAGCATCAAGGCTCTGAGTCCAAGCCCTAGGACTGGTGTGTGTGCACATGAGCGTGCGCGCATGCGCGCGCGCACACACACACACACACACACACACACACACTCCAACAAAAAATCCTCTTATTTGTAGGGCTTGGGTGGTTAAGTGGACGTGGACTCACTGTCCAGATGTTGGGTTCTCTGACACATCAGCAGGAAGACACAAGTTTTGTGGCTGTACAGACTTTGGAATAGGTGCAAATGTCAGCTTAGAAAATGGACACTGTCATTTATCATCATTTTTGCTTCTATATGTTGTTGTGTTTGTATCATATAATTTAGCTAAAAATTTATCTCACAGAGACTGGCTCAGTCTCAGGTTGGCACTGCTTAGTTATCTTCAGCAACAGTGCAGCCTTGCTACAGAAACCTGAGCTTGCTCACATACACCAGAATTGCTCACCAGCCCCCTTCAGCAATACCGGGTCAGAACTGTAAACTGTCTCTATATTTTAGCAGTGGTGACATGACAATTCATCATAAACGCTAAATGAATATGTCAGATTGGCAACACACAATCATACTATAAAGACAGATACTAAGTAATTTTTAAAAATGGATTTTTTCTTCTTTTCCTTCCTTCCCTCTTCCTTTCATCCCTTCTCCTCCCTCCCTCTTTCCCTCCCTCTCTTTCTCCTTCCCAGTTTCCTTTCCTCCTTCCCTCTCTCCCTCTCTCCCTTTCTCTCTTCCTTCCTTTTTTCTTTTTTCTCTTTTCTTCCCTTCCCTTTCCTTCCCCTCCCCTCCCCTCCCCTCCCCTCCTTTCCCCTTCCCTTCCTTCCATTGAACCAGGTCTCTCACAAAATACTACTAAGCTATACCACAAGCCACAATAGGCAAACTTTTAGCTATTTTAGGACTGTATTCTCCCCTCTTCTTTATTCATCTATCCCCTTCCCCCGAGTACCCATTTCCTGGTAATCATTTTATTGGGCTACAAGATATTGTTAAATTATTTAATCATAGCAGAGGCTTTTCTATTAATCAGAATGTTGATAATTTAGCTTTTGAACTGAGCTAACATTAGGCAACTAGGAAATTTAAATTTTCAAAAGTTGTAACCCAAGTTACGTAATGATGAAAAAAATCTAGATTTTACTCCTCCCCCTTAGAGATATCAGCATTTTATTTCAGGTTTCTATTTTGTAATCAGAAACCAGCATCTTGATTGATGCCTTTTCCCCCCTCCTAGGCTTGGCCACTTTCTTCAAGAAGGGTAAGGAATTCAAGGTCAATACTGACCCCAAACAAATGTGGGGCAGGTGAATATCTGTATGGTGTCCACTCTTCCAGCCCCAGGTCACCATGCTGACATCCTCTTGGTATCTTTAACTCCGGACCTGCTGTGTCTCCCCCCCCCCCAAATTATACAGTCATATGGGGACCTAAGAGAGAGAGGAGGTGGGGAAACAGGCCCTGTAGAGACAGCCTGGGGAGGTAGCATCCCAGGGCATGCATGATCAGGAACTTACCTATCACTTTGTGCTTGGGGAACTCATGTGTATTTTTATGTCCCTTTAGTTCTGATCTCGAGATGTCCTGAAATGAATGAGGCATGTGATCTATTAAAATTATTATATTATTAATATTATTTCTGGTAGGATTCAAGGCTCCATATCAATTGTGTGTTTACCTCTCCCTATACCTTTCCCCAACCCCAATGTGGCCAAAGATTTATCCTAGAACAGGTGCTGAAGTCATCTTGGGCTCTTTTAACATTTGGCACATCAACCTATATTGTAATTCTACACATTTTCACTGGCTAAAGGAAGCAGAGAGGGAAATATGGATGGTTTCAAGAGGGTAGCGTTTCTCTAAGGGGAAGAGGCTTACCAGCTTAGCTCCCAGCCCAGGAAAGCCAGTGTGTACCAACTTGATGTTCTGACCTAGATGGTTCTTTTGGCCATGGTCCTAACCCCTCATCTGGTCCTCCTATATCCTTTTGTTTTAGGGTATGGATATAGGGTGCTCTGGGTGGGTGAGCAGTCCATAAACAAGTGCTCTCAAGGATCTCTGTTCTCTTTCTGATTCATCTATCACATCTCTGAGAATCTTCTGGTTGTGACCTGCAGAAAAGCCAGGGACTCATGGCAGTCTGGTCCAGTCTGGTCTTCTGCTTCTAGGTTTCTCCTGAACACTTTCCTTGTCATTGTGGGGGGCAGGTACTAGCTATGTGTTTTCTTCGCATTTTCTTTTTTAATCTACCCCTTTTCTTCCCAGTCTTCTTAGCTGTGACATGAGGGGGGGAGAGGGAGAGAGAGAGAGAGGGAATTGTGTAGTGTTTCACTTACAGTGGAAACCTCAGAGGGTTTTCAGCGCTATTTGTTTGTTTATTTATTTATTCATGTCCCTTTCTTAGGCTCTTGAGCTAGAATCCCAGCCAGAGGAACCACCAACTATGCCCTCTGGAGCTGCAGAAACTGAAGAAGGTAAGAATGTATGTTTTACATCCCAGGAACCCAGAACATGCAACACTAACCAGTCAGTCTGTCACAGTACATGGTGAAGCAAAGCAGGAACTGGAGTCTCAGAGCAAGATCTAGGGTTATGTGTCCAATAAAGCTTTTAAGTCTTCTGACAGCATCAAATACTATTTACTGTCTGTTTCTTCCTTTCACTCAGGTAGCATTTCCTTAGTGCCATGTACTGGGTCTGGCCCAGGACCTGACTTTCTTAATCTTCTGAGCATTCTCCTAACACAAAGATTGTTCTCATTCCAAAGTTTAGTTTGTTCCTTAATTCCATCCTAATGTGTTATTCTTTTGCTGCTCATTCAATCATCATATAGCTCTTTTTCTGTGTGGGGTGAGTAGGGTTTTAAGGAGGTACTTCAGAAGTTATGAAGATAACTGGTCACCAGTGGCCCATGCCTGTAATCCTAGCTACTCAGGAGGTTGAGATCTGAGGACTATGGTTCACTGTCAGCTTGGACAGAAAAGATCATGAGACTCTTATCTCTAATTCAATATTTTTTGTACTTATGTGGTGCTGAGGAATCGAACCCAGGGCCTCATGCATGCAAGGCAAGCACTCTACCACTGAGCCACATTCCCAGATCCTCTAATTCAATTTTTAGTTCTAAATCACACAGACAGAAGGAGAGGAGTTAAGAGAGAGGGAGGAGGAAGGAGAGAGAGGGGGGAGGGAGGTAGAGAGAGGGAGGGAGGGAGAGAGGGGGAGAGAGAGAGAGAGATCAGGAAGGTATGTTTATTGTCAGGAGAGGTGGGCAGTCCTCCTGGCATATAGAATTTAAGAGTACTGGTTGCTTGTGGGACTACTGGAAGGTCAACTACAGCTGACTCAAGACTGAATGTACAGTTCTACTCATGCTATGAGTTCACCCAGAGATAGGAGATGCACCACTGTTTCCCATAGCATTGAGCTGACTAGCGGAGGTATCATCGTTCCTCATTTTCTTTGCAACTGGCACTCTACCTGGGCATACAGTCTTTGCAGCAATTCACACTTGTCTTTTTTTCCTAACAAATAAGTCTGGCCTGTTAGTAAGTCTAGAAACAAACCTAATTTGCATTCTAGGAAGCACTCTTACCTCCATGTTTTGTAAATGCCTGGTTTTGTTTCTTTTGTTTTTGTTTTTGTCTGGAATGGATTCAGATATTACCCCCCCCCCCTTAATCAAGGAGTGACAAAAGTCTAACCATATTATTTTATCTTTCATGTTATTAATTAGGGAAATAGCTTTCTGTGTTAAATTGCAAATATCTTGCTACCAGTTACTTTCCTTTTGTTCTCTATTTTTTGGGGGGTTGGAGGAGGGAGACAAGGAGGGGTGTTCCTGAGGTTTGAACATTAGGACCTGGGCCTGAGTGTTGTCATTGAGCTGAAAGCTAGCACTCTACCACTTGAGCCACAGCTCCACTTTTTGCTTTTTGTTGGTGGTTGATTGGAGATCAGAGTCTCATGGACATTCCAGCCTGGTCTTGGTGTTGAACCATGATCCTCAGATCTGAGTCTCCTGAGTGGCTAGGATTACAGCTGTGATCCATTGGTGCCCAGCTTGCTCTATATTTTAACTTGGATTTAACAGTTTGAAATTATGTGTGATTATTTCTTTGGTAATTTCTTTCCTTTAGGTAAGATCAAGTATGAAATTATGTGTGAAGATACACACACACACACACACACACACACACACACACACACACACACACATACCTGGGGAGGTAGAATTATTCATTACCTTAATTTGGGGATAATGAAAGCACATTAAAAAATCTTCATTAATGTAAAGGGACATAGGTATAAGGGAGCTGAGACCCACCTTGCAGAACACTGAATGCAGAGGTCAGGGAGGAAGGATAAAACACAGCCCTTGTTCATAATGTTAACAGTCTACTCTGCTTTGAATAGGCAGCAGGGAATACTTGCTTTCTAGGTATTTGTCACGTGGTGCAAGCTTAGATTCTTTGCCCACATGTTGTTAAGAAGTGGTCTTGGAGTCGCTGGCAGGTTGCTGAGCATCTGGGGCAATCATATGCACTGTACCCTGGGGACATTAGGAGTCACCTTGCTGCTCTCTGCTGTATTGAGGGAGGCCTGGCTGCCCTAGGTCCTTGAATATCTCTACCAGAAACTTCTTCCTGGTCTTGGGTCAGGGCCTAAGTACTTGGCCCACTTTTACTGTTGTAACTGTAACTGATCAGATTTCTCACTTCTACTTGGCTGATAAAAACAAAACAAAACAACAAAACAAAAAAATTTAGAGCTAAGTTTCTGGCTCGACAGTACCAAGTTCCCAAGGCACTGTGGAGTACATTTGTATATCACTCATTTCTTATTCTACCCTTATGCTTTCCTAACTTATAGAAGATTCTGGTATCTTTCCTTTTTATAATTCTCTTTCAGACTAATTTAGAACAAAATGAGGTTTAAATCAGTACTTGTATTTTTAAATTCTGTGCTTCAGGAGCTTATAGAGTGGGGTTGGGGCAGGAAAACAAATTTTCACAGCAGAGTATGCAAAATCCTCTGGGAGATGTTTGGAAACTGCACTGTGAAATGCTACAGACTAGACAGCAGAAGGGCAAAGAAAGCTTCCTGTAGAGGTGACCCTCAAGCTGTGAGGGAAGGGGCTTTCAGCCAGCGGAAACACATGCAATGCAGAGTCCCCAGCCAGACGTTGCTGTGGGAGAAACATAGGTCATTTTGCAGTCCTGGAATAAAAGTGTGTGTGCATGTGTGCATGCGGTGCATCCACACATGCATACTAGGAATGTAGGCTTGAAAGCAGGCAGATTGTCAGGGCTCATACAACTCCACACAGGAAGCTATTTCTAATAATTAAATTGGATCTTTATTTTAGAGATGTCAGTACGATGGGAGTGTGAAGAATGGATTTGAGGGACTTTGTAAGAAGGCTGGGGACCAGCTTGGTGTGGGGGGGGTATCGAAAGTAATGCAAGAGAGATGCAGCATCAGAGCAGTATAGGACAGAGTCCCACATCCCCTACCTCCAAATAACTAATGTGTGTATTTTATAGGGATTCTACCCCATGTTTTATTTTTGTCTACCCTTGAAAGAATACTGATAACTACGTACTTTCCAGCAGAGGGCAGTATCCAACCAGAGTGAAAATAACTGCTCTTGTCCATTCAGGAGTCCATGAGACTTATATGAAGAACAAAACATTGAGCATAAGAACATCTTTTTTTGTTTATTTTTGGTTGGTCCTAGGACTTAAACTCAGGCCCTGGGGGCTGTCTCTGAGTTATTTCAAGGCCAGTGCTCTACCACTTTGAAATACAGCACCACTTTCAGATAGACTTTTCTGCCTGGTCAGGCTTTGAACCATGATCCTCAGATCTCAGTTTCCTGAATAGCTAGTATTACAGGCATGAGCCACCAGTGCCCAGATGCTGAGAATCCTCCTTTATTTATTTTTTTAATGCTATCTGAGATCTATTAGAAGAATTTTAAATTGATTATGTTTTTCTGTTCCTTCTGGGACAATAGGTAGCAGTAGAGAGCCCAAGTTTGTGTGCATACTCATCACAGGTTAAAGGAATGTAAGTAATGTAAACCTGGAGATTAATTTTGCTGTCTTTGTGAGTCTTGAAGTGATTTTATTAGTAGTATTCTGTGAACCAATTATGCTTTCATAAGTTCATGATTGTAATTGCACTCCCAGAATAATAGGAGGGTTATTTTGCCTATATTTTTTATTGTAAAAATACTGTACAGAGGGGTTACAGTTACATGATTATGGTAATGAGTACATTTCCTATCCAGCATTGTTACTTCCTTTGTTAATAGGAGGCTTTTAAAAAAATTAACGGCTTCAAAGCCATCTCATTTTTATATGTTTAGCTTAATAAGGTAGCCATTGGTATTTATGAATCCATAAACTGGTTACATCTTTTTCCTTGTCTTCTTGTGCTTATTTGGTATCTAGGATTTGTGTGTGTGTGTGTGTGTGTGTGTGTGTGAGAGAGAGAGAGAGAGAGAGAGAGAGAGAGAGAGAGAGAGTCTTGGGGCTTGAACTCAGGGCCTGAGCACTTTTCTCTGGGATTTTCAGAATCTTTTTTTTCTCAAGGCTAGCCCTCTGCCACTTGAGCTACACCTTTATTTCTGTTTGTTTGATTGATTTTTTTTTTAATGGTTAGAGATAATAGTCTCATGGACTTGTCTACCTAGGCTGGCTTTCAACCACAATTCTTAGATTTCAGACTCCTGTGTAGCTAAAATCCACCAGTGCCCTGCTGGTTGTGTGTGTGTGTGTGTGTGTGTGTGTGTATATGTGTGTGTGTGTGTGTGTGTTGATACTAAGGCTTGCACTCAGAATCTGAGCACTGACCTTTAGCTTTCTTTTGGAGGGGGGGTTTGGTCGTGGGGCCCCTGAACTCTGGGTTTGGGCGCTGTCCCTTAGCTCTTCAGCTCAAGTCTAGTGCTCTAGCGCTTGAGCCACAGCGCCAGGTCCGGCTTTTTTTTTCTTTTTGCTTATGTGGTGCTGAGGAATCGAACCCAGGGCCTCATGCATGCAAGGCAAGCGCTCTACCACTGAGCTATCTTCTCAGCCCCGACCTTTAGCTTTTTTATTCAAGGCTGGCACTCTACTACTTAAACCGTAGCTCCTCTTTTGAGTATTTTGGTGATTAATTGGAGATGAGTCTTATAACTTTCCTGCCTGGACTAACTTCAAACTGTGATCCTCAGATATTAGCCTCCCGAGTAGCTAGGACTATAGGCATGAACCTATGATTTTCTAAAGAGTACTGTACATAACACTAGCTTTAGAAGATGTGAAAAATGAGGATACTTTGGCCAAATAAGTAGAAAATGTGGTATATGAAACCTACATTGGAGATCTAAATGCATTTAGAGTTCCATAGTTTCTAGAAAATCAAGAAATGGCCTAGAAAACTCTATAACCCTATTTAATCTCATAGATCTCCAACTTAACTGATCACCAAAGGATCCTTTCTGTTTGGTTCACAACACCTCCTGCGAGTGATGTGTGAGGTCCCTTGCAGAATGTTGTGGTTCCTCATGTCTACTGTCCCTTCCTCCTTTCCACAGTCACCTGGCTTCTCAGCATCTGTTAGCACTGTATAGGGGGAAGGAGTCCAGGGAGGTGTTTTTCAAAGTATTCATAGTCATCTCGAATTATGTGAGACCATCCATGCCTCCAGTATGCCACTGCCGTTTTTGATGTTTCAGAAGCTAATGCTATTTGGAGTCTACTGTTCAGGGAGCCAGTCAGGAATAATACAACACCAATCACCCCCGTATGAATCCACTTTCCTTTTTATTCTTTTGTAAAAGTTAAAAGCAACCATATGTGTGATAATGCTGCTTCAACTTTTGTGTCACCTTTCACATTTTCATTAACAGGGAAAGCACGAGTGAGGATTAGAAAATCTGTTCTAGTCACAGAAGAGCATAGGCAAAAACATTTCCTTAGAGGCTAAGATACATTTTTTCCTTAGCAGTTCAAGCTGTGCTCCTGTGTAGAATGGCAGGATAGGCCAAGGATCTGACACAAGACTGACAGGAGTCCTATAGGTTTTTTTACCCATCCATTCTCTGAGTGGGGAGGGAGGGAGGGAGGGAGAGAGAAAGAGAAAGTGTGTGTGTGTGTGTGTGTGTGTGAGAGAGAGAGAGAGGGGGGGTGGAAGAGGAGGAGGAGAGGGAGAATGAGAGGGAGAACTTGTACTCCGGGTCTTGTGTGCTCACTCATAGCAGGTATTCTACCACTTGGACCACACCTCAAGTTCCAACTTTTTGCTGGTTAATTGGAAATGAGTCTTATGAATTGGTCTGGCCAGGCTGGCTCTGAACCACAAGTCTTAGAGCTTAGCCTTCCTAAGTAATGAAGATGATAGGTGTGAACCACCAGTGTCCAGCCTACTTGCCCACTTTGTAGGTATTCTACCATTTATACCACTTTGTCGGAGGTGGCTATTTTGTATCACTTAGTGGTATTCTACCATTTATACCACATTCCCAGAAACGAGTGTACAGAAATAACCAGAAATAGACAAAACAGTCAGCCCTGTTCTTGAGTTTACTCTCATTTGTTCCTAAAGTCATTTGTGAGGATTTGTCTGTCCAGGTCCTGTATAGGCACTGAGCACACTGCTGCAAGCTGAACAACATAAGTATACTTGTGGAATGTACTTACTAGTGGTCATGGAGAGAGACATTTCTGGGAATCTAAAATAAAATTTTCTCATTTTAGGCATGGGAAAGAGCAGAGAGGTTATTTACCTTGTCTAAAATGTCACAGCTTGACCAGGCAATCAGTCTGCTTTCATTGAGTGAGATGACTCAAGCCTAAAATCCTAGCTACTTGGGAGATGGAGTTCAAGGGATCATAGTTTGAGGCCCGCCTGGGCATAACAGTTCAGACTCTATCTCATGGCTGGGTGCAGTGGCCTGTCCTTTCTCGTGCACAGGAAGCACAACTAGGAGGATCACAGCGGGCCTGGGAAGGGAGACGCTACCTTGACAATAACCAAGACAAAAAGGTCTGGGCATGTGGCTAAAGTGGTAGACTACCTGCCAAGTGCTAGGACCTGAGGTTCAGTTCCCAATATAGAAAAAAAAAGTGCATATAGCAGAGGATCTGTCTACTTAATGTCTCCACTGTTGGTCTAAAGTTTTCTCTGGCAAATATGGTGATGGAAAACAACAACAACAACAATAACGTGAACATAAGAAGCATTGCCTGGAAATGAGCTTCATTCTCTCAAGCTCTTATAACTGAAAGATGTGTGACCTGACTGCACAGACTTGTCTTAATGACACATGTTTGCAACAAACAGACGGCTCAAAGTTTCCCTCTGCAGCAAACTGACTTTTCAGTCTTAAGCAAGTTATTTGTCCCTGTTTTATTGTGGAAAATGATAGAATGGTGTTGGGATGGTGGAAGAGGCAAAAGTTTGGGTGTCGTTGGAGATGAGAAAATACAGATAAAACACCATCCCCCTATCAAAAGTGGTGGGTGCTTAGCACATGATGTCCAGCTCTGAGAGCAAGTACATGACATGATTCTATAGGCAAAGTTTGTGTGTTCTGAGATGCCAGGACTGTTGGTGTCATGGTGTCTAGAGTGAGCAGTTTTGTTTGGAGTTTCCTTACATAGAAGGGTGGCATGCCATGTGTGCTCTGGTTTGTGAGACACACAAGGAGAGATGCATAGCACTTTCCTCTTATTTCCATATTTCCTGTGAGACTATATTGGGAAAACAAGAGGGCTTTTATCCTCACATAGTTTCCCTTCTAAAATGGTTTCAATCCTCTAACTGAGAGCTCTTTAGAACTATGGCATGTAGTTTAATATCCAGATATAGCCCCTTTGAGTCTGGAAAGCTGTGACCTGAGACTGAGGTCAGTGGTGAGAAAGCAGATAGATACTTAGTTAGTGATGTAATTGTCTCTCACCTTTATCTGCCCAGATTGGGTTGAGCACCATTTTCCTAGAAGTTGGAACTCTGGACATTTTCAACATTATTTTGTTTAAAAAGGTAGAAACATCAACATTTTATCAATAGAGTGAAACGTTACCCTTAAATTACTTATTTAGCATGAAATTGTTTTGTCTATATAACTTCAATATGATTATTATATATATATTTTTCATCACAATTTTAAAAGTCAGGCACAGAAAGAAAAACACTGCATGTACTCAGTCATTGGTGTAACTTTGGAAAGTTGAATTCATAGAAGAAGAGAGAAAAATAATGATACTAGAGGCTGAGAAAGGAAAAAGAAAAGGAGCAGCTGAGGAAGGCAGATAGATAAAGCTACATAGAATGAGTAAGCTTTAGTGTTCCATAGCGTGGCTGGGTGACTGTATTTTAAGAACTAGAAAAGATGAATTTCTAGGCTCCCCAAACAGATTATTATACACTGTAAACATGTATTAAATGATAAGACTGTACCTCCTAAACATGTATGATTATGTGTCAAGTAAAATAAAAAAAGATGTTCTTTTGGCAGTGCTAGAGTTTGAACCCAGGACTGTGTGATTGCTAGGCAAGGGCTCCACCACTTGAGGTACAACTCAGCCCTTTTTTGCTTTGGTTATTTTTTGGATACGGTCTGTGTTTTTGTCCAGACTACAGTCTCTTACCTATACTCTTGCATAGCTGGGATTGCAGTGGTTAACTACCATGTCTTGTTATTTTCTTGGGTGATGGTTGTGGTAGTTGTACTAAGGTTTGAATGTAGGGCCCTGTGCTTGCTAGGCTACCACTGGAGGCATATTCCAGCCTTACTTTTTGCTGGTTATTTTTAAGATTGGGTTCCCAGAAATTTTTTGCCTGAGTTGGACTCTAGCTACAATCCTTCAGCTTCCCAAGTAGCTAGGATTACAGGTGTGAATCATAAGTACCAGACTACCTGTCTCAAAATGGATGTTTTATTCTCTTTTTTTTTGGGGGGGAGGGTCCGGTCATGGAGCCTGAACTCTGGGCCTGGGCACTGTCTCTTGGCTCTACAGCTCAAGGTTAGCGCTCTACCACTTGAGCCATAGCGCCACTTCCGGCTTTTTTTCTTTTTGCTTATGTGGTGCTGAGGAATCGAACCCAGGGCCTCATGCATGCAAGACAAGCACTCTACCACTTAGCCACCTTCCCAGCCCATGGATGTCTTATTCTTGAGCTGGGCTGGTCTCTAAGTGTGATCTTCCCAATGTCTGCCTCGTGAATACCTGGAGTGACAAGCTAATTTACCACTACATCCAGCATAAAACAATTTTTAAAAATATTAAAAAATATGTACAGAGAATATTCCCCTTGCTTTGTGATTTTTTTCTTTCATTTTATAGAGAAGCTCAGACTTTTCCAACATTTCTTTAGGCCTTACCAGTCTTTTTCTCCTAAAAGAAACAACTTTCATCATTAAAAGACATAAGACAAAGATAGGACATCAAGCTGATATTATTTTTCCATATCATTATAATACTACTAGCATTTTCTCTCATATAAATGAAGATTCTCCTCCCCATCTTCTAGGATATTTCAGCAATAAAGGACATTAGAGAACTTTACATGAACTCATAGTTCAGAGTTCTCAGCAGCTTACCTGGAGGCAACAAATTCTTTCCTATCTGATGTAGATTCTATCTTCCAACTGGGTCAAATTAGCAGGCTGAGGAGGAAGAGCATTCAACTCTGCTGAGGATCCTGGTGGTGTTGAATGAGTTCAACAGGAAGCTGTAGCTACAGTCAGGTTCTTTCTTGAAGCACAATCTAAATTTGAAGACTTGGGACATAGAAGTAATCCTACAACAAACTAAGTTTTTTTTATGTCTTATGCAAGGAATTGATTAAATTAGGACAATTGTGTCCTGACTTTACTTTGAAATATAAAGACTTAGAGCTTCTGTTTAATAGATAATTAAAACCAAATTTTTAGATATCTTTTTCTCCATGACTGAATTCTTTTCTCTTGAAATGTTAGGTGTGTCAGATAAAGAGGACATATAACACTTTATGCAAAATATATTAAACATAGAAATGCCATATATCCCTACAATTATACTTATAGGCATGTGCTCAAGAGAAACAAAAACATACCTGCGTTAATACACAAAGGTCCTTGTCCATAATAGACAATAGTGGACACAGCCCACATTAGCCAAGGATGAATAGACAAAATGTGAGAGAGCAATGAAGCAATATGGGTAATCAAGGATCATGAAGTATTTAGGGGAAATGTCATGGTGAAACCCCTTACTATGTACAGTTTAATATATACTAATGACATAAACTTCAAACTAAACATGAATGTACTGATACAGTACCAGCAATGGTTGAACCTCAAAAACATTTCACAACTTGAAAGAAGCCAATTACAAAAGACTAGATTCTAGGATTCCACTTGTATGAAACATTCTAAATAGGCAAGTCCATTGATGGCAGATTAAGCTAGTGGGTGGTTGGGGCTAAGTTTCAGGAAGTGGCTAGGAGCATTGAGGAAATGATGGGGGTGGGTGTTAATGCATGGAGTGTCTTAGTGGAGTGAGGCAAATATTTGATAATTGACAGTGGTGATAGTTGGTTTGTATGTTAAATGGAAGGATTGTATGGTCTGGGAACCAAACCTGTCACATATATGTGCACAATTTATGTATTAATTTTTTCATGCACTCCTTTAATGGCTAGATATTTTTCTTAGTTATTTTTGAGTTTTATTTATTTTTTTATTATGAAAATACTATACAGAGGGGTTACAATTACATGGGCAAGATAATGAGTACATTTCTTATCAAGCATTTTTGTGTTTTCTTAAGCAATAAGTTTTGTGGCTCAGAAAAATAAAGAAAAATTACTGAAAGTACTTAAATTAAAAATCCTATTTCAAAAAGGTATCTTCTTACTGGGCATCAGGAACCTTATACCTGTAATACTAGCTATTCAGGAAACTGAGATCTGAAGATTGAGGTTCGAAACCTAGTCAGGCAGGAAATCCATGAGACTCCTATTTCTAATTAACCACCAAAAAGGTGGAAGTGGAGCTGTGGCACAAGTGGGTAGAACACCAGCTTTGAGAGAAAAACCTAAGGGACAGCATCCAGGCCCTGAGTTCAAGCCTTAGTACCAGAAAAGAAATGTCTTATATTCTTTCTGAAATAAGTCATCATGTAACTATCAAAATGACACTGTAAAAGGCCACTTTCTGGAGTTGCTGTGGTCCAGAGTTTCTCCCATCCTTGCTACCTCTTCTGCTTCTACATTCAGGAGGGCTGCCTTGTGCTTATGGAGTTGACTGGGAAGTTGGTGCTTTCATTTGAGCAAGGCTTTTTTGATAGTTCTGTGGATAAAAGTCTCTTTGTTTCTCTCAGTCTGCATGCATAGTAGTTAGGCAAAAAATGAACACTCTTGTGAGTATTGCCACTTGTAGGAGAAAGGAATGATTGAGATGTTGAAAAAGAAGTCCAAAACGTTGTCATTAGTCTCTGGATGAAGAGTTCAGTTTTCCTTTTTACATGGCTTTTATGCTGACAGAAGAATCAAGGGGCCAGGCTCCGGTGGCTCACACCTGTAATCCTAGCTACTCAGGAGGCTGAGATCTGAGGATCGTGGTTCAAAGCCAGCCTGGGCAGGAAAGTCTGTGAGACTCTTATCTCCAATAAACCACTAGCAAACCAGAAGTGGTGCTGTGGCTCAAGCAGTAGAGCGCTTGCCTTGAGCTGAAGAGCAAAGGGACAGGGCCCAAGCCCAGAGTTCAAGCCCACGACTGACAAAAAAAAAAAAAAAAGAATCAAGGAAACAGTTTGCAAGGAATCAGTCATCTGACAAGCTTGGCTCTTCAGAAATTACAATCAGTCAGTCAGCTCTGGACATCGGTGACTCACGTCTGTAATCCTAGTTACTCAGGAGGCTCAGATCTGAAGATTGAGATTCAAAGCCAGCCTGGCCAAAAGAGTCCTTGAGACTCTACCTCTGTCAGGCTGTAGACATAGCATCTAGTGGTAGATTGCCACCAAGCAAGCAAAGGGAGTGAATGGGAGGGAAATTTCTGAACTCAAGCTTCAGTACCAAGACACACACATTAAAAAATAGTGCTAGCATTGGAAATGTTTGAGCTACTCACAAAGATAAGTAGCATACCCTCCCCAGTCCTGCTCCACAGCTGATATGAAGATGTAGGTGGAGGAAAGAAGCATTTGTTCATCCCTCCTCTAACATAGGCTAAGCGGGAAATAGAAATCAACTTGACCCCAGTTCTCTCAGAATTCACAGCCAATTGGCAAGAAAGGATTCATTCATAGACTGATTTCTGTTTGTGTTGCCAGAAGGGTACACGGGGAGGCTGCCACTACTGTGGGGGGCAGGGGTGGGGCTGTGCTTTGTGGCATCTGTAAGACAGGTTGAAGGAAGGGAGAACTTGAGGCTTGCATTCTGGCCGTGTCCTCGATGTACCCAGTGATCTAAGCCAGGAGTAGACTTGGTTGAGCAGAGTTGAACCTGAGAGTTAGGACAAGGCGGGTCTGGCTGACTCTGATGGAGATTTTTTTTTTTCCCAATCTCTTTTCTCTCTTTCTGGGGAAGGGATTCGATGGCACCCCAAGCGGCAATTAAAAGTGAATATAGAACATGCTGTAATTGGGTGGTGGTGGTGGAGGGAAGCTTTTGCTTTGCTTAGGTCTAGACTATGGTCTCCTATTGCAAAAGGAGATGGTAAAACTTGTACACAGATCTCAGATCCTTTTAAAGGCAAATCTACTTCTTAATGAGGCATTGACATTAATCTTACAGCTACTTTACCTGGATTAAAAAACCCTATGTTTGCTGATGCTGTGTCACTAGTGAACATAATTATTAGAGATTATCTCTTGTCCCATTATAGTTTGGCAATAAAAGAAAACATGTTTATCAAGTTGGGTTAGTCTGATTTAGAGAGGTAATCCTACCTTCTGGGTGGGCCTTGGCAAGATTAATAGGAATTTCAAATGGAATAGCTAGAGTTACAGATACCATTATCTGCTGTGGGTTGCTATAGCAACGGGTGGTTTGATTGCTCTGTGCAGTTGGTGGTACAGTGGGTTAGTGTAAACGGATCCTACCAATTTAGCAGAAACTGTCTTGGAGCAATTTAATTAAATTCCAGTAGAATGAGTGCTGAAGATGTAGTTCTGTTTGGTACTAAATTAATTAAAGACGTGTCTCCTCAATCCACACATTTTCATAAAATAAATTTAGGAGGAAGTTTTCATGCATTTGAAAGTTATTTTAAAATTTGAGCTTAGGGCCTTGTGCTTGCTAGGCAGGTGTGCTACCACTTAAGTCACACCCATAGCTCTTTTTACCCTGGTTGTTTTTAAGATAGGGTCCCATTTTCTGCATCACAACCTTCCTAATTATGCTTCCTGTTGTAGCTAGGATGACCTGTACATACCACCATGCCTAAGCTTTTGCTGTTGAGATGAGGTCTTGTGAACAATTTTACCTGGACTAGCCTGGCACTGTGCTCCTCATGCTCTCAGCTGCAATGTAGGTGGATGACAAGTGCGTGCTACCTCATCCAGCGATTGGTTGAGGCAGAGTCTTGGTGAACTTTTTGTCTAGGCTGGCTTTGATCTGGGATCCTGCTATTCTCAGACTCCCAAGTAGTTAGGATTACATGGGCGAGCCAGTGCCCCCAGCTTGAAAGATATTTTAAAGGAATTCTAATTCTTTTTGTTTTTTTGTTTTGGTCTGGTTGTGGGGCCTGAACTCTGGGCCTGGGCACTGTCCCTCAGCTCTTCAGCTCAAGGCTAGCGCTCTACCACTTGAGCCACAGCACCGCTTCTGGCTTTTTTCGTTTTTGCTTATGTGGTGCTGAGGAATCGAACCCAGGGACTCAGGCATGCAAGGCCAAGCGCTCTACCACTGAGCCACCTTCCGAGCCCAGGAATTCTAAATCATATGAAAATTGATCTGTCTTAGTATAATTAGTAGTATTTGTTTAAAAGTGAATAAATCACAGTACACTATAAGGAAGCTATGTAGGCCTGCCAAAGCAAAAATCAGTTCACTTGCCTTTGGGATGGGGCGTGGGGAGTGAGAATGAAGCTGGACCGAACTATCAGCTGCACTGACCTGTGTGTCACCATGTCCCCTGATAAAGCCAACTGGACTGCAGATTGAGTGGTCTTTTCAACTGAAAATATAGAATAATATGTGTATGATTCTTCTGAATAAATGCTCTAAGTACAGAATTCTTTAGAAATTCAATATAGAGATCATTTAAGAGCTTATAGTCTATAATGGCTTTTAAAGGAACAGCCTTTAATGGGAAAAATAGAAATGTGTGACCTTCTGAATGTCTGAGGCAGACGAATCTGTCCACACTTTGGCTCTGGCTGTGATTTGTAGCTGGTTGGAGTGTTCTTCTCCACTTATTCCAGGTTTTACAGTGAGGGCATGGGAGTTTCAAAAGAAAACAAATACCTGCTGTTCACTTAAAATACATCAAACAGCACTGTGAAGTGCCCAGGAAATTTTCTCTCTAGATACAGTAAGATGAGAAACTTGGCTGTAACCTTGCACAAGACCTGTGTTGTGGAATTTGACGCTTCAAATCAGAAGAGTGAGGCTAGTTTTGACACCTACGTCCCTGGCAATGTCCTTAATGTGAATGTGACTCTGCTGCCACCTGGAGGTTGCCTATGGGATGTGTGCTACAGGCTGGCAGGGAGGCCTGAGTTACAAGCTGCTCAGCTTGGTTATCAGCTATAGGCTTGTCCTGGTTACGTTGAAACTGTTGAGATTATTATTTTTTTAATATTTTTATCATGGAAATTAATATGTACTACTAATTATCATACACTATTGCAAAGTGAAAATGTAGTATTAGTTTTGCTTGATATAAGACAAATTATTATTAAGCAGATTTATTTATTTATTGCCAAGACTGGGGTTTCAAATCAGTGCTGCTGGCTCCAGGTTTCAGCTTCACGAGTAGCTAAAATTGTAGACATAAACCACTAGTACCTGGCTAAGCAGAAGTTTTAAAACACATGACAAGTGGGAATGCGGCTTCTGTGCGCCATCTTTGTCATCTTTATTGCAGTTTGGCATGGGGAGCCATATAACTGAAGCCCTTTTTCCTTTCCCCAAAGCAGAAACAGGACAAAACTCCTGGTGCTGAGAAGAATGTGAAAGTATGCACTCGGAGTTTTGAGGGATTCATACATGACATTAGCATAAGCGATAGAGTGCAGTAGGAACTGTCTTACTGATGTTCTTTCTGGAAGAAATTTTAGAGTTCCCCAGGGTGAGCAAAAATAGGACTGTGGGGAATGGGAAGCCGAGACTCCAGAAAAAAATCCAGGGTGCCCCAATGTTGTATATTCATACAATGTCAGGTTAAAGACTTTCTGCTATCTACCTCTGCTAGGGATGTCAACACTTCGTTTCCACAGGCCAACCCTTCTTGGTTGGTTCTTTCCATAGTACTAGCTCTTATTTTCCAGACCATTGAATATTTAAGAAGAAAAGCAGTCTCTCAAGCCATAGAAAATAATGCCCCTTCACGTGGACCTTTCTGTTCATTCCAGAACATTTTGACCACTGTTTCCAGGAAAGTCTTTATCGAGAGGGGACACCTGGTATGTGGGAGCTGTTTACCACTCAAGGCTCAGCCTGGACGGAAGGGTCAAGGTCAGGGTGGTACCAGTAGGCTCTACTTTTGGCAAAGCAGAATCTCTATTAGAATGAGTTGTGCTCTTTGGAAATACCGAAATCTGTGGTTTGTGAGGAAATAGATGCCTTAATCTTTTTCAGATTTCCTCAGCTGAGTTTGAGACACATCCTCACAATCTGTGCTATTTTCGAGAGTTCACAGCACTGAGAAGCCTTCCTCAGTAGTCAAGAGAATTTATTCCTTTAATGATCCTTCTTTCTCCCTAGGATTTCCTGTGAGATTTTCTAGGCTTCTTTACATCTTGGTTCACACAAATACTATGTGTATGGGTGCTCAGGTAATCAGAACTCTGTTCTGTGCAGAGTTGAATTTTTCAGAAGCTAGCCCTATAAAGTCAATTCTGGATAACTTGTTTAAGTTGTAATCTACTTTCTTGTCTTTCTTTCTATTTCTTTTGTAAAAAATTAAACAAAAGCTTCAATTAGTTGATGCTGATTAGAATTATTCCTTTTGCAGAGACTAATTCGGTATTTGACAGATCACCACCTGAAAAGGAAGATGCAAAGGTAATGATTCACTGTCCTGCTTTCTTCTCTGTATGTCTATCCAGAGTTGCAGGAGGAAAAAAAGCATAAAAAAAGAGAAAAAATTCTATTTCACAAATAGGCAGGGATGTTCCCCAGTCCCTTCAGAATGACTTGAAATCTAGTCCTTTCCTTCCTTCTTTCCTTCCTTCCTTCCTTCCTTCCTTCCTTCCTTCCTTCCTTCCTTCTTTCTCTCTTTCTCTCTCCCTCCCTTTTTCTCCTTCCCTCTCTCTCACTCTTTCTCTCTCTCTTTCCTTTCTTCCTTCCTTCCTTTCTTTCTTTCTTTCTTTCTTTCTTTCTTTCTTTCTTTCTTTCTTTCTTTCTTTCTTTCTTTCTTTCTTTCTTTCTTTCTCTCTTTCTCTCTCCCTCCCTTTTTCTCCTTCCCTCTCTCTCACTCTTTTTCCTTCCTTCCTTTCTTTCTTTCTTTCTTTCTTTCTTTCTTTCTTTCTTTCTTTCTTTCTTTCTTTCTTTCTTTCTTTCTTTCTTTCTTTCTTTCTTCCCTTCCTTTCTTTCCTTTCCTTTCCTTTCTCTGGTCCTGAGGCTTGAGCTCTGGGCCTACATGCTGTCCCTGAGCTCCTTTTGCTCAAGACTACTTGAGCCACAGTGCCACTTCTGGCTTTTTCTTTGATTTAATTGGAGATAAAAGTCTCACAGACTTTCCTATCTGAGTTGACTTTGAACTGTGATCCTCAGATCTCAGTTTCCTGAGTAGCTAAGATTATAGGTATGAGCCATTGGTGCCTGGCTTCTAGTTTCTTTTATTAGATTCTGAACCTCTACACTTTACCTAGATAGCTAAACCAAATCTAGCTATCTTTCTGAGTTGTAATGTAGAATGAGTGCATGAAAATTTCCAAAGTATATTTGTACTTGCAATTTGATATCTATGGACATTTGCCAATAATGTGTATTACATGTGGGCAGCTTTGAGGTATGTTTTAGCCAGAGCCAGATCTTATTTTTAGCTTCTAAATAGTATTAATTATGCACAAGCCTAGTTTGCTGTTCACATGATATGATGCATGTAAATGTTTTTACTGTTGTTTTCCAACATTGGTTTTCTAGTTCATACAAATAAACATTAGTGTAGTAAAGACATAATTTAAAAAATCATCTTCCTTAATCTTTTTCAGTGTGTTGAGAGCCTGGTTGTTCAACTGAATGAATATAAAGACCAGGACAGCCAAGATTTAGGTATGTTCCAAAATATTGCCTTTCCTGCACCAATGTTGGGAAATATTCAAGACCAGGTATATAGTAGCCAAGAAGAAAATGCCTTTAATAAAAATATGTTCCATCTGGGAACTTTGTTTACTTCTTGAAACCCAGCCAGATGGGTTTTCCTTATAGTACCAGTCATAATATTACGACTTCCAGGATTGGACTCCCTCTCGAATCTCGAATCCAAGCAAAGCAATCGCGGCCTTTCCTAAGCAGTTTCACTTTGTCAACTCTGGCTTGCTCATGGTCATGATTACCTTGTTGTGCCAAACCTTGTTGTTATCAGTGTTAATGGACATTGCCACTTAACATTTCAAGGACATCACGGAGCCCCTGGTGGAGACGAAGCAATGGAATGGAGACTGGCCTTCTAGTCTCCACGCTTCCTAGTATCTGGCAGTGACACAGAATATCTTTGTGGAGCTGAGCACTATCTCCAAACCCCCTGCCTCAGGAGACCAGATACTGTTAGGGGTGTGTGTCTTCTTTGGGTGTGTTGGGTTTCTTGTCTTTTTTCTTTTTGAGAAGACATGGGGGCTTCCTCAGCAGGATGGAGATAATTCCTGTCATGGGTCTGGGAATTCTTGGCTCACAAGTGTTGGAGTTCAACATACCCTTGAGTTATTGAGAGGTGAGCAGAGTATGGTGATGCTGTTGGGGGGGGGCGGGGGAGATCATGAGCTAGGCTATAGCAGATGCTGAGTTTGAATCCCTAGGTGGTTGGTGAAGACCTCTGGGGCTGTTCAATGGGATACAGGAATGCATAAGGCTTCCCAGCTTCCTTCAGGTGCTGTGAAGCTAAAGAAGCTCATATACCTGGAAGGCACATGTGGGAAGGACAATCTTATCAGTTGTGAAAGTGAGGAGAAGGCAGGGGTGGCCAAGTGGTCAGGCTGATGTGACAGCAGGGTGAGTTGAATAGCTAAGCTGGTTTACTTGTGAAGCTGACATGAACCAGCTCATTCAGGGACTCATTGAAGGCTAGGGCACTGTGATTGGTGCATTTGTCAGTCACATGACCAAGGAGCTACTGCAGTTGAAAAGTCTTACAGCAGGAGGAAAGCACTGTAGGGTTGATTGACTATGTTGCTCAGAGATTGGCCCCAAGCCAAACTTGATTTACTCCACCCCTTCCACTTGATGTGTTGCTGAAATTAGAACAGAAGCATAGATCACACCAGCACTGTGCACACCTCTACATAGCTGCTATATAATGCAAGAGTAATGACTGACTTCCAGAGAGGACAGAGAAGAAGGAGGAAGGAGAGCAGACATCTCTGAGTGACTGTGTGGGCCACCGAACTCTGGAGCATTACTGTTTCTCTCTCTCTCTCTCTCTCTCTCTCTCTCTCTCTCTCTCTCTCTCTCTCTGTCTCTCTCTCTCTCTCTCTGTCT
>NW_012267299.1:888339-937128 GCF_000151885.1 Dipodomys ordii
CTCTCTCTCTCTCTCTCTCTCTCTGTCTCTCTCTCTCTCTCTCTGTCTGTCTCTGTCACACACACACACACACACACACACACACACACACACACGATGTCTCATCTACAAATTGCCTCAGGAATGTTAGCTTTGAAACAAGTTTACCGAGACAAATTGCTGAAGGGAGGAGGCTAGCTGTTGAAAGTATTACATAGTAGGATTATGTTAATTTTAGGTTTTTAAAGAAAACACAACAAAAATTCTACTCCAGTCTTCAAACTGGTGAACTGGTTGGGGGAGAGAAAATTTTTGCTATGGCAACTGTACTAGCCCAACCTAAGCTGAGTAATTTGTCAATTATATCTCTGTGTGTGTGTGTGTCTGTTTGTGTGTGTGTGTGTGTGTGTGTGTGTAAGGGGGGGAGAGGAGAGGGAGGAGGAGAAATATGAGGGAGACCATGAAGGAAGAAATGTGTGACTTTCATCCAGTGATTTATGAAATGGGATGAGTTTTTCTGGTGCCAACATTGGCTTTGTTCTACATTTAAAGTTTTGGGATTAAAAAACTCCTTGCAAAGAAAATGAAAATAGATTTTACAGGAACTCTCTCAGATAGAGAATGGGCCAATAGTCAGTGAGCAGTAGCCAGATGGTAAGCCAAGCAGGGAGTGGGAAGTGGCTCTCCCAGAGGCCACTTGAAAACTCTCATTTTCATGAAGACTTGTATTTGGTCCAATCTCGGAAAAAACCCTTGATAGAAAGCATGCAGAGATACGTCTTTGCTGATTTGTATTATTCAGAATTGTGTAGTGCCAGTCCAGTGTGGCTTCATAAACTGGCTTGGTGCTGTTCCAGTAGAATTTTCTGTGTGATATCTGGGCTTTGCTGTCAGAAATTGTAGCCAACAGCCACCTGTGTCTACTGAGCATGGGATGGGTGGCCACTGTGACTGAAGAAGTGAATGATTAATTTTTTAATTGAATTATGATGGTAGGCAGAGCGGGCCAGAACCAGTTCCCTATGTGTTCTTACTGGTTGGTTGTAGGAATAATGCCTTGGGTGGGGAAATGCTAGTGATCCCAAAACCTCTGCAGTAAGTAGTAGATGGGAAAATGATCTTTATGTTGAGTTCAGGAGTGATGGCCGCACTGTCTGGGGACTGGGGTTTTGTCCTGAAGGATGTATCACAGTTGAAGGGCTGAGATCTGATACTGTTGCTGTCAAAAGTAGGATGTGGGATTCCCTCATCATCTACATAGCTAGGAAGGAAGACAGGCCAAGCATTTGGAAGTGATGGAAGAGAAGAAGTAGATGAAATGATGGGGGGCCAGTACGTTAGGGAAGAAGAAAGAAAGGGGTCCATTTGGCTCAAGTCCGCAGTTCTAAAAGTAAAAGGGCAGGGCTAAAGGTATGGCTCAAGTGTTAGAGTGACAGCTGAGCAAGCAAGCACAAGGCCCTGAGTTCAAACCATGGTACTGACAAAGAGAGAGAGAGACAGAGAGGGGGGGGGAAGGAGAGAGAGAGAGAGAGACAGACAGACAGACATAGAGACAGACAGAGACACAGACACAGAGAGACATATGATTATTTATATGGAAAGATGAAGGCTTGATGAAACTGACATGACAAAACAAGATCTATGTGAGCATGCTTTAACTTTTCTCATAGGGAAGGTAGCAGGGAGCTGGAGTGAGACATTGTGGTGGGGTGGGGGCGGGGTGGGGTCTGCTCCCTCTGCTCTCTTTGCTCAGGGAGTCTTGACACCTCAGAGCTCTGGCATGAAGCACCACTGTGTCTGCAACTGAAGAGAAATGAGTTTGGCACAGATTTTAAGCACAGCATCTTGCTAAACAAACCGTTAGGGGAAAACAAAAAATGCAGTATTTCCTAATTACAGAAGTGATAAATATTTTTGCAGTAGAAGTATTACAAATTTCAAAATAGAAAAAAAAACCCTATAATTTCTACCCAAAGGCAATTACTATTACATTTGACTATTTCTTCTTTTACTGCTTTTTTTCTCTCATAGTTGTGATCATATAAAGAATAGAATTTATGTTCTGCATTATTTAACATTATTTCCCTTAAGTAAGCTCCATTTTCAAAGTAGCTTAAAGCAATGTATGTTATTTTGCCAGAAGAAAGGGAGAGTGTAGCTTCTCCCAAGTTTGTATTAATCAGATCACCCTCCCCTTTTAATAATATGTAGTAGATTTTATCAACTGGCCTTGTCAACACATAGGAGGGCTCATATTGCAGTTATTCTCTAGGGTTTTGAATAATTTCATTGGTGGTATAGTTCACTACTTCTAGGTAATATGAAGAAATGAAAGTCTCTTGATGGGTGTTGGGATAGGCAAGATGGGCCACAGTTGGACTTGGAAGGAAAGCTGACTTGATAAAGCAAACAACAAGGAAGAGACAAATGGAAAAGAAGGAAGCAGAAAGAGAAACCAACAGCAGGACCCAAGGTTGGGATTCCTCAACCTGGGAGGCATAAACCTTCATAACCAAAGAGGAGAAAGAAAACCCAATGTGGAACATTTAGGAGGAATATTAGCAGAGGGAAACAGGTAAGAAGTGATTGGAAGATCCAAAGGAACAGTTGTTGTAAAGCTGAACATTGGGAATAGTAGCCTAAAATATGTTTTCAAGATCTCCAAGAGTGGAATCCTGGCAGAGGTCCAGGCCTTGAAGCCGAGGAGTAGCTGGCTGGAAGCAATGCAGCCAATAGAACTTGTTTGGCAAACAACCAGATAAGTAGAACTAATTAGGTTGCTTTTCCATTTCTTCTTATTTTAATGTAATAGTTTGGAAGTTAATGCTAAAGAAGGATGAATGCTTATAATACTTTTAAGTCACCTGTGTTAGCTTTGAGATGATTCCAAACAAGATCTTTAATATGGAAACCCTAGGAGCCAGGGTCTTGGCCAATGTATGTGGAAGCTGCCCCTATTTAACAGCACATACCTACCTATGTTGAAATATTAGGAACTTTACTTGAAACCTGACCAGGAAGGAGAAAGGGGAGGGAGAGAGAACCTTAACAAAGAGCTTTTAACTTTCTGAAAAGTAAGTTTTCAAACCTAAAGTTTTGGCAGATCTCCCCCCCCTCCCTTCCCTGCCCCTAAAGTTATAGACGCTTCTGTAGATTCTTTTTCTTTTTGGGTGACAACAAGGGATAAAACATAGGAAAAAAAATGAAAGAACAAAGAAATAACTGTAAACAGTACACTACCCCCCCCAAAGAAACCCCTCTTGTTTTCATATCTTGGAGTTCATTTCGATTAGCATCATTTTATATGGTCATATGTACATAGCTATTGAGCTAATGTGATCCTCTGCTAGAACTATCCTAGACATAGTCTAGTTATTACAAATGAGGGAAACCATGAAGCCTACGTTTTGTTTGGTCTGGCTTATTTCATTAATATGTTTTTTTTAATTTAAGTTAAGAGGCTAGGAATAGAGAAAAACTTCAAGAAGACAATTGAGATTGAAACGTGATTTTTATAAATTTAGACTCAGATTTTTTTCTTTTGTTCACATCAACGAAGTCTTCTTGGGGTTGTTGAGGTTTCAGAAATTGTTTGGGGAGGAAAACTGCTGACTTACTGGAATTCTGCGGTGTGCTGGGAACTCAGTGTGGTTCCTTTATCAAAAGTGTTCTTCCTTTCACATGCTACATTGGGGGAAATTTTCTTTGTGAAATGTGAAAGCTACATTGAAAATGCGATCATTGGAAGTGTTCTTATGGAAAAGAAAATGACAACTTTTATCCCATAGGTTGAAAGAAAGAAAGACTGCATGAAGAAACTAAAGCTTTGTGGGAGGCCATGAAGCTTGTCTGGTATAATTATGAATCTGATATTCTGCTTATTGTTTGCTCAAAGATGTAAGATTTAGCAAACAAACAAGCCCCCAAATCTAGGTTGGCTCATGCCTATAATCCTAGCTACTCAGGAGACTGAAATTGTAGTTTGAAGCCCTCTTATTTTATACTTTGAGTAATAATCTAATACTACTAATAATCGAGTACTACTTTGTTGTGAAAGCATCCAAGCTTTAATAGCCAGAAACTCTTAATTGGCTCCTGTATCCTTGTAATATATCCTCACTGGTGTGTGTGTGTGTGTGTATGTTTATAGTGCAATGAAGGTATTCTTTATGATTTGTCAGTGAGGATACATGGCAGTTTGATTGTTAAAATCCATAGAACTCTTTAGCACATAGCGTAAACCTGAATGTGGAAAATTTTTAAAAATGAGGTTGAATGATCTCAGTGTGGAATGAAAGAATTTGACCAATCATTAACTACATTAAAAAAGTATAAGTGAACTTATTAAGGACAGTTATTTGGAGGATGAGGTACAGACCTAAATAACTTTGAAGATGAGTGGTGTTTGTAAAGAAGAATCTTAAATAATGTTCAGAAAAACTGATCTGTGGTGAATAAAGTTTTTTTTTTCCTCACAAGAACACAGGTTCATGATTCTGACACCATTCCATAGGTATTCTGGAACCGAAGAATTAAATATGAATTAAATACTGATTGTTATGGACAGTAGAGGCTAGGGTTTTCCTTGTTTGGCTGTGAGTTAAAGATAAGCAGGAAGAGAGATAGAAGTATCCATATAGTAATATTACTGAACAAGGCCATTTTGTCTGTTGTGTAGTATGCCAGTCACTGAAGCAACAAATTGTGCTAAGGAGACTGCCCATGAGAGAATTTGCATGTGACAATTGGGCAGTCCTATGGTTCAAATCTGCCTCTCAAAGAACAGGATTTAGAGGTATTTATCCTTAGAGAAACAGATGTTCTGAAGTGTGAAGAAAGGTGACTGGATAAAGTGATATAATTAGTGGCCTGTGGTGCTTGTGTAGTCACAGTTTGTCTCGTCATAGGACACATGCCCTCAGGATACATGAGTATGACCTAAGGACAGCATTGTTTAGGACTTTGATGTCAGATGGTCACCCTTTCTATTCTTGTACAGCCCTAAAGGAAGAGTCATTGGTTCCAGCAGGTTTGAATGCTCTCCAGGTTCTTGAAAAGCAGCTTGGCAACCATTAACATTCTGACCACTATGTCAGAGGTGTTACCATCTATTGCTTAACTTCTAAAATTGATGATAAAAGTAGTGCAAAGCAGGTAGGGCAAAAGGGCTTTTTAAGATTTTCCCATGGTTTCAGTACTAGGTTAGAATTGGCCTATCAGTATGTACTAAAGCTTAATTAATATATATTCACATAGAACATTCTGAGGAATGTGTGTACATGTAGGTTAAGATATCGATGTTTTTTGGTTGCCATTTGAGAAGTCCTACAAGGAAAAGCATCCCATTTGTTCTAGGGCAAGCCCACCTTCCTTAAAGCCAGGATTATCCATCCCGGTTTATAGGAACTTTAGGTTCAGAACTATGAAAACATGGAATTGAAAGTGTAGAGTTGATATAAAATCAATTATTTGAACTTTTTGCTAATTTGACACCTCATGGTTAGATTATCTGTAAGTTAAATGTTCATTTTTAACTTATTAACTTACTTATATGTGAAGTGACTTACATGTGAAAGTATACAGACCATTAGTTTGAACTTTCAAGTTGATAAACTTTAAAATTGTAAAATTAATAAAACTCTACAAAGTGTCTAGGATATGTAAAGCAAATTATTGAAAGATTTTGGAAAACTGGAGTTGGAAAGGATCAATCAAAACCTAAAGTATAATTTTAAGATAGTGCTGTCCCTAAACCCATGAATTCCTCCTACAATGAGAAATACTTTCCTGCCTATCCCTCTGCCCTTCCTCTGTGGACACTTGTGGCCTTTACCTTGACTTCTCCTACCACCTGGGTTCCTTATATCCAGGTGTCCATAATTCATATCATCATATCATCTTGCCTTCTTCTTCTTCCACCTTCTTTCTTTCTTGGTATAATTTTCTTGGAACTTCCTTGCATATAATCCTGTTACAGTTTTGAAAATCAAACTGTTACTCTTGAGGTGAATCTATGAATGCTTTAGCGAATATGTGTAGAAAAATACAATGTAGGAAGCTTTACACCTCAAGCTTTTTTGTACTCTATATTTAATATTAATATTAAACTTAATTCAATTTCATATTTAAAATAATATTGAGACTTTCTCTTAAGTAATTTATTTTCATACTCTGATTCAAACATTACAATCACCTCCTGAAGTATAGATCTTTTTATGGTCCCATTTAATTTTTTTTTAATTGTCTTTAGTTGTACAAAGGCATTTCAGTTAAACGTGTTAGTTTATGAGTACAATGTCACCCCTTTCATTGTTCTCCCCCATCTCTCCCAACCTATGATCTTATTTCATATGTGACAAGGTTCTTACTTGGTTAGGGATACTAATGAGTGGGAGAGCTGCTTGACATATGTCTCCAAAACTCACAATTTTACTTTCTAGCATGGGATCCTTAAAAGTGTGAGTAAGACACAATTTTTACCCTTAAAGAATTTGGGGTCCAATTAGAACAGCAAGGTTGAAATCAGGAAAGCAACTCCTTTCGTAATAGCCTAAAACATTAAAATATCTAGAATTAACCAAAAACATGAAGGACCTCTGTGATGAAAACTTTAAAAACCTGAAAAAAGATATTAAAGCAGATTTAAGGAAGTGGAAAAACCTCCCATGCTCCTGGATTGGGAGGATTAACATTGTGAAAATGGTAGTACTGCCCAAAGCTCTCTACAAATTCAATGCAATACCCATCAATATGCCAACAGCATTCTTCAGTGATATAAAAGAAACAGTCCCCAAATTCATATGGAATAATAGAAGACCCCAAATAGCAGAAACAATCCTTAGCAGGAAGAACAGTGCTGGAAGACTATCAATACTGAACTTCAAACTTCAACTTAAAAACTTCAAATTACAAATCCTTAGTAATAAAAACAGCTTGGTACTGGCAAAAGAACAGGCCTGAGGACTAATGAACTAGAATCAAAGACCCAGAAATGAACCCACGGACCAATAGCCACCTAATCTTTGATAAAGATTAGCTAACAGCACAGGATGGAAGAAAGCCTCTTCAACAAATGATACTGGTAGAACTGGCAGAATACACATTCAGAAAACTGAAGTTAGATCCTTATATATTACTCTGTACCAGAATCAATTCCAAATGGATCAAAGCCTCAATGTAAGACCAGATACTCTGAAAATATTACAGGAAAGGATAGGTGAAACATTGGGGCTCCTTGACACAGGTCAAAACTTCCCAAATAAAGATCCAGAAACACAATAAGGCAAAGAAAGGCTGGATAAATAGGATTGCATTAAACTGCAGAGTGTGTGCAGGGCAAAGAACATAGCTAGCAAGATAAATAGAAAGCTCATAGAATGGGAGAAAATCTTTACTACTTAGGCATCAGGCAAGGACCACATATCTAAAATAGAGTTCAAAAAATTAACCTCCCCAAACAAATCCTCAAAGAAATAATAACCCCATTAATAAGTGGGCTAAAGACTTAAAGAGAGACTTCTCTGAAGAAGAAATAAGAATGACCAATAGACACATGAAGAAATGTTCAACATCTCTGGCCATAAAAGTAATGCAAATCAAAACAACTTTAAGATTCCACTCCATCCCAGTTAGAATGGCTATTATCAAGAAAACTAACAATAACAGATGCTAGCAGGGTTGTGGTCAATAGGGAATGCTACAACACTGTGGTTGGAATGGTTCTACCACTCTACAAAGCTGTATGGAGGTTCCTCAAAAGACTAAACATAGAACTTTCTCATGACCCAGCAATCCCATTCCTGGGCATTTACCCAAGATCACATACCAGCCCACACTAAAGCCACCAGCACAACCATGTTCATTGAACATTACTTACCAAAGTTAAGATATGGAATCAACCCAGATGCCTCTCAGTGGATGAATGGATCAAAAAATATACACAATGGAATTCTATGCCTCCATCAGAAAGAATGGCATTGCCCTATTTGTAAGGAAATGAAAAGACTTGGAAAAAATTATAGTAAGTGAAATAAGCCTGACCCAAAGAAATACAGGCTGCATGTCTAGGATATTCTTAGGAGAGGATCACAATGGCTCAATAGCTATGTGCATATGACCATATAAAATTATGCTAATTGAAATGGAAACAAGAAACTTTTGTATTTTTAAAATTATACTGTTTGCAATTTTTAAAAATTGTACTGTTAGCAATTACTTTTTTCTTTCTTTTTGCCTTTGGTTTATTCCCTGATGTCACTGTTTTTTATTTCTGTACACTTTGTATTGTATATAAGTTTATCTGATTTGGGGAAGGGAAGGGGAATCACAGAAATGGTGGGACAAAGGGTGAACCAATTCAACAGTGGTACTCACTAGTCACTATTTTGGAAATGAATATTACAACTTTGGAGGGAGAGGGGTCAGGAGGGGAAAAAGTGGGAGAAAATGAGGGAGGGGGTAAGATTGTTCAAAAAGAAATGTATACATTATCTGACTTATGTAATTGTAACCCCTCTGTACATCACCTGTACAATAAAATGTAAATAAAGGAATTTGGGGAAATTGAGGTAAATCAAGTTCAGAGAGACAAATGGTGCATGTTTTCTCTCATATGTAGAAGCTAGATCTAAAATACAACTGGACATGACAGAACTCTAGGCATTCATATTCAGTGAGACCAAAGGAGGGTACTTAGGGCAAAATCACAAAGGTGCAGCACCTCTGATCATATACAATAATATTTATCAAAATGAAACCAGGAAATGGAAACTAGAGTTTTTTTAAATTTTATTTTTGTCTTGTTTGTTCATTTATCTGTCTTTGGGAGGGTAAGAGAGGGCACGGAAATGGGGACAAAGGGTGATCCAATGTAGCAGTGATACTAGACACTATGGTGAAAATGAACTATATAACTTGTAGGTGGATAAGGGAAGGAAAAACTGGGAGAGAGTGAGGGAAGGGGTGGTGTTGTCCAAACAGAAATGTGCTTATTGCTTGACTTAAGCTGTAACCCCTTTATATCTGGATATCACCTTTATAGTAACAATAAAAAATATTTAATGAAAGCATTTGGGTTCCCATAATGGGATAAAAATATTCCAGGAATATCATACCTCAAATCTAAATCTCAATATTCCTTTGAAGAGAAAGGCAAGTGACATGTAGAAGATGGAGGGAAGCATTCTCTATGTGCTTTGCAGAAAGATGAAACTTCAAGACAGAGGGTCTATTCTGAATAATAATAACCTTATGAAGGTGATTTTCTTAACTAAAGCATTTTCTAATTAAAGGAGGCACAGTAAGATAAAGTATCTGCTGGAGAGTCATTCATTTTCTTATACTGGAATGGTTGTGTGCTAATGGGTGGCAAGGTGGCCTGGAGAGTTGTCATTAAGTTCTGTCAACTGTAATTGCAATCAGCCAGTGAGACAAAGCAAAGAAATGTATCCATTGAATATTAATGAGATGTAAATCGCATCCTGAATTTATGTAAATGTAATTATATTGATGAAATAGAAAATTTATTCTCAATTACTTTGGAAACAATTAGGATAAAGTCTGCTAGTGAGCAAGAAAATGAGATAGGCTGCACAAATACTTTCTACTTCACTTTAGCTGTTAACGGTGCATGGCTGGTCATACTATCATTCCATTCTTTTAAAATATTGGTTAATAGTAAAGCAAGTGAGGACATTGGGATGCTCTTGACATCAGAGATATTTTCATATGCATTGGTTGAATAGTTTTATTGTTGGAAGAATTTTATTATCAATAATTGTTATTTAAGGGGTGAACAAAGACTGTGTTTTGGGGCAATTAGGTGAACATGAGTCAGTCTGACATCTCAACTAACAAATGCTTTTTAACAAGTTTTTTCATTTCTCTCTGTTCTGATCTATCATTATTGGTAAAGGGAGGAGCCGCTTGCTATGGTAACTTGTTTACTGGGTTTATCTTTTTCCTGGGTTAGTGACTTTAAATCTTCATGGAGTGTCAGAATTGCCCGCAGTGGGGTGGTGTTCATTGTTAGTGCCTGGACCACCCTCAGAGATCTTGCTTCATCAGGCTCAGTGCAGGAATGTGGTTATTTGCATTTTATTGAACATTCTTCCTGGGATGCTGTCTGAGAAATTCTACCCCACACTCTTCTGTCTTCACCATCAGAGTCTCTGATGTGACTTTGTCACATTTCTCATTAGTTTCTCATTAGTGTGTTCTACCTGAAATTCTCATAGTGTATGTTCTACTTGTAATGATAATTAAGACTATGTCTCCTTCTTAGTGTGGCATCCTTTAGGCTATTAGTGAAACAAGAACTTTTGAAAATCACTCCTACCAATTCAGGATGAGGACTGGGTTCTGTCTAAGTGCCTTGGAACATTTGCATCTCTAAGGATTCTTGGGCAGTAGAGCTGTAGAAAGATAACAATATCCTGTTCCAGCATCTTAATTGGAGTTGTCTATCTGTGAGGGTAGATCCCTTTCTTTGGTCTGTAGATAGTTGAGAAGCAGCCATGGTGCTGTGGACCAGGGCATAGCCCAGTGCCTGAGCTTCAGAGGGCAAAGGGTAGCTTTATGTTTTTGTTTTTTACTCATAGATACTGTGATTTTAAAAATCTAGGTATTATAATGATAAAACTGTAAGCTTTTTTTTTTAACATTTTGAGAGAGTTAATACGGCTTTTTGTTGTTGTTAGATGTGTGTTTGTAATCAGCAGATAGTAAAACTGCAACTGTTCTCACATCAAGGTTCTTATTCTACAGATGGTCACAACTAGTGTGAATTACTCATCCTTCAGCAAATGTCCGCAGTTTCTCAGGCAATATACTAGTTTTCAAATATACTGAATGTAAAAACTCACAAGAGCTGGACGCTGGTGATTCAAGCCAGTAATCCTAGCTACTCAGGAAGCTGAGATCTGAGGATCATGGCTTGAAGCCAGCCTAGGCTGGAAAGTCTGTGAGATTTGTATCTCCAATAGCCGAAGTGGAGCTGTGTCTCAAGTGGTAGAATGCACAAAATCTCAGGGACAGTACCCAAGGCCTGAGTTCAAGCCCTAGAACTGGCGCGCGCGCGCGCACACACACACACACACACACACGCACGCACGCATGCACACACGCACGCATGCACACACACACGCACACACACCTTATAAGATTTGTTTTTGATCAGTTGTGGGGCTTGAACCTGTCCTTGAGCCTCTTTGGTCTCAAGGCTAGTACTCTACCACTTAAGCTACAACACCACTTCCAGTTTTTGAGTGGTTAACTGGAAAAAGAGTTATGGGGACTTTTCTGCCTGGGCTGGCCTCAAACTACAATTTGGAGCTGGGCATTGGTGGCTCACATCTATAATCCTAGCTACTCAAGAGGCTGAATTCTGAAGATCATGGTTCAAAGCCAGTGCAGGCAGGAAAATCTGTAAGACTCTTATCTCCAATTAATTACCATAAAGCTGGACGTGGTACTGTGGGTTAAAGTAGCGTAGCACTAGATGTGAGCACAAAAGCTCAGGGATGGTGCCCAGACCCTGAGTTCAAGGACTGGCACCTGTTCTCACCTGCGTGCATGCGCGTGTGAGCACCCCCCCACACACACACAAAGAGAAATATGGATTAAAATTCTTTTACCTGATATGAAGTTGAGAATAATTTATCTTTATACTTGTACCCAGTGGATTAAGGAAATTTGTAATTAGTCTTTAAATATAAGGTCATTAGGTATAAAGCTTTTGTTTTCATTTAATATATTCATTTAATACATTCTAGATGTAGTTTGTTCTTGTATCATTATGTAACCATATAAAATCACAATCATGATTTACGTAAATTTGATTTGAATTCAAGTGATCTCTCCCTTTCTCCCCTTCTGCCTGTATGCCTTATATGCCCCTACCCAATCAGACAGAATCAGCTACCACAGAGAAGGCTGTGTAGCTATTTCTTGCATTGCCTGGCATAATAGTGCCAACAATTTGAGAAATAATTGAAGTAAAGAGATGAATGTTAATGAAGATACACACTGTCAATTTCCAAATCTGAGGGGTTGAATAGATGCTTATATTGTTTGCGATGTTCTTCTGTTTATATGTGCATCACACAGCCTCAGGAAACAAAACACATCACATCTTGCTATATATCTTTCTGCTACTGAAAGAAATATTTTAAAGAGGTCTTTGTACGATATACTTTTATTTTTCCTATGCAGACTTTGGCTGCTGAGCTTGATTTTATTTGGGTCACATGCATCTGTGCCTGTACAAGTGGAGAAGTGAGACTGATTTATGGGGAGGCAGTGCTGAGCTTCTACTGAATGCTAATCACTGAGCACATGTTCAGGGAGGCTGCAAGAACTGTTGGTTTGTGCCAGTTTTAGTCACTAGCTCTATTGGGATGGACTGAAAGTTGAGATTAAAGCTATAAAACTGTCCAAATCCTTATAATTGACAGCCAAACTTGATGACAATTCAGGAGATGGCCCCAATCATGCTTAAAACAACAGTAGAGGGCTGCACAGATTTAACGAGATGAATAGAATTCTCTTATCAAAGCATCCAACCACTTTAGGATTAAAAGGACCCAGGAGACTAGATTGTTAACTGTAACGTCAAAGCTGTTTCGGTTTTTCCATCTGAAAAGCTTCCCAAGCTGTTGATAGTGTGAACCACTAAAGTGCTGTGGAAAGAGTTCCCTGCTTCTCCCCTTTGCTCCCCAACCCCTTGCTGCCGACCAAGTCTGCTGGCTCTTGTTTGCCTGTGGACCAAGTTTTCTGGCTGTCTGCACATGCAAACCTCAGTCTTTATCTCACACTAGGTGAGGTGGCTTTTCTGAGAAATGATGCTTTAGATCCCTAGCCAAACAAACGCCGGTGTTGGAAGGGTTTTCTTCAATCACAGGCAGCTCTCCTTTCAGTTCCCAACTACCTAACCTTCTTCATTTCCATTTCGAGCAACAGGGAGAGGGGAGTTAATGATTCATTTGCTCCCCATGACCTTTTGAATAACTGGACTGCGATGCATCAGTAAGCCCCCAGCTTCCCCCCAGCTCTCCCCCTTTTTCCTTCCCTAGTTTGGCTTTAATATTTACAGCCTCCTTGTTGGTCTACATGCCTGAACGCCCGAAGGAAGCAAAACACTGCCTCTCCCTCCCTGTGTTTAGGAGCTATTTTATCCAGCCTCATTCCTTCCTTTGACATCACTGGGGAGGCTTGCCTCCTGGCGGGCCACGAGTTCTTCCTGAGTCTCCTCTGCTTAATCTGAGCATTTCACCCAAACAAAACAATGGATTCTGACTCCGACTCACCTTTTAACTACTCGTGGCCTTCCTTTCCCAAAATGAAGATTCGGCGCAGGGCATCCAAGCAAGGTAGAGCACTATGCTTTTTGTTTTCCCTGCAGAGCCAAACAGGACAGCTTCTTTTTCTTACCTTTCCTTCTTTCTTTGTTAGCCTGGCTTTCAATGAAGTTCCTGTTTTTACATGTCTTTATAAAATGCTCCCAGTAAAGATACTTTATTTATGGATTCTAGAGGTAAATCGACTCCATGTTTCTTTCACTTTAAAATCTACCTTTGTGTTATTAGGTGCCATTCTCTCTCTCACTTTTTTTTCCCCCCCCTTTTTTTAAAGAAGTTGGGTGGCATTTGGGGGGGGAGTTTAGCAGAAGGTAAATTTTTGGATTCATTTAATCAGAGTTACCTTGACAATAAAGAATGCTGTTGATTTCAACATACCTACAGGCTGGAAAACTACTCATTTGTTTGATGCTTTTCTTTTCTTTCTTTACTCTTCAAGCATGTGTTTATTGAAAAAAAATGGACCTAAGAAATACTATTTTGTTGATTTTGTAGCTGTTATAAAGAAAGATTTTGAACAAAAAGTTTCAATAAGAAAACTTACGTATCACCAGGGGATATAGTCAGATAAAGTTTACTAAAAATTAATAGCTAAATAAGCAAAATCATTTGCAGCCAAAGAAAGAAGGGGTGTTTATGTGTAGCATGATTAATCATAGAAATGGGTTTCATGGCTCGTTCCTTCTTACTTGCTGGGCTCTTGTGTAGGTATGAGTTTTGGGAACCATGGGGCAGGTCCGTGTTCTGGTAGAGTAGAAGTGCTCAGAGAAGCTACTGCTTCATCTTTGGATGAACATAGCAGGTGGTTGAGCACATAGCAGCAGGTGGCAGTTGCTCCATTTTGAGGTTGTAAGGAAACAAGGAAGGTGGTCCCAAACCCTTCACATCAGGTCTTATGTGGGGACTTGTATAATGACTTACTTTTAATGCAAGGAGAAAGTTTTTGTGCACTTTCTAGAAGAAGAGTGGTTTCTGAAAGTGGCTTATCTCTATAGCATTGGTGGGGGCGGGGGCTAACCTATTCTACAGAGCAGAGGAACTTACTCTGTATGGTTCCCAGAGGAGAAGCAATGCTAGCATGACTGCCACATGATTGCTTAGCTTCAAGGATCTTCATTCTGAACTAAAATACAGGTGTTTGCTTGCTTGCTTTGGCAGGGATCAAGGCTAATTCCAGGAATGAGTTGGTAGTCCAAGGGTAGTAGGAAATCTCTACTGAAACCATGCTTCTCCTCCACCATCCTTGAAATGTCATTACTAGGGACTTCATAGTTTGTATTTAACATGGTGTTTCCTTATTACCATGTTTAAAAATTAACATTTTATACTTGAGAAAAAAGTTCTTTCTCTTTTTATAGGATTTTAATAATTGTATAGATATTGTAAGGAAGGAGGAAAAAAATCAAAGAAGCCCATATATCTTTAGGAGATACAGTCATATATTAAAGAGACATGATATATACAAGTTACCATTAAGTGGTTCTGGGAAAAATACATATAAGAAAGCAGAATTGTGCACTGATTAGAGTTACCTTGGATTCTAAAAGAAAGCTGAGTGAAATGTTAATAAGAGGCCAATCTGGGTAGAAGGTACGCAGTGTTCTTTGTGATGTTCTTTTAAATTTTTTTCCAGCTTTCCTGTAAATCTACAGTTATTCCCAAATAGAAAAAAAAATTCAAGTTAACTCCTGGGAGAGGAGATGCATTAGTCCTGAACACTTCTGAGCACATATTGCTAGTTGGACATCGAGAAGTGTTGGAGGAGTAAATCATTCTGTGACATTGCCACGCCTCTGAGCTGATTCTCACTTACTTACATTTGGGCAGTAATTGGCTTTACCTTTACATTTAGGAGAGTAGTCTGCTTTATGTTTGTATTTATGTTGTCCAGTCAACTTACTTAGGTGCCTATGTTGTTGGGAGTCCAGGCAGTCTAAGAACCTGGATGGAGGGAGGGAGGATCACTTATTAGAAGGCGAGCAGGCATTTTGAGAGTCCAGTGGAGAGGTAGGCAACACATTAATCACACTCTTGCTTTAAATCCAAACTTGGACCACAGCCAGTGTGAGCTCCAGCAGAAAGTCATCACATAGCTATGTATAAATTAAACCTGATTCAAGTGAAAGCAAGTACCTGGGACAAAGAAATGCTTAACTCTTTGTGGCTAATAAGCAAAGGAGGACTGAAATTAAGTTGGTAGCAGGGACTAAAGGATTGTTAGACCATGCTCCATTAAATGGTGGCAACCCAGTTGTGAAGACAGGGATAAGCAGTGAGTGCTGGACAGGGTCCCAGAATCTGAAACCTTCAGAGTCAAAAGGGCAGCAGAAATGACCTGGCTCAACCACCTTCACCTCCAGGTGAAGACAACAGGGCTGTAAGAGGTGAAGCGAGGAAATTATTCACATGCTTAACAAATATTTCTAGAGTGTCACCTTCTGTCCAGAGGGTAGGGGAAATAATGACCCTGACAGATGTGCCCTGATGAAAGGATCTTACATCTCCCTGAACCCCGACATACCACCTCCATCAGGTAGAAAAAACACCAAGAGACTTGAGTATACAACCTAGTGGGCATTTTTTGAAGAATTATATGGTTTTATTGCTTAGAGAATGGTACCCAAGTTGTCATCAGTTTTCAAAAGCTAGGTGGGCTTGAATTTCTCTCTGATTCTTTCCTTCCTTCTAATGATCATGAACATCATTCTAAGCTATAGGTTCCAAACACCTGAGAAATCTTGAAGGAGAAGTTGAAGGGTTGGGATTTCTAGTTTTACAGCAGACCTGTCTTGTTTTTGGTCAGAAATAACCTCTTCTATTTTGTATTAATAGTTCCTTCTCTGGACCCTCCTTGTTAGAATGCTTTAGTGCTCTTGCCTGGCTTTTTTTCCCCCCACAGTTCCTTAATATGTACCCAGTTTCAGCACATTACTGGCAGATTTAGAGAATGAGGTTAGAGTGGGTTTGGTAATGAAAGGAAAGCCTTCCAGATCATATTTAAACTCAAAATGATGTAGCATGTGCTGTCTTACCTTCATGCTGTCAGGAAGGCGAGAGGATGTCATTGGAAGTACTTCCTCTGGGAGTGATCAGCACATCATGTCCTTGAAACCAAGTTGGCAGTGAGACCTGGGGGCAGGGGAGAGGCCATCTCAGGAGTTGTCCTTTGTCATTACCTGGGCAGCACTGGATAGGCCATTCTGGGCGCTCAGTGGTTAATGATTGGAGTCTCCAGAATCCACTATCGTTCCGCTTTAAGGCTGCTAGGAATGCCTGGATTTTTGTTTCATTGCTTTCAGCAGGAGATTCTACCAAGAAGTTTACTGTTTATTGATTAAAGATTAATTAAAACTATGGGGACTGGACCTCACTGCTGTCTCCTTTAATTATCATTCAGTTTATAAACATGCATATTTTAGCAGACATCAGCAGGTCTCAAGAAGTTTTGAAATATTTTCTTCTATGTGCTTTTCACCCACTTGGGCGACATTTCCCGTTTTTCAGTCATTTTGACTGACTCCAGCTCATATCACCTCCCTCTTTAGTGATGGCACGTGTGAAGAAGTGCTTCCTCCCCACCTTCCCTCGCTTTGCTTTTCCTTTTTCTGGTACAAAACCAATTTGTGATTGCCGAAGGAGGCAACATGGCCGAAAGCTTGACAACCTTGGGAAGCTCAGGGAGCAGCCATTTGCTGTAGTGATAGTGACAATAACTAACATTATCTGACACTTTATTATTTATAATGACTTCATTTTGCTAAACTGTAGTGGATATGATGTCTGATTCAGGAAATAACTCTATTATCAATGTGAGCTGTTTCACAGATGAAGAAACTGAGGCCTAGAGAGAGCTATGATTTGGATATGGTTTAAGTGTATCCTGAGAGGGTTCCTGTGTTAGGTTCTTGGGATTTCCACCGATGTGAAGCACAATGTGGTGACATTAAGAGATGGTAAGGAGAGGTGGAGCCTAGCAGGAAGTCACTCCACCATTCTAGGCATTTCCCATGAAAAGGATTAAGGTGGTTTTTGTGGGACCCTGATTAGTTATCAAAAGAGGGTTGTTCAAAATGCTGAAATAAGGATTCAGGTTGACCCACTGTAACAATGAGATGTACAAGACACTGTGTGGAAAAATGAACTTTACAACTTCAGGGAGTGGGGGAAGGGAGGTGGGGAGAGAAGGGATGGTAGGGGAAGAACAAAGAAGGGGGTAACAATGCTTGATAAGAAATGGACTCATTGCCTTGCTCATGTGACTGTAACCCCTCTGTACAATATCTTTACAATAAAAAAATATATTTTAAAAAGAGGGTTGTCATAAAAGAGCCAAACTGGCTCTTCTCTGTTCTCTGCCTTCTTGTCTTGTGTGAGAGTTCTTTCTTTTGCATATACTTTAGAACCTATGCTATGTGGTTTTGATTTTGATCTTTCAAAATGTTAAGCTAACTATACCTCTTTTGTTTACATATTATATTAGTGGTAAATAGACTAATATAAAATGTTTAAAAATTATTTAAAGGCTATAGTAGGAAACACAAAGAATGGAAAACCACAGCAGAATAAGGAAAGTTTTGAATAAGTCTTATAAATTATTTCCCACATGTGTTATTTTAAAAAGACTTGCATATTAGATGTAATTGTTCTCTTCACTTATTAGTTAAGGAGTGGAGACTCAGAAAAGAGAAATGAAGCAGAGGCAGTAGGGAGTTAATCTAAGCCTAGATAAAACCCTGGACTTGAGAGAAACTTTTTCCTAGTGCATTCCACACTTTCTTAGGGGCAAGACAGGTAGGGGGTGGCAAACTCCAATGAGCCGATACCGTGTGGTCAGTAGGAACTGTTGTATGTAACCTGGCTTCTCTCTCGCTTTTGCAAAGTTCTGAATAGGAAGTGGGGTAGCAGAAAGAACTCTCTCAAATCTTGGGACTACAGGTGTGTGCCACTATGTGTGGTTTGTTTGGGCTTTTTAAAATGAGCTCATTTGGGCTAGGAAGGTGGTTCAGTGGTAGAGTGCTTGTCTTGCATGCATGAGGCCTTGGGTTCTATTCCTTAGCACCTCATAAGCAGAAAAAACTGGAATTGGCGCTGTGGCTCAAGTGATAAAAGCGCTAACCTTGATAGAGCTGAAGAGCTCAGGGACAGCACCCAGGCCCAGAGTTCAGGCCCCATGACTGACTAATGAGCTCATTCGCTGAGCACTTTGGCTTAAACCTGTAATCCTAGCTACTCAAGAGCTTGAGAGCTGAGGATTGCCAGTCAGAGGCAGCCCAGCTAGGAAAGTGAGACTCTTATCTCCAATTAGCCACAGATAACTGGAAGTGGAGCTGTGGCTCAAAGTGGTAAGGGCCTAGCCTTGAGCAAAAAATGCTCATGGACAGAGCCCAGGCCCTGAGTTTAAGACCCACACCACCACCAACAAAAGAGCTTATTTAATAGATGAAGTGTGGTATCTGATTTGAAAAACAACTTTGAACATAGTGAATATGTAGAGGTATGATGACTTTTCATACAATTTAATAATTTTTTGTGTGTGGAATGAGCTCACTTATTAATTCTCTTCCTTTCAGGAAGTTTCATTGAAAAGAGATGGATATGTGAGTGCATGTGTGGGTGTAGTCAATCTAGAAATTCCCTAGGGAATTCCCCCAGAAACTGCCATAGGAGGCAATATAAAAATCATTAAGGAAGAGAAATATTTTCCTAAAGGTGACATCACCTGGTAAGATTTCTTTAGCTTTTAGTGAAGATCCTACTTGGAGACCTCTGTTTGTCAACAAAGGAGAGGAGGCCCATAGCAAGGCCTGGCCAGACAATGTAGCTACAGACCCCTCATGGCTTGTGTACAAATATTCATCCAACTTTTTTGCATGTGTGCCTGTGCTGAGGCCTGACTCAGGCCTAGGTGTTGTCCTTTAGCTTTTCAGCTCAAAGCTGGTTCTCTGCCACTTGAGCCACAGCTCAACCATCAGCTTTTTAATATTTAACTGGAGATAAGAATCTTACAGACTTTCCTGCCTGAGCTGGCTTTGAACTGACCCTTAGATCTCAGCTTCCTGAGTAGCTGTGCCTGGCTTGTCTGTTGTGTTTTTATGGTAGCCCTTCTCATTCTGTATCATGACTACCAGTGATATCTGTACCAGAAGGCAGGAATTCCTTGGAGGAAGAGGCTGACCAATACCTTTTCACATTTCCATTGCCTAGATCACAGAATACATGCTGTAAATATCAGGTGATTTACTCTTTATTTTTTATTATCCTCATGAAGCAAGTCCTACCCTGTAGGCAGGCAGTAGGGCAGAGAGGGGAAAGAGTATATTGTAGCTTAATATAGCAAATTGGGTCTGATGTAATAATGTTGTCATCTTCAGTAACTGCTTAGTGGCTTTAAGTAGCATTTCAGGTTTCTTCCGCCATTCTCCACCCACCTTCTTTGCCAATTCCTGTTGAGGGTAGTGGGAGGGGCCTGGTTCTTGAATCTACAAAGTGTCTTCTGGATCCTCATGGGGACTCTACTGTGGTGTAACTAGCCCAGGCTCTTTCTAGAAGTATAGGTGTTAATTATTCCTGGGTCTTCTGACATCTGTGACCAAAGTCTGCCACTGAAATCTTCTCCCTGGTTTTTGGGTAGGACTTGAGTGATTGTCTTTCTGGTTTTATCCTGACTTTGCTTCACTCTAGCTCCCATACTATAGACCTTTGGGATCTATGCCCCTGGCCACTGGCCTAATGCTACTCTCAGAAATATTGGTCATAGAGTCTGTTCCTTTGTACCATGGTGCATTCTGTGGCCACTTACAGATTCTCCACTTAGCCATAACTAGCTCCTCTCTGAGGCCTTTAGCAGACAGACCCTAGCCCTGCTGCCCAGCTCTGCTCTCTCTGCTTAGTGATGGTTGTCCTCAAGATGGAATGGGGACAGCCTACAAGGTGATCTCCTTCAGAGCCTCTTATGGATACAGCGACAGTCTATTCTCAGAATGGATCCCACCCTGTCTCATACTACTTTCCGCAGGCAGGGAAACCACTAGTCTCATCTGTCTGATTTCCATCGTCCCTGACAATGGGAAAATCCTGATGATGAATTCAAGTAAATCCCATATCCAGTTCTCTTTCATGCACATCTGTCCGGAGTTACTCATGATGATGGAACAAGGATTCAGGAATTCAACCATAAGAAACTTGGAGCAATTGGGAAGTATGCCAGAGAGTACTTGGCTTTCATTATTCATTCAGTCACTCAAAATGTTCTTGTTGAAGACACATAAAGAATTTACATTTCCAAAGATAATTCTTTCTTTTGTTAGCAGAGTTCCTTTTATATGGTTGAACTCAGTAAACTTTGGCAGAATTTGGGAAACAAAAATATACGGCTCTGGGGAGGGAGTTCAAAAAGAAATGTAATCAGCACCTGACATGTAACTGCAACCCCTCTGAACTTCACCTTTACAATGAAATAAATATATGGCTCTAGAGATGAGCGCTGGGAAATTGAGGTTCCTTATGACTTTGAACAAAATTATTTTTGCACGTCAGTGTATTTCCATAGGAGACATTACAGAAGAATTTGAACTATCTACCTTGTTCCTTGTTGTGATGACCTAACAGCATCCTTCTCATATGTTTATATTTGTAGAGTTGCTTGAAGTGTTCTCAAAAAAGTCCTGCCATTTCATACTTGAGTTCTTTTGGTTGTGTGTGTGTGTGTGTGTGTGTGTGTGTGTGTGTTGTTCCCTTCTGTGTGTGTGTGTGTGTGTTGTTCCCTTCCACCCCTCACTTGCCAATTTTTTCTTCAGATGAGCTAATTTTCTTTAGCTCTTGAATCAAGAAGGAATTGTTAATTAAATCTAATCACACATAAGTGCACACAGATCTCAGGATTTTTTATTTATTCAATTGCCTGAGAGAAGAAATGGCAGAAACAAGATATATCTCTTGCAAGATCTTTCTTGAGCACAATCATGTACTCTGTAAGGCTACTTTGAACTACTGTAGTTTGAAAGATTTAGGGCAAATTGTTATTGACCTCAGAGGACTTAAGTTTTCTTCTTTCATCCCCTTTTCTCTGTGGGTTTCAGACATTATTATAGGCGAAAGGGTTTGGGTTCTTCAGTAGTTTTGAGAAACTGAGTCTTTTAAACCAGAAGAAAGGATTTGATTGTAGAAAAACCAAATTGTACTTGTTTTTGAGAAGGAATTGACAACATCATTTCCAGGGAGAAGGCTGAAGAAATGGCTCTCACTTCTGGAATCCATTGACTTCTGACCTTAACATCTCTTTTGGAACAAGGTGGGGCTGGAGGCATGGCCTTGTCCCAGAATTCTGTTCTCTGTAGCATCCCCAGAAGGTGAGGTAAATGCCAGGGGGGCAATTGGCATTTGGATGGATGTTAGAGGCTCTGGTGTGGTTGACAGGAGTTTCCTGGTTGCTCTCAAACATCTCTTGGTACAAACAAAAGTCTACAGAGTAACTTTGCTTACATGGGACCCACAGGAAATTCCTGGGCTGAGGATAATTTTGGAATTTGGATGGATCCTTTCTGTAACCTCAGGTCCAACTCAGAAAAGTGAAGCCAAGAGATTTTCTATGCCAAGACTAATATCAGAAAAAAAACTCAGAGGACCTTGAAGGAGGAATGGCCAAGGAGATAAATTCCAGTTGCCTCTGGAAATGTTCACTTTTATTGTGACAGCAGGTGTTTTCTTTCTTCTGAATCAGGCTAGGATTACAGGGGAAAAGGGCTTTCTGTACATTTCATGATTTGGCAAAGGTCCCTTTAAATTGAGAGACAGTATACAGCAGTGACAAAAGATGGGTTTGGTTTCTGGTGCTGACCTCCTGGTTAATTCACTCAGTGGTGGTGGGACAATCAGTCTTTCCAGCTTCTCTTTTATGCCTCTTCTTTTTTTAGTGGTGCTGGGGATTGAACTCAGGATTTCATGCATGCTAGGCAAGTACTCTGCCTCTGAGCTACATGCCTTTCCTTTCTTAGCTTTCTTGTTTTCACAATGAATATTATACTACCTTGTGATTAAAGATCAAGGAGAATATAGTTGGCAGATGGTTAAAAACAACACTAAATAGACTCAGGGAAACATTTCTATTTTCACACACAGACACAAGTATACACGTACATATTTCATATGTATAAACATAGTGTATCTACAAATATATACTTATATGTTTCATGCATACACACATATATGCCTGCTTTTCAGCTTTTAATAAAGAGGACCTATGTTATATGTAAGTTTATCATATGATTAATTTGGTGATAAAGATCAATTTTTATATGAAATTACACAGCATTTAAAAAAACAGCACGTTTTAAAGGTATCGTTTTTTTCTTTTTTTCTTTTTGGTGGTTCCAGACCTCTTGTTGGCTAGGCAGAAGCTCTAATGCTGAGTCTTACATCCAGTCCTTGTTGAACATGTTAGTTTGTGATAGGGTCTCTTTTTCTTAGGTGACAAGTGTGTGCCACCATGCTTAGTTTCTTCCACTGAGATGTGGTTGTGAAGACTTGTTTGCCTGGACTGGCCCATGATGCTCATGGTATCAGTTTCTCAAATACCTAGGATTACAGGCATGAGGCAACATGCCCAGCTTTTTTTTTTTTTTTAGTTTAGATGTAAACATGGTTCTTTTTTTTTTGCCAGTCCTGGGCCTGGGACTGTCCCTGAGCTTCTTTTGCTCAAGGCTAGCACTCTACCACTTGAGCCAAAGGGCTCCTTCTGGCTTTTTTACTGTGTGGTTCATTGGAGATAAGAGTGTCACAGACTGTCTTGCGATCCTCAGCTCTCAGCCTAGGATTACAGGCATGAGCCATTAGTGCCTTGCTAAACATGGTTATTCTTAAGGATCCTAGCGATTACAGGTAGCAAAAAGTTGAAAATAAAAACCACCTATATACTTTATCATATAGAGATAGCAGTTGTAATATTAGTTTTTCTTTTCAGTGTTTTCTCCTGAATGTTTTGAATGTTGTACTAGTAACTAAGATAAAATTACATACTTACTGTTTTATGAATGTTTTCTAAGCAACCCTCACACTGTCATATCCTGGCAGCAAGTCACCAGGAAGTAGATAAACATACCTAGGTACAAGACACACTGTAACACATTAATGAGACTTCTTAATGGGAAAATACCAAACATTGCTCAAATACCATTTTCTTTGTTTCCAAATAAGACACTCTGTATCCCCAATTATTAAAGTGCTTGGAACCACCTAGCAGGGTGCCTACATACAGTTGGTGATTACTGGTTGAATGACCTTGGGAAGTGAGTTAAATGGCACTGTATTTGTTCAATGGAGGTGATGAATAATGTAGCTCCCAAGGATTATGTTGGGATGAAATAAGTTCATATAGGTAAGTCATACATAACATCTGGCTCATAATGCACACTGATGAGTCCAATTGGGATGATACCTCTGCCCTGTGAGGAACAGGAGGCCCATATATGTTGGTGTTTGCACTATTTTATATTTTTCTTCTACTTGCTCTCTTAGGATTCTTTTGTCTTCTCATCTTTTCTTCAGTGCCTTTATCTTACAAATCTGCCTAATTGTCCCATTATTCCTTTAGCAAAAGGCTACGAATCTGATAATTGAAATAAAAGGTTTAAAGGGTATTATTCTTGGCCTGCAGATACCAAGGATCCAGGAAATACTTGGGACCTGTTATTCTGCCCAATCTGTAGGTCTGACAGAATGAGGAAGCGACTTTCCCGAAGAGGAGCAAAGTGATGCTCTCTTGTCATCATTTACCTGGTGCAGGCACCAGGTAAACATAGAGGTGATGAAGAAGGCTGTGAGATAGAAAGCATTGACCTGTGCAGAGACTTGTCAGGGGACTTCCTGGGGAATACTCAATAATGACTGCACTTTGAGGATGTTTGGTTTAAGAGTCTTTAAGCTGAGGGGCCTGGGCTGGATCAGGTGCACACGGTACCTAGAAATCAGTAAATACTCAGTAAAAAGAATGACTTGGTGAAATGAATGAGTGATAGAAGAAATATACCATTCCCTTCCACTCTGGAACAGAGCAAGAATGGCTGGACCAAGCCCAAGAAAACCTACAGAATTGGAGAAATATCACAAATTGAAAGAGACTATTCTCTTAGTTGTATCTGTTACACATTTCTGTTTTTAAGGAGATATTACTCATTCTTCCCATGAGTCTCTACTGTGTGTCAGTTGACTATGTGTTAGTGGGATGACAGCTGGTATAGGAGAAGATACAGCAGGGGATGGAATGGCTGCCATCTTACATATAATGGCTCTTACTGTGATGGATCATTGATAGAGGCACATTTGCCAAGAAACCTTAAGTTGGCAAGGAAGCCAAGCTTCTGGCTATCTAGGGAAAGATCAGTGCAGGTGGAAAAAGCAGCACATTGCAGATGGCCTGAGGCACAAGATTGCGAGGAGGCCAGTGTGTCTGGAGTATAGCCAATGAGGCTTCAGAGAGGGTAGAAGAGGGGCAGGTTAAGTGATAGCACTGATGGTTCTAGTAAGTTTGGCTTCTACTGGGAATGAGACCAGAAGTCATTGGAAAACTTTATATGCATGACATGAGGTAATTTCCTTTATACAAGGATTGTAGGCTACAGAAAGCCAAGAGTGGAAGCCAGAGAGACCAGTTTGGACATTATTAGGATAATCTCTACTGTGGCAGTGGAGGTGAAAAGAATCTTAATGTGTGTGTGTGTGTGTGTGTGTGTGTGTGTGTGTTTGTATGTGTTTAAATGTTAAAAGAAAACAGTCAAGGGTAACTCCAAGAGAAGCCATAGTTACCATTTACTGAGAAGACAGTAGATGTAGAAGGAGAAATAAAGCGTCCTGTTTTGGACCTGTATGGCTTCTAGACAGCTCTGTGGAGATACTGAGGAGAAGATGGTTGTCTTTAGTAGAGAGATGTGGACTGGAGACGCTGCATGGTGTATGTGACACTTTGATGTCAGATGACCCTGGGAATGAGTTGAAAGATGGGAAGTTGAAGATTGCCTCTGGAATGATGTAGCCTACCAGTCATGGGGCTGTGAAGGAAAGCTCCAGAAGGTGAGAGGACACCATAGAGTGTGTGCCCGAGCAACTCAGAGCAAAAACGGAATGTGTCCTTGTAGCAGCTGTTGCTGTGGGTCACAGAGACTATGGGCAGAATTGCCCACAGTCCTGTCATAGGAAGGCCACTGGTGACCTTGATGGGCGGGCACTGTTCCATCAGGCTGCTGGGAACGGAACTCTAAGCCTTACCCATTTTGGTGATGGCTCGTCATTCCCAGGAAATCCTGCTGGTACACTCATAAAGTTCAAGCTTTAAAACAAAGCACACCGAATGAATGAGTGAATGGATGAGTGAGGCCAACCTCCCCAGCCCTGGTGAAGAGGTTTCTGGACTGAGAGGTTCTACCTGACTCGCACAGGTGAGAACTTGGCACCCAGCGTGGGCCAGACAAGGCGGGCAGCAGGTTTGCAGAGAGCTGCCTTCGCGGGTTGGGGTTTGTTTATGCCGGGGTGTGGACCTCTTACATAACCAGTCAAGTAGGCCCTGTTTCCCTTCAAGCTACCAGGCCCTCGGCTTCTAGAGGGAGAGTTCAATTACATCAGAAACCAGGTTGCTGAAGTCTAGGCTGGTCTGTGAATACACTGCTTCCTGCCAGCTTTGTAGTGATTATAAACCTCAAAGAGAAGGGAAGACTCCCCCCACTTTTCCCTCTTCCCCGCCCCCCACTCCTATCACCAACCTCTTTCTTCCAGTGGGAGCTTCAGATTTGGTCTTGCTTCAGCAAGAAGTCTCTGCATTGGGGGGCCCTTGGAGAGTCACCAGGGCCACATTACAAGCAGTGGGAATATTGGAGGGGGGAAGCTGGAGATCTCTCCAGAGGTACTGTTTATCCTCCAGGGCCCTGGCAGAGAAGCTGGCCTCAGGCCATCTCATCATGTTAGAGCACAGTCCTTCCTGAAATTCGCCCTTTGTCTTGAGAAGCACTGTTTCTGTCTGTCTGACTCTCCCCCTTGCTTACTCGGCTTAAGTTCTCACCCCTCCCGTCCTCCTGAGGGGTGGAAGGAAAATCCTATGGGCAGGTTGGCGGCTCTTCTTTTCCCCATTCACCATCTAGGTGTCTTAGTTACATTGTCCAGAATGGACTTTGCAAAGTTTCTTCACCTGAGTTAGAGCTGAAATAAGAATCCCATTTCAAATATCCTTTGTGTAGCTGGTGGAATGTTTGGTACATTCCAATAACCTTAATTTGTTTTTAGACATAGAAAGTTATAGCCAAAGGTACAGTTACTGCTTTAGGGAATCAAAACTACATAAAAGTATCAAAACTTTGTCATCTCATTACTTTTATAATAATAACAATGAGCATTGGCATAGTGCTTACTGTATGTCAGATTCTCTTCTCCTCAGTTAAAATATTAACTGAGTTAATTGAATCCTCATAACTTGTCCTTATTTTACCCAGCGGCAAATGGAGATACAGCCTGAGAAACTTCTTAAGGTCACATAGCTCATAGATGGTGGAGGAAAGATGTGTACCTAGGGCAGTCTGGCTTCAGAGCCTGTCCCCTGATCTACTGCCACTGAAATTGGCAGCTGCTTAGAAGGGAATTGAGTCTTAGTTATCTTTCTGCTGTCTTTGAAATATGAGATTACCAAATGTTGGAAATTAACTATATCAGTGAAACTATAAAATTGCCCTTTTGAAAAAAAAATAAAATTGCCCTGTTGCTAAGAAAAATTATTTTTATGATAGCACTAATTAAAGACAAATAGCTGGCATTCTTACTGTAATTTATTATTATTATTACTTTGTTTTGTGTTTCTTTTCTTTTCTTTTTTTTGCATATTGTGGGACTTTAACTCTGGGCCCAGGCACTGTCCCTGAGCATCTTTTGTTCAAAGCACTAGCACTCTACTACTTGAGCCACAGTACCATTTCTGGCTTTTTTGAGTAGTTGATTGGAGATAAGAGTCTCATGGAGTTTCCTGCCAAGGTTGATTTTGTATCATGATCCTCAGATCTCAGCCTCCTGAGTGGCTAGGATTATAGGCATGAGCCACTGGTGCCTAGCTGTTTTGTATTTCTTTTTGAGATGAAGTTTCACTATATAGTACAGGCTGGCCTGAAACTCAAAATACTTCTGCCTCAACCTTTGGTGTCCACCATGCCTTGCTGAAAATTACATTATTGTTGTTGTTGTTATTATTATTTATCATCATCATCCACATGGTCATCATTATATTGGTGGTACTGGAGCTTGAACTTGGGTCTTGTACTTACTTGCTAGGCAGATGCTATGCCACTTGAGCTACTCCTAGCCCTTTTTACTTTATTCAGGTAGGGTCTAGAGGTGACCTCAGACCTCTGTCTTCCTACCTTTTACCTCCCATTTGGCTGGGATGATAGGCATGCCACTGTGCTTCTTGGCTTCCTGGTTAAACTAGAGTCTTGCTAATTTGTTAACCGCTGCCCTTTAACCTTGTTTTTTCTGATCTCTACCTCTTGAGTAGCTGGGATTACAAGCATGTACGTGGCCGCAAATTATTTTTGTATGTTTACTGAAAAAGGATCCAAAGGACATTTCTTGGGGTTAATAACTTTTTGTTTAGTTTCCCAATAAAATAGTTGCATATGGAAGTAATACAATAATAGTCCTTAAAAATCTTCAAAACATCAGTCTTTTTTTCTTTTTAAACGAGAGCACTAGAATTTTTCTTTGAATGGACAGGAATAGAAGAGCAATTAGCTGCTTCAATGTGTGTGACTGTGCTTATTTGAAAGTACTCTTGCACGCTCATTTTCTTTTCACAGTCAGTCTCACTCTGCTGATCTGAAGCCCTGCATTTATGGGGACTAGTGTTGAAATTAAACTGGTGTGGTGGTCTTATTTGTCTGTGTCATTTTCTGGTTTTGGCAGTTTTCTGGATCGTATTATCCTAAGGCAGCCTTTCACAAGTAGACAGATACTCAGATTTTATAAGTAACTATAGCCAATTTTGTAAATAGTTGTAACAAATGACTGAATCTACAAGGTAGGCTTTAGGTAATAGAACTAGAGAGGAGACAGCTTTTCCCTCTTCCTTGGGGTATTATATTCTGTGAAGTCATGCCCACTTCCTCTAACAAGAGTTACAGTCTTGGTGGAGCCACCATCTGAGTGACAGGGTTAGGATAGGGTTTAGGGCAGCTTTCCAAAGAGTAAGTAAACTTCCCCAGAGTGGAGGGCCAACCTACCACTGAACTGCATTGAATCCCATAGTCAGGTGGGTTTTTGCTTTTAGGTTATCACTAGGTTGAAGAAGAAAGTCTGTTAGTATCTCTGAACCTTACATCTTATATCCCATAGAATTTTCCCTTTGGAACAAAGGACAGGCCTCCCCAACTTCCTGCTTTGATAGAGAACGATAGTGAGAGTTTAGTTGATTGCCTTGTTTGCATTACTTGCAGTGTGCCCTATCTACTTCTGATGTGAATATTGCCTCTCTGTTTACAGTGGGGAGAAGGACTCTCTTTAATAATAATCTAAAGCAGATGAAGTGAGACAATCTGGAGGGAGTGGCTATATCTGTGGCACATGGTGAATTTAGTAGAGTGATGGTAAAGGCTTAGGAAGTGTCTCATTTCCTAATATACACCCATAGGCTCACAGATTTTATACACTGTCACAGGCAAGACTTATTTTCCTTTTCCTTTTCCTTTTTTATCAGCGCTGGAGTATGAACTCAAAGCCTCATCTTGCTCTACCACTTCAGTCACATATACCGGTATACCGGGCCCTTAATGCTTTTTTTTTTTTTTTTTTTCAAATAAGGACTCACATTTATGCCCAGATAGGACAGCGATCGCCCAATTTATAGTTCTCGCCTGAGAACATAGATGAGTGTGACCATACCCAACTTTTTGTTGGTTGCGATGATGTCTCATGAGCTTTTGGTCTAGGTTGGTCTTGATCCTCAATCTTCCAAATCTCAGTCTTCCAAATGACTAGGATACAGTTGTGAGTCACATACATGTTCTATTTCTAATGACATTGTGGCGGCATTGTTCCTTTTATTCTCAAGAATTAGGAGGCTGTAAGGATGACATTTGCTGTGGCTGTAACATTGAATCTCCCCTATTAATCCATGTACAGATATTGATTTGATAGTCTGTTAGCAATACAACACTATGATTAGTATTAATAACCTTATACACTGGATATACATAATAATAATAATAGTGATAAATAATGTGTACTGAGCAGTTACCTAACTTTACATGTATGAACTTGCTTCATCTTCATAACCACACTATGAGGAGAGTATAATGATGATAATCTGCTTTTATGGTAAGGGAACTCAGTGAGGGTGTCTGGAGATTTGGTAAACACACTAGTGATAGGAAACAAGGCCTGTGGCTTGAATATATTTTATTACTTTCAACTCTTTGATCCCTACAAATACAGTTTGGGACTCATCTTTGAGCAGCCTTCCTCTAGTTGGAGCCCAGCAAGACAGAGGAGCAAACAAGACCTACTTCCATAATTAAACCAAAAAGTGTGGCTCTGGTTGGAAGTCTTTGCCTGATCTGTAGGAAATGCCAAGCCAGGACTGCCAGGCTTTGTACTATCTTTAGACCATTAATGATGGATCAGACCTGTCATGTACCTGAGGACCATAGCATAGTCCCCGATCCCACCACAATACTGATAAAGGGAAACAAGCTTTCATCTGCTAGAGATTGAAAGCTAAGGTCTAATTGATTGTTACAATGATAACCCTAAACATGGGAAAACCACTGCTTGACGTGGCTAAATATGATCACTCTACATAAGTGTCCGGAAAACTGAGAAACCTTGAGTAAAGAAGACAACTTGCATGCTCCAAAGAGTGATAACAGCAAGATGCCATGTGAAAACAAAATGTGATCTTAATTGTTTTCTCATGATTTGACTAAGCTAACACTGGACTGTAAAATACTTTCCTCTTACTTTATCTGTGTTGTGTTCATTTTCATCTAGATCGTTCTTTCAGCGTCCACAAAAAATCCAAGAATGCTTCAACATTCCTTGCTGCTGGCCGGCTTTCTGACATGCTCAATGGTGGTGATGAAGTCTATGCTAACTGTATGGCAATAGATCAGGTAAGGTGCCCTGAAATCACCAGGTAGAGCCAGGTATGAGAGGTGCAGTCAGAATCTAGAGTTCCTTTGAAAATTCCAGCCTGGGAGAGGTCCAGAGGATGCTGCTGTAACATCTCCTCTCCAAGGTGCTTTACTATACTGCTTTATACCACAGCATAACCCTACCCCAACCGGAAGCGTGGGAAGGAGGAAAGCTGATACACTGCCAGAGGGCTCTTCAGTGAGGACAAATAAGCATAGTACTAGATCTTCTGCATGGCTTTTCAATGAACAGTGCATGCAGGAAGGGATCAGGAAATGTTTGCCTTTGAATCCAGCCAACAGTGCCTGGACCACCCTACATGATGCTATCATGGGAGACACTCACATAAATTGCTTCTTTAACCCTTAGAACACACCTGTTAACAGATACCAGTTCTCGAAGTTGACTATCAAAGCAGAGTTGTATCATGTTATAGGGCTAGTGAAGATTTGAGAACTTTCCACCCATTTGCTGATAGAGGCTTGAGTTAATCTCATAAAAGCAGAGGCTTTGAATACATCTATATCTAATTATCCCCTGTTCTCTCTAACATAATGGGTTTTGAATTTTAGTACTTCTAATTTAAAGGAGGATTTGAGAGGTTTTCCTAAGTTTGGTAATGCAATCTCTGCCTTACCCACTGACTTTAAAAACTAATTCCCACATAAGATACACACACACACACACACACACACACACACACACCATATGTGTTTATACATATATATAATATAATATATATTTACTAATTGCTAAATTGGCAGTAAGGTATTTTGTTTCTTTGTTATTATTATGCTAAGAAATACTTTCTGCGATATAAACTCTTTTTCTGTCTAGTAGTAGATCTCAATTTCACCCCTTTAGTTGATACTTCTACCTGCGTTCTGCAGTATTATACAGCATTATTACCATAAGTGAATAGTTAATTTGCTGTAAATAGCTCGTATTGTTTTGTTGTAAGCTAAAGGTCAGTTCTAGTTATAGACATGTTCGGTGGAGCAAGGGACAGAGTGGGAGTTCTGGAACATTCTTTTTTTTTTTTTTTTTGGGTCCGGTCGTGGGGCCTGAACTCTGGGCCTGGGTGCTGTCCCTCAGTTCTTCAGCTCAAGGCTAGCACTCTACCACTTGAGCCACAGCGCCACTTCCAGCTTTTTTATTTTTTGCTTATGTGGTGCTGAGGAATAGAACCCAGGGCCTCATGCATGCAAGGCAAGCGCTCTACCACTGAGCCACCTTCTCAGCCCCTGGAACATTCTTTAAAGGTACAGAGTAATTGTACTTTGTATGCTATAGCCATACTTTAAGATGTGTATGTATGTATCTATGTATCCACCTATCTATATATGTATATATGTGCATATATAAACACATAGACATATGTATGCATATATACATTTCTACCCACACAATATAAATGTTCTTTTTTAGCATCTACACTGTGTTATACAATGATTACACCAATTTACATATGTATATGTTTGTATATTTTACTTTCTAGCTTTTTTTTGAGGCGAATTGACAAAACTCATCTGTATTTAATGTTTACCACGTGAAGTTTTGGTGTGCGTAGGTATTATGGAGTGACGACTGCAGTCACACTAATTGAGCCTATCCATCACCTCCCATGATTAACTTTTCATTGTTATGAGACTTTCAGGATCTTCTCTCTACAATGTATTATTATTAACTACAGTCACCATGCTGTCCATTAGGACCCCAGACTGCAAGTGTGTACACTTTGACTAGCATCTCTCCATTTCCCTTACCTCCTAACTCTTAGTCAGCACTCTTGTATCCATTGTCTCTATGAACTTGACTTTTGGAGATGACACTATACATATTTATCTTTTTCAGGCTTGTTTATTTCAATTAACACAGTGTCCTCCTGGTTCATCCATGTTATCACAAATGGCAGGAATTTTAAGGCTAAATAAACTCTGTTTCCTCTCTCTCTCTGTGTATTGATACAAATATACCATATTTTTCTTCATTAATTTGTCTGTTGATGGATACTTGGTAATTCCATATTTTGCCTCTTGTGAATAAAGCTGCCTTGAACTTGGGAGTGCAGTTATCTCCTGAGGAGAGTGATTTTATTTCTTTATTTTCTTTGGCTATATGCACAGAAGTGTGAACATCAGATCATATTGACAGTTATATTTCAACTTAAAAAATATTTATACTGTTTGACTGTACCATTTCGTATTTCCCCTAACCCTGTAGCAACATTCCCCTTCTTCCTTTTCACTAATAGTATCCTTGTGACTTTCCATAACACAGCCATCCTCACAGGCACAAGATGAAATTATAATTTTGATTTGTGTTTTCAGGTGGCTAATGATTCCAAGCACACACACACACACACACACACACTATTCTCTTTTCAGACTCCTTCTAATCTCTGCAGAGTATACAGTGGGGGATAAAGGTTCACTTGCTGGATTTGATGCTTATTATTTGCAGGCAGTTTTAAGTTTGAGGCATCTTCTGTCCTGTGAATAGTCAATGTACATGTACTTTATGTAGTTTTATTTTTTTCTTCGAGTTTGGTGATGTTATGTATCTTCAGTTATCTTAGTTATCCATATTCTCGTGAACTAATTGTAAATTAGAAGAAGAAAAAAAACATGAGGCAATTTTTTGTTCCCACAAGACAAAAAATAATGACAAACAAAACAAACTAAAAGATAAATAAGGGAAAGGTTTTCACTTTAGGATTTTTTTTTTTGCTGGTACCAGGGTTTGGACTTAGAGACTCATGTTTCCTTGACTGTTGCTCCAGCCTTTTCTGGTTATTTTTGGAGATGGGGTCTTGGAGACTCTTCTATTTGGGCTGGCTTCAAACTTCCATCCTACAGATATCAGTGTCCTAAGTAGTTAGGATTACAGGTATGAAGCCACTAGTACCTGGCAGGGAACTTGTTTACTAATTCAAGTACAGCCACTATGTCGTGCTGTTTCTCAAAAAATGTTCTTTCAATTTCCAGGTTGGCGATTTGGATATCAACTATATTAATATAGGGGGAATTTCTGCTCATACAAACCCTGACCCCCTGGAGTCTACTGTGGGAACTCAAAATTGCAAGCACGTACTTATCCCTGACTCTGGCCCCGTTGTGTGTCCACGGGGTGAGAACAGGAAAACGATGGCAAGCAAGGAAGCCTGGAAGGCCTCCATGTCTTCGTCTGGTTCACATACTCCCAATTTGAATCTGGCTTTTGGGCTGCATGGATTTGAAGAACAAAGCCATCTAAAGAAAAGAAGGTAAAATACTATGTATGTCCCAGAAAACTATTGTAGAAAATGGAGAACTCAGTTAGGCTTAAAAAAAAATCTATGCTTAGTCTCCATCACATGTATCTCTACATCAAAATGTTGCCCCTTCTTATTTTCTATATATGTTGATTTGAAAGTAAGGCAAAAGTGACAGTCTTCTTCCCTCATCCCCTCCAGTAGGTGCTATCTAAAAACAAACTAAAACAAAAAGAGCTGGGAGAATGGCTCAAGTGGTAAAACATGACACCCTGAGTTCAAATCCCAGTAACACACACAAACACGCACATGCATGCACATATACACACGTGCATATGCATATACATGCATGCACACACACAGATACACTATTCTGATCAGAACCTTATATTCTACTGCTGATCAAATCTTATATTCTACTAATGAGATTCAGAAGAACATGATTGTAAAATGAGAATGTGTAGATTAACAGCTTAACAAAGAAAAGTCATAGGCCAACTTAAATTAGAATTCTCTAATTAGAATTAGAGAAAAAGAATTGTTTCTAGTATTCAAAATAAAAGAATAGTGGAATATGTAGGTTAGGCTCATGCTGAAGGAGAAGCATGAGGAGAAGCATGTCTATAACTAAAAAGGCTTTCACATAAAACAGGATATGTTTTCAGGCTGCTAATTACTTGTACATTGTTGATAGACAGGAAGCAAAGAAATAATGGCGAGCCAGAGCTGGAGACGGTAGCACATGCCTGCCATTCCATCACTCAGGAGGATCATGGGCATGAGGCCAGTTTGAGACTGGGGAAAAAATGAAAACAAAAACTGAAAATTTATAACTTGATCAAATATAAAATCTGGAAGCTGAATTCGATTTCTCATGCGGTGTTAATAGGATATTCTATTTGGAGTCTTTTTCGAGTTTGCAACAATGCTACCATGTCTATTGTTGTTGGCTATGATTAAAAATAGACCTTTTAGATGGGCACTGATGGCTCATGCCTGTACTCCTAGCTACTCAGGAGGCTGAGATCTGAGAATCACTGTTTGAAGCCAGTCAGGGCAGGAAACTCTGTGAGACTCTTACCTTCAACAATATGCTCCAAGAGTCACATGATTTGTGCAATTGATATTTCACACTGGCATTTCATTTTTTTTTTAAGGAAAAATAACCCAAATGGGTTAATCTGAAGTTTCGTCTTCTAATTGTTGTAGTTCAAAGTCAAGATGGTTTCATTGGGTTGTGGGACACGAAAGTATTAACACTAGAACTGAAATCACCAAAGAAAAATGCATTTAAAAACACGTCCTTTGTGGAACTGGAGACGATCATGTATGAACAGACTCAGAAAGACATTGTATGTTTTGTCTCATAGTAAAATCTAGATCTAAAAAAATGGACGTAAGTGTAAGTAGCAGACTGTGGGGAAAGAGAACCAGGGGAGAGGTGAAGGAGAGAGAATATGAGCCACGTACATTCTGTGGGTATGTAAAAAGCTGGAACAGGAAGTAAGAAGCAGTAATGGAAGGGGTGCATATGATAAAAATATATTATGGAAATACATGTATGGAAATATCACAACAAAACCCCTCCAACTGTATAGTTTAATAAGCACTAATGAAAACTGCATCCTTCATTAACACTGGCAAACATGGATGGTCTGGACAGTAGAGTTGTGAAAAATGCAACTGTGAACCTGGAATGTACAAGGTCAAATTCTTTCCTTTTCATTTTGTAATGATGAAAATTGAATGGGGAAAGAAAACCTGTACTCAAGCAGAAACACGACATAGTTCTGAGATAGAATAATTTTAAATAAATCTCTGAAAATGATCATCTAGGGTGACATGTTTGAGTACTTGAATGTAACTTGTTTTTGACCTATGCTTGTCTTATCTGGGCCCTCCTCAATTTTCAGCTGAGATTCACTGGGAGAATACCACGTTATGTATTCCTTGACATCCTGCCTACCCCAAGCTTATGTCCAAACAGCCCAGGAACTCTGTGTTGTCTGCACAGTGAGCATTTGAAGGGTTCCTCAGTGGGGCTTATAAAAATTACATTTACAAACAAAAATAGTGATAATAGCACTAACTCAAATCTGCTTTTTGTTTGGCAAGGTGATTAACATGGTTTTTGCTAGGTAGAAGAGTTCATTGGGAGAAACACAAACCCTTCTTGATAAAGAGACTTGGAGGAGATCAAGAAAAAACATAAATCAAATATTCATTGGAAATTAAGTCACTACACATTGTACCGCACACCAGTGAGAGAATCTGAACTCCGAAGAATAGAGCCAATATCTGTCTGCATGTTTTGTTTGTTTATTGAGTTGCTTGCTGATTCCTTGCTTTAGTTCCAGCCTGGATGCCCTGGTTGCTGACAGCGAGGGGGAAGTGTGTCCTGAGCAGCCTCACCTGTGCCATGCTCCAGTGTCTCAGAATTCCTCAGGAATTAGGGTTCCTAGCGGAGATGAACTGGATTCTTTTGAACCAGATCTTAATATCTCCAGAACTGAATCACTCTCTCTTTCAAGTAATCTGCAGTCAAAGGTAATTTATTGATATGAATCCAGCATATTCTAAGTGTGCAAAATGTTCAAAGTGTTTCTATTTCTATCAGAAAGACAATTCTGGATGACTCCCATCTGAACTATTTTTTTTTCTTTGTACATGTGGAGACTCTTGCTTTGCTCCAGTTTGTCTTTAATCCCTGTGAATCTGTGGTAACTTTTATAATTCTTACAGTGACTAATTTCTGTTTCCATTAGTTCACAAGGACTCTATTCCATTTTCACATCCTTGGAAAAATGTTACATTTTGTACAAGGATTCCTACTATCCCTTAAGCAAAGGGAACAAAACTGGTCGTCTTCAATGGTTTTGAAAGGTCAAACTTGGTTGTTTCCTATTGGCTCACTTGGCTCAGATGAGGAGTAAATAATGTTAGCAAGGCAGAGGTGATGTTTGTTTTGCAATTCTGGCTTTGTAAATTAATTTGCAGCATCATAAACTTTGTCAGTTTTTCCTCTCGTGCCAGGCTTTCTCTTGTTGGCAGTTTCACATGAGAATTTCACTTTGTTGTGGTTATTTAAAGAAAAGAAAAAGCTTGAATTCCTTCTTCCAGTCTTGCAAAGAAAGCCCTTCTGTATTTGAACATATCTTTTTTTCCTATTAGATTTAGGTTATTTTCCACTCATTTTCTTTTTAAGTTAAGCTTACTACTGTAAAGACAAGGTATTATGCTAAAACTTGTTTTTACCAAGAACCTGTGGCTGTTAATATTAACACACTTTACTTTTGTAACATATCCTACTGTATGCAAAATGTTTATATATATATAATATATAGGTATATATATAATATATATATACCAATATAGAATTTTGTACAGCTCACAGTAGTGCTTTTATTAGTAACATAAAATGATATTAGAGGAGGAGAGGGGAGGAAGGAAAGAAAGAAGGGAAAGAAAGCCTGTGATATTAATTTGTTTTGGATTTTGAATGGGAATGTGAAAAGAACTCATCATTACTTAGCATGAAAAGTTTTCAGTCTTTGTGAAACAGTTTTATGTTGTTTGTTTTTTAGACAACTCTTTCCTGAAAAGTATATTTTGCCTTGCCTCTGTACTTCGTGTAACATTGCTAAAGAGTTTTGGATGATACCCAAAATTCTGTTGTCATAAAAATGGCACACATGACTTACCATATATGATTTAAATGGAGAAGATGGCAATTGGTGAGGGTCCTCTGTGGCCCACTCACTGTTAAGAGAGCTCACCATCTTGTAACCCTTCTCACATCTAGTCTCAAGTGAGTGCTCCCTCATAAGACAGCCAAGGAGCCATAGCCCAAGGCCCTTTGAAGCCAGATCAGGCTTCTGTTTTCAGCTTTCCTCTGGGCTCTTTAACCAATGAACTCAGGGGAACCATGTGTTTTTACTTAGGAGTAACCGAAGAAGCTAATGAGTAGGAAGGATAGTTTCTGATGGATTTAGTAAAGAATTTTGCTTTTTCAATCTTGTGATATCTTAAAACTGTATGGGCAGGATTAATCCTAAAACCTCTGCAGAATCAGAATTGGATATTGTACATAGCTTTGTTGGGGTTCTACTGCATAGCTGTCTAAATTTTCTGTAACGTGTAAGAAAACCATGCTTTAATTGTCCTGCAGTTTCATGTATATTGCCAATATAACAATAGAAATAATATACACTTGGAAAAATAGAGGAAAATGCCAGGTTACTATGAAGAACTAATATTAAAAATATTTAAATCAGTGATATTCAAACTTTACTCCAGGAAGTATGGAATGGAAGATGCACTAAAAAATGTGCACACACAGGTGGTTATTTGGAAATATTAAAAAAACTCTTGCAATTCTAAATAGCTATTGCTATTAATCATCTGTAAATATAGGAATTGAAGTGTGTATAGAATTTCAGATAAAATCTGCTTTTTGTTTTGTTTTGTTTTGTTTTTTGTTTTGCTGGGCCTAGGGCTTGAACTCTGGGCCTGGGTGCTGTCCCTGAGCTTCTTCGGCTCAAAAGCTAGCACTCTACCACTTAAGCCACAGCACCACTTCTGGCTTTTTCTGTATACAAGTTTACTGGAGATAAGCGTCTCGTGGACTTTCTTGCCCAGGATGGCTTCAAATCATGATCCTCAAATCTCAGCCTCCCGAGTAGCTAGGAGATGACAGTCATAAGCCACCGACGCCTGCTGATAAAATAATTTTTAACCGTCTTTGTTTTTAACCAAATTGGTTGGAATGGCATAATTGCATTCTGAAGTATGTGTAGGAACCATTCCCCAAATCTCAATTTTATTAATACACTAAAATAGAACTTTAAAAAAGTTGCAAGAGTCAAATAGAAACAGTTAATAAGATCATTTAAGAAATAATCAGATTGAGGCAGGTACAGCTCACGCTGGTAATCCCAACTACTTAGGAAGTAGAGATCAGGAGGATGATGTTTTGAGACTACCCTGGTCAAAATGCAAGACCCTATTTTAGTCAACAAGCTAGGCGCAGGGGTCATCCTAGCTAGATGGGAGACAAAAACAGGAGGGTCATGGTTCAGGATAGAAAACAAGATCATATCTAAAACAAATAACTAAAAATATCAGAAAGCATGGATCAAATGGTGGAATGCTTGCCTAGTAAACTAAAAACTAAGTGTGAACCCAAGTACCACCAAAATAAATAAGTAGAAAAGAAACACTCAGGGTAATTTTCACAAAGATATTGGTTTAGTAGCATTCATGATAAACTCATACTTTCAGTCTCATGTAGAAATTTTTCTTTGTGTTGGTCCTGGGGCTTAGACTCAGGGCCCAGGTGTTGTCCCTGATCTTTTGTGCTCAAGCTAGTACTCTACCACTTGAACTACACTCAAGTAGTATTGTAGATGTGGAGGGGAAGAGCAAAAACAAATCGTTTAACTAGGGATACAGGTGGACCCATTGCAAAAATGAGATGTACAAATCGTTATGTCGAAAAACGAACTTTACAACTTTGGTGGCAGGGGGTGGGGGGAACGGGAGGGGGGAGAAGGGAGAGGAGGGGATGGGAAGGGATGGGAAGACAAAGAGGAGGCAGCATTGCTTGATAAGAAATGTACTCATTATCTTGCCCATGTAATTGTAACTCCTCTGTACGGTATTCTCACAATAAAAGAAAAAAGAAAGAGTCTCATTGAATTTCTTGCCTGGGGTTTTGAACTGCAATCCTCAGATCTCAGCCTCCTGAGTAGCTAGTATTACAGGTGTGAGCCACCAGTACCTGGTTTCATGTGTAATTTAAAAATTTTTTATTTTATTGTAAAGATGCTGTACAGAGGGGTTACAGTTACATGAGTAAGGTAATGAGTACATTTCTTGTTGAGCATTGCAACCCCCTCTTTTGTTTTTCTCCTACTATCCCTTCCAGAATTTTGTTTTAAAGACTTCATTATTGGGGCTGGGAAGTGGTAGAGTGCTTGCCTCGTATGCATGAGGCCCTGGGTTTGATTCCTCAGCACCACATAAGCAGAAAAAAGCCGGAAGTGGCGCTGTGGCTCAAGTGATATAGTGCTAGCCTTGAGCTGAAGAGCTGAGGGACAGCACCCAGGCCCAGAGTTCAGCCCCATGACGGACCAAAAAAGAAAAAGAAAAAAAGAAAAAAAAAAGACTTCATTATTATCTCTTTTAGGAATCACTGCTTTCTGGAATCCGTTCGAGATCTTATTCCTGCTCATCTCCCAAAATTTCTTTAGGAAAAACTCGACTGGTGCGGGATCTTACAGTGTGCAATTCCAGTGAAGGTAAACATCATTTGCCATTTGGCTTTGAAAGCATTTGATTCCAGAGCAGGTGCTCAGTGTAGATATACAAGTCACACAAGAACAGCAGGGGATTTTCAATTCTAGTTCCACAACTGATTTTTCTAATCTTAGTACCATTATTTTCTCAAAGGATATGAATTGCTATAGACTTAATTTTTATGAAATTACACATATGTCTATGTCTCTTTGTTGCTGAATGTATAAATACAATTTCATCAAGGATTGTGTAAATGAGAATCAATGCTAAGTATAGTACTGTGAGGGTTTTAAAGGATTTTTTTTTTAAGGCCAGTCCTGAAGCTTGGATGCAGGGTCCTGGGTGCTGTCTCTGAGCTTCTTTTGCTCAAAGCTAGTGCTCTACAACTTGACCCAGAGCTCCACTTCTGGCTTTTTTTTTTTGAGAAGTTTATTGGAGAGTCTAATGGACTTTCCTGCCTGGGCTGGCCTTGAACAACAATCCTTAAATCTCAGCCTCCTGAGTAGCTAAGATTACAGGCATGAACTACCAGTGCCTAGCTGGAGGATTTTTTGGAAGTCAGTTGTAAAAGTTAACTTTTGTCTTGTGCCTTAGTTGTTGAAATAATCTACTCCCCAGAGCCAAAGCATTGCAAAATAGTTTCTTTCCATTTTCATTGATTAGCAAGAATCTTGGGAGAGTTGAAATGACAACGTAGTCATATATAAGGAAATTTGTTTTAGTGTTGTGGGGGCTAATGGCAGTATATGAAATTAGAAATAAGACATATAAAGCAAACTTTGAGTTGAAATATAATATATCTTCAAATGGATTCAAGCTATAAACATTATGGGACTACAACTTGATGAATTTAAAGAGCAAATCAGATCTACTTAGAAAAAAGATGGGCAAACTAGAGCTCCCTGAAGGTGGGGCTCAGCTGTTGCCCCTTACTTTGAAATGCAATTATATCATATTTTCTCTAAATTACATATGATGTAATCATCCTATTTAATGGCCTATTTGGAAGTAATAATGCCAGCGTGAAGCATATAACATTGTAATGAAAGTTTTCAATAAATTAATGTCTTTCTTGTTATCTGTCTTTAAGAATCACAAGAGGCTCAGAGAGTAAGAAATGTATTTAAGTACTGTGTTACCCAATGTACAATATTTAAAGTAGAATTTCATTCTTCCCTTTCTTTGCTTTTACCTTATAATATTTTAATACTATTTTGCATTTTATATTAATAATACTGATAATATGATCTTTGTGTTTGGAGCTATGCATGCTGATATAATGACATAAAATATGATACCTGTTGAATAAATATTTGTTGCCTGTATGTGTTTGACAAGATACATAAAGTATAAAATGAGAGTTACTTTGTGAGCTTTTCCCCACTTTTCTAAGTTGTATGACTAGAACAGAAAGACTAATAAGGAATGTTTTTATTTTTGGACTGAGAAGATTTTGAAGAACTTTTAGAAGGAAATTTCTCAGAGAAGGAAAAAAAAATACATAGAATTACCTTGAGAGGCCAGGAAAAAAAAGAGAGGTGTATTGAAATTGCCTGGGATTTTAGTTTTTCATTTCATGGGTCTTTCTATAATTTCCAGGTCTCCTCAATCTTACTCTGAGTTCTTTTAAAGAAAAACTTGACAATTTTTTTACTGATGGTCCTACCTGATGAATTACCTTTACACTGTTTCTCTCTGAGAAACACATTCTTGCTTCCTTCTAGAATGTTACTTATGATTATTTTTCATGACTTCTGTTTTCAGCCAAAAATACAACAGTGACAACTTTATTGTTTAATGTTTATATACATAAAACAAAACTCAGTTTTTATAATTCCCATTGGTCCCTTGTGAGTTTAAATAGAAAGGAGCTTTGCTAATGGTGAGATAATAATAATTACAACTTCAACCAAGATGGACAAAAGCGTTCTACATTTAAGAATTTGATGAGAGAGTTAGGAGTAAGGCCCAAGTGGTAAATCACCATTTAGTAAGTAAATCATCACTTAGTGAGTGTGATTGCCCTGAATTCAAACCCCAGTACCACACAAAAAAAAGGAGGGCTAGAGGCATGGCTGTGGTGATAGGGTACCAGCCTTTAAGTGAAAGTACCAGAACCTGTGTTCAAGTCCCAATCCCAGAAGAAAGAATAAAAAGAATTTGAGGAATGGATACTTTTGAAAAGTTACTATGAACTGACCTATGAAATCCTATAATGTTATACTCAGTTTCCACTTTACAGCCTGATTATTTTGGATCACATTTTCTTGGTACTTCACTCTATTTTCAATAAGGGTTATAATCTCTGGCTATGGCTTAAATTTGAGCAACATTTTTATAATGGCCATAAAACAAAGCCTTCAAGTTCCTCAAATTTTACTTCTTTTATATACCAGACAGCCTAAGGTCAGCACTGGTATCTCTGTGCTCCAGGTGATATTTATTTTCCTTGTATTTCCAGACCATTTCCCTTTACAACCCAGTGTTGCCTCTTCCCCATTCTGGATTGTAATAGGAAAAGGTCTGTCCTGCTCTATAGACCCTATACTCCACAATGGCTGCTCCTTCCTTTAGTCCCTGTCCCATTGTAAGTCCGTGTCTCTTCTCCATCCCTGTAGTTGTGAAACTCTGGAAATAAGCTTTGCATGAACCCGTCTTCCTATCCCACCAACTGGAATCAAAGGTGGTTCTCCTAGTCCACCAACCCCAAAGTCCACTTCCCAATTGGCCGCTGCAAAGATTTTATAAGGGTATTGCATTATACTCTTCTGATTCTGACCTTCAAGACTTTTTTCCTTTGAACTTTGGTCAAAAACAGCTAAGATATTTCTTGATTGTCTTTGCTGGAGAATTCTTGTCATGAATAAGGATGAAGGTTAAGTGAGAAGTAACCCAAAATATAGAAGTAATTTCTACTTCCCCTTCCCACAAAAATCATATAATCAGTCTAATCTCCACCTTCTCCAAACTAGGGAAAGCAATAAAGATATCTAGAACAATACCCTAGTTATGTAAGATTACTTGTGTTCTCATTGTTGTGTGTACAATGATCAAATATGGGAAATGGATGCATTTCAAACTAACATGTGACTGAGTTTTTATTTCATTTGTCTGTATCTTACAGAGCAAGGAGTTTATAGTGTACCAGAGCCACCAGGAGGGAAAAGGTACTTTAACCATTTCAATTTGAGGAGGGATTGCTTGATCCATCTTTGGGAACTTCATGTTCCATTTCCTATCTGCCCAGTGATCTGTCAGATTTCTGTGTACTCCGCTGCCTAAGATCCTCCTTCTCTGCTTCTGTGATTTGAATCAGTGTAAATCAGCCAGCTGCCTTTTCAGGCCTCAGGTATGGGGTGTGCAGACCAAGGAGTGGGGCCAAGATGCTCTGTTTTACATTATTTTCAAAGCTGAACTCCTTCAGGGAAGGGTGTGAGGACCACCCGCTGCAGAAAGCTGCAGGTCTGCTCTCGGTCTGCTCTTCTGGGACAAGAAGCCTTACTGTAGAAGCAGGCCCCTGGGATGCCATTAGAAAATGTAAACATCCCAAGTCCTTTTTCCCTTGTGGGAGTTTTGCTTATACAAAGAATAAAAGATGTAGCAATTACCTCCCACATTCCCATTTTCATACAGAGATTTGAAAAGGTTTAAGCCTAAGCTTCTCTCTCTCTCTTTTTTTTCCCCAGAAGGTAAACTGTTGCCAGAGCCAAGCTAGGGAAAAGCGGGGTTATAGTGGTCTTGCAGAGGTGATGGTGCATGAGTCACACTATGGATAGGCCTGGGGTGATGTCTGAAACAAGTACCAGGAAATGAAGAAATATTTGACTTTAATTCTGAGATTTAGGTCTTTAAAAACAAGCAAACAGACACAAACAAACAGCACTTCTCTTAGACATTGAATGGCTTGCTTAGTGAGATCAGGGTCTTGCTCTATATCTCATGCGGACCTTCCCTGTTTTCTGGGAGCTGGGTTTATAGGCATGTACCACCCTGTGTAAGACAGGATTTTTGCTAAGCTCTCAGATGTTTCCCTCCCCCACCCATTCTATAGAATATGATGATATGAAGTTTGCAAATTAGGACACCTACAATATCTGGCATCCTAATTTGTAATTAATTTTAGATTATATTAATGAGTCAATTACTTCTGGTGAAGTGACTAGAAGGTAGCTATGGAAGTAGAAGGGAAGTGAGAAAGTCTGAGATCCTTTTATTGCTGTCAGTCATCACTGAGTTCTCTCTTTTCACATTTCCTTCTAGTTTTTTTTTTTTTCTGGCGATTGTCTCAGTGGTAGAACAAGTTTCATTTATTCTGCAGGATTTGAGTAGCAGGACATAGAGTTCTGACTATACCTCTAGCTTTACCAGGCCAAGCTCTGAAAAACTCTGAAGCCATTGTTTATATTTTTCAATAGATACATTCATGAGTTTGAACCCATAAATACCTAAAATGAAGCTTAAATAACTTAGTTTTGTTATTAATGGGAAGGTCTGTCATTAATCACATAAGAAAGACTTAAGCCCTAAACATTTTTTTTGTAAGCAACATTTTTTATGGACTGTAACCATACTTATTTTTGTATGTATTAGTGATAGGATTACTTATAAATATTTCCCAGAGAAATCCTATTAGCTGCTTGTGTTAAAAAAAAAAAGAAGCTTAAGTTGTAGAATGTCTATGGAAATAGCTTGTTTGACATGATACTTAGTTTTTTAGTGAATTCTCTTTTTCAGTAATGATGTTAAAAACATTACTATTAGAGGATGTGCTAGAAGAATTATAACTTTTCATAGCTTGGAGTTTGTTTTCCAGAGAATGGTTATATGGATTACAAGGAAGTCAATAATGTCCTGTGTATTCATACTGGGTACAGTTGCCCCTGGCATGCCTTCTTTTTTTTTTGAGGGGGGAGGGTGGCAGCTAATAGACAACTTTCTTTCCTCTGCAGCTTAGTAATCTGAGAGGGAAGAGATTGGCCAAGAGGCGTACATTGTGTCTCTCAGGCTCTATCAACAAAGGAAGCACACGTCTTATTGGTATAGCAAGCAGAGAAATAAATGTTTTTAGAGTAAAATTATGTCTACTATTTCCTTTTGCCATTTTCCCTTCCAAATAACCACTAAAACCTAAAAAATACCTTGCACATGAATATTTATAGTTAATCATGCACATATACATATGTATGCATATGCCATTCTCTGTTCCTTCTTCAAATCCTGTAAAACATGGTGATTGATTCTGTTATGATTATTGTTATTATAATATAGAATTCAGGAAGAAGAATGGGACAAATACATCATCCCTGCCAAATCAGAGACTGAAAAGTACAAAGTGAGCCGAACTTTCAGCTTCCTCATGAATAGGATGACTAGCCCTCGGAATAAATCTAAGGTAATTCTTCACCTTCTTGCTGTAAGGCATAGAGGGCTTCAGCTTTCCACCATGAGAATAGTTCCTACTTTCCCCTTCATATCACTTACCTTAGATTACATATACACCTTTCTTGGGGGGATTATTGTCTATTCATTAGGAACATTAGGACCTCTCTGGGGACTAGGACATTTTAGTGTATGGTCCCTTTATTCCTTCTTCTGCCTTCTGTGTGAAGGTCAACTGGCTAATTTTCTTTTTTACATTTACTCCATTTGTATGTTACTGCCTCTCTGCTGCTGTTTCTGAAGATGAAGAACAAGGATACCAAAGACAAAGAGAAAATGAATCGACATCAGTTTGTTCCTGGAACGTTTTCTGGTGTTCAGCAGTGTTCGGCTTGTGATAAAACACTCCTGGGGAAAGAGTCATTCCATTGTTCCAGTAAGTTCTGGTATCTAATTCTGGGTTGACTTCCTAGCCACCTCCTTTAGGTGAATGTTTTCTTCTTTTCCGTGGGGTGCTGCTTTTCTGTTTATCACCTTGTTTGTGGTTACCTTCTTCCTAACTTGGGGTACCATCCAAACTCAGTTCTTGGTTATCTCTTCATTTTCCCTTTGTTATTTTTTTTTTAAAGAACAGTCTTATGTTCTAAAATACCCCCATTTAGACCTATTCCCCTCAAACTAATGTCATTATCCTCATTTCTAGGTGCTGGGCATCATATCACTTATGGCCACTTTTGAGGATGATGTTAGAATAAATGACCGATATGAACCAATCACTGGCCGATAGGGTGACCCTGTATGTGGGTGTCACCACCCAAGTTTCATTGTCTCCCCAGACCCAACATATCTAAATCCAACCTCAAAATGCCGCCCTCTGCTCGGGTTAATGGGACTGTAGGCAGAACCTTGGCCTTGATGTTTTCCCTTTACTGGCAGGGGGCAAGAGTCAGTGTCATTCAGCCCACTCTGACCAGGACGAGTTCTCCTCACCTGGCCTTCTCAGGGTGCATTGTGCTGGCTTCCCTCTCCATGTATTTTACCCTGCAGTTTATAATAAATAATTTGGTCCCATAGACTTTGTAAAATGCCACTGTCATCAGCCTACATAAATTTAAGGATTTATCTTTTTTGGTCACTGAGCATCAAGTGTCTTGTCTGTGAACTGGTAACTGGCTTACATTTCCCTCTTCAATCTTAGTTGACAACCTGATGCCTTGCCAGCCTCATTGCCCTAGTGTTTTCTCTCCAGGGATGAGTTCCCACTCTGCAGTCTTGCTCATAATAATTCCTCTTCTCTCTCTCAGATTCAGTTATCCCAGTCCCTGGATCAGAAATTTCACCACCTCTTTTAGAGGGCTTCCCTGACCACTGTGGCCCAAATTTCTGCCACTCATGTTGATGATTTCTTCCCATTTTGTTTAGCATTAGGTTTTGTGCAGTCTTTGCAGTTTAATTCTAAATTAGACAAAGTTCTTTAAAGATTATTACTACTCAGTGGCACTTTGCAGCATTACAAGACTGGTGCTTAGACATTTGTGCCTAGTTAATCCTGATCAACCTGCATTCATCAAAATGCTAAGTAAATGAACCTCAAGATAGGAACACAAGAAGTCTTTCTTTGTTGTTTTTAATGTATTATGTGATTTTTTTTGTTTCCTTTGTATGCTCTTCCCCTATGGTATATGCCTTGTAGTCACTGTACTTGATTTTGGTACCCTGCATCTTGTATATACATTTGTCTAACTTGGGGAGTGGAAGAGGAATAACAAGGACACAGGATGACCCATTGCAACAGTGATACCCATAAGACAGTATATTGGAAATGAGCTTTACAACTTCTGGTGTGAGGGGGGAGTGAGGGAGTGTGGGAGGGAAGGGATAGTGGGAGAACAATGAAGGAGGGGGTGACAATGTTTGACAAAAAATGTACTCATTACCTTACTCATGTAACTGTAACCCGTCTGTACAGCATCTTTATAATTAAATTGAGAAAAACAAGGGAATTGAACCAGGCACTGGTGGCTCATGCCTATCATCCTAGCTACTCAGGAGGCTGAGATCTAAGGATCTTGTTTCAAAGTCCATGAGACTTTTGTTGCCAATTAACCACCCAAAAGCCAGAAGTAGAGTTGTGGCTCAAGTGGTAGAGTACCAGCCTTGAGTGGAACATATAAGGGACAAGGCAGGCCCTGAGTTCAAGCCCCAATACTAGAACACACAAAGTAAACTTGTAGTGAATGAGATGTTCGCTCATCCTAAATTTATTCAAGGATTGTAATGGAGACTATAATGTAAGTTGGAAGTTGCTACAAGTACCAAAGATAATTAGCTGTTAAGCACTCATTACTTAGAATTCATAGAAACTTGGTTTAAAGAGAAAGAAGTATCTAATATTTTAACACCTAGAGAAAATTAATACTATTATAATGTGTTCCTTCTAACTGCCCTGTCAGCTTTCCTATTCTTGTTTCATTTGATGGTGGTGACAGATGTTTTTAGTTGTATCTTACTGTACATTTAATTTTTTTGAATTTTATCTAACAAAAAAATCAAGTACTTATTGGTACATATTTCTATCCACATCATTAATTATTCCCTTAGATTAAATTTCCAGAATCAGTATGTATGTCAAGATATACACTTGTTTTTTTTTTTTCTTCCAACCTTCCAATTTTAAAGAACTTTTTTTTTTAGTCTGTTGCGGGCCTGAACTCTGGGCCTGAGCACTGTCCTTGAGCTCTTCAGCTCAAGGCTAGTGCTCTACCACTTGAGCCACAGAGCCACTTCCGGCTTTTTCTGCTTATGAGGTGCTGAAGAATGGAACCCAGGGCCTCATGCATGCAAGGCAAGCACTCTACCACTGAGCCACCTTCCAAACCCCTTAAAGAACTATTTTTAAGATTTATATGTTTTCTTGAGGAGATAAATTAGGTGGTGGTGTCTCAATTTGCTTACACATTGTTTTTTACATTGTATATGACAAGGATAATCTCCACTCTAGATAATCATATTCCATGGATGTGATTTTGTTTTATGAGGCACTCTTAGTATCTACTAATGACAGTTTTAGAGTTGCGTAGGGCTAAGAACTTAGTACTCTCTTATTTTCCCTATGAATATTCTTTCCCCTAGTCTTTGTTTAATGTATCAATATTGTATTACTATATTTTATATTGTATGTTTAATCTTTAAGAAAATTTTTTCTGTTTCAAGGAAAATATTTGATGCTTTTATTCAGTTCTGTGTCTACTTAAAATTTTTAGACATGCTTCTTTTTTTTTTGGGTCCGGTCATGGGGCCTGAACTCTGGGCCTGGGCGCTGTCCCTCAGCTCTTCAGCTCAAGGCTAGTGCTCTACCACTTGAGCCACAAC
>NW_012267299.1:937178-1066198 GCF_000151885.1 Dipodomys ordii
CTCAAGGCTAGTGCTCTACCACTTGAGCCACAACACCACTTCTGGCTTTTTTCTTTTTGCTTATGTGGTGCTGAGGAATCGAACCCAGGGCCTCTGGCATGCAAGGCAAATGCTCTACCACTGAGCCACCTTCCCAGCCAGACATGCTTCTTTCTTTAGGTTGGCTTATTTACTTTTGTTCCTTTGCTTTTAAACTACAGCTATTTGTTGTTGTTGTTGGTTTTTCCATGGTTTGAACTTAGGGCCTCACACTTGCTTGGTTGGCCCTCTACCACTTGAGTCAGGCCTCCATCCTTGTTTTTTCTACTTATGTTGGAGATGGAGTCTCACAGAAATTTTTGCCTAGGCTAGCTTTGAACCAAAATCCTCTGGATCTTAGCCTCATGAGTCATTAATTACAGACATGAACCACAAGGACCCAGTTCTATTCTTGAATGCTGAATTTTGATTCTGTTTACAGTAGGCAAAAATAGGATTGAACAGTTTTCTGAAACTTTAGGTACCTAAGAGCATCACTGCTTCTTTCACAGAAGGAAAATATTTTACCTGGTTAAATGAGGCCTTAGACCAAAACCTGTTTAGTGCCTGTCCATATTGGTCTGATAAAGCTGAACACTTACTACATAGTGAGAAAGTCTGGAACCTGTCTGACTTGATTTCTTTCTTCGTAATCCCCTTTTCTGTCCACATGCATGAGGACTTTTAAACTTTTTATCATATATCGACTTTATCAGAAGGAATCTATAGAATAGATATGATTTAATTATTATAGCTATTATTTTTAGAAAATGATGAGACCTTTACCCTTGCCCTTTGAGAGGACTTTTTAGACTTACAACGTTTCTTTTTCTCTTGTAGCCTTCACTACTATAACTCCTGTGTCATTTTTCTTGTGTGGCTGTCATCTCTGATTTCTCTGTATTTTGTGTGACATCCATTTTATAATTATACCCTTCTCCACATTCTGGAGGGGATCTTTCAAGCTGAATTTCACAGTGCTGCTTTGATATTCTGACACATAGATCTGTCTCAATTCAGTTTCAGATCTTTTCCTCAGTGTGGTTCCTACTTGTCTCAGCGGCCCCATTTCCCTTTCATCCTGCTAACCTCTCTTCACATTCTCTTTTCCCTTCAAGACCTGTGGGCCCTTTTTTATAGCAGCTTTACCTTGTGTCTCTTACCAAAAGTGCAAGTTTCTACACTGTATTTTGTATCTGTTCTGGAATCCATCTTTAGCAGCTTGGTCTTCCTGCGAGTTTTATCCTTCCTCTTACTTTCATGTTATAGAATGAGGACAGAGATTTCAGGTTTCTGTTGGCCAAGAAGGCCAATATGGACAATTGCCTTGGCTCTGCTCATTGGCATTGGGGTGTTGGCTGAACCACCTCTTCAGACTTGCAGCTGGGTATAATGACAGAGTTCAGTTTCCTGCTCAGCTTATAGTAGGGTCTTATCCAACATAACTCTGATGAGCTCAAATGAGTTCTTCTACCCATGTGGATTCCTTCTACAGAACTCCTCCTATGACTCCTTTTCCAGAAGCTTCTGGTAGACCCTCAGGCTCTCTTCCAGCTAATATACAGAGTATGGGGGTAGATGAGAGGGTAGTATGGAGGCAGGGGTGGGGACAGGGAGACGATGGCAGCATGGCAGATAGCAGTGTCCCTCATCACCCTTTACTGAGTGGACAGTCTGGTCTCAGCACCCATGGGCAGAGAGGGATGGAAAAAGGGAGATGAGACCACCTTGTTTTATGACAGAAAACTTGGGCAAGTGCCTAACTGTTCTCATTTCATGTGGCAATCTCAGACTTTTTCAGTAGAAATTCCTATTGCAACCCGACAATCATGAATTGGTGGTATTTAGCATTATTGGGTTTTTTTTCTTTCCATCTTCCTAGGCATTTTAACTGGAGTTAGAGTAGGAGGTTGCTAGCGCTGGATGTCAGAAACCCCTTATGATATAATGTGGAGAGTGGAAAATGGTCTTGTAGGCAGACCCAGAAGTGCCTGGCATGCAGAATTCTGGTTTCATAATTGATGAAATAATTATAGAAGATGAAAACAAACTCCAAGGGCACCAAAACTATGGCAGTGGGCTTGTCTTATTGGGGAGTGATGTGGTATGATTTACATATTTGTCTTTTCTTAAGTTTTCTAAATATTCGTAACATTCATGTTCCATCTTTAATACTGATCAGTGAAGCCATGATATAGACTTGGTCATTTCAAATTCCCTTAAGTAAGATGGATGCTTTTGTATCTCTTCCCTGTATTTCAGACTGTAATGCAAATGTGCACAAGGCCTGTAAAGACACCGTGCTGCCCTGTACCAAGGTAACCTGTCAGTCATTGGTGAACATATGATCTATATCTGCCTTCTGGTTTCATATTATCATTTTGGGATTTAACCATTTTTTATATTGCTGCTTAGATTTAATTCTAAAGTGATCAGTTAGTGATACCATAACACATGCTCAAAGTATACCGTTATTTACTTCTGTAGACTTTTAATAATAGAGAGGAGGCCTAAGTGGCCATTTGGACTAGAGAGTGTGGGTAGTTTAGGCTTTCTGTCCAGATGTGCTTGGTTTACTGGGGAAAAGCTTGAGCACTTGTAAGTGAAAAACACAGCATTAATTCTCAAGCATTAGCCAATATAAGAACTACCTGAAGGATCTGTTAACGCCCAGACTTTTGGCTAGGTGAAATGACTCAGGCCTATAATCCTAGTGGCTTGGGAGGCAGAGATTTGGGGAGATTGAGGCTCAAGGCCAGTCCAGCAAAGAAAAAAAGAAAAAGAAAGAAAAAAGGAAGAAAGAAAAGGTGGTGGGAGTCCATCTTGACCTGTCATCCTGGAAACAGGGAAATACAATCAGGAAAATCACAGTTCAGGCCAGCCAGAGCACAAAATAAAACCAATTTTCAAAATACATTAGCCAACCTGTGCACATGTGTGTAAGCATGTGTGCACCCAAACATTAGCCAATGTGTGCACATGTGTACCCAAACACAGCTGGCAGAATGGCTCAAGTAAGAAAATACCTGCTTAGTAAGTGTGAGGCCCTGAGTTCAAAGCCAGTATGGCCCAACAAACAAACAAAAAACAAAGCACACTCCAGGCTTCTCAGCCCCTCTCCCAGAACTTCTCATTCTGTAGGACTGGGTGGGGCCTGAGGATGTTTCTAACAAGCTCCTGGGGGTTGCTGATGCTGCTGGGACCCCCACTTGGAGATCGCTGGCTGGACTGGTGCACATTCATGTTGGGATGCAGGACAGTGAGCATGGGAATGTGGAGACACAAACACTGTGTTGACAGAGACACAGTGGGTGAAGACAGCTGAGTGAAGTGCCGTTCTAAAGGCGATGTGTCAGAGGTTCCTGGTAGTTGTAGTTGTAGTGCAGGCAGAGGAAGAGTGAGGGGTAGAGGGAAAGGAACAGAGAAAAGGATTCAGGGGTTGCCTGGATGGGAACCTCTTTGCCCCCAGCGTCTAGATATATGAGTTGATTTCTGCTCTCCCTTAGGCCTATTGACAGGAAGAGCTCACAAGCTCATCGTCATTTTTACCTGGACATGTCATTGCCATCATACTTTGCTCTTTGTGTTTTTTTCCCCCTAAAGTTTTATTTATTTATTTACTCATGAATATGGTACTGGAGACCAAACACAGGGCCTCATGCTAGGCAAGTACTCAACCAGAGAGCTATATCTTCAGCCCCACATTTCACTCTGTTTCATTTGATGTCTTTTGCTTTCCTTGTTTTTTTGAAATTAACAAAAATGCTATAGATAAGAATCCTATTGAGTGTAATTATGTGCATAATTCTTATAGTTCAAGTGTGCTCAAGTGTGCTTACTTTATGTTTCTAATATTCCTTACCAGAAATTGCAAGACAAATATAGCAAGAACAAGTCTCAGACCATCCTTGGAAGTAAGTAACACAGAAAAAAAAAGTTGTTAAAATTTAATAAACATCCTACATTTTTGTGTATGTGTGTGACTGTACTGTGGCTTGCATTCAGGATCTGGGCACTGTCTTTGACCTTTTAGGTTCAAGGCTAGTGCTCTACCAGTTGAGCCATGCTCCACTTCTGGCTTTTGGTGGTTAAGTAGAGATAGGAATCACATGGACTTTCCTGCCCAGGCTGGTTTTGAACCTTGATCCACAGGTCTCAGTCTCCTGAGTAACTAGGATTATAGGTGTGAGTCACAGGTACCCACCTGATACCATACATTTTATCTTTGTAAAAATACCTCCTCCAGGAAGTGGTGTGGTGGCTCAAGCTGTAGAGCACTAGACTTGTGTAAAAGAGCTCAGGGACAGCATCCAGGCCCTGAGTTCAAGTCCTATGACCAAAAAAAAAATACCTCCTCCATTTGTTGTCTCATTCACCCAGTGATTTTTTCTTCTATGACATATGCTTGACATGGCTAAACTAAGGGACCAAGAAGAATATGAGAGCTAGGCACCAGTGTCTCATGCCTGTAATCCTGGCTACTCAGAGGCTGAGCTCTGAGGACCATAGTTAAAAGCCAGCCCAGGCAGGAAAGTTCATGAGATTCTTAGTTCCAGTTAACCACCAAAAAGCTGGAAATGAAGCTGTGGCTCCAGTGGTAGAGCACTAGACTTGAGCAAAAAAGCTGAGTGATAGTTCCTAGGCCTTTGAGATCAAGCCCTACTAATGTCACACACACACACACACACACACACACACACACACAAAATTAACTTCTTTGCCAGCCTATATACAGTGTGATGTTTGTATCAGGAAAGTCTAGTGGAAAAGGTACTGCCTGCCTCAATTCAAAGATGTGGACTGGGATCCATTGTGCTAATTTAATAACCTTGGGGCGGGGGCGCGGCAGGGGGGAGACTGCAGAAAATACGCTTTAACGTTTTCTTAGCAGCAGCACATATTTAGATATATAAATATCACTTTTCTCCTTAAGAATCAGAGTTAGGTGAAACAGATCTTATTGGGGGTCCATATTCTTAGCACTTGTAGGATGAAAGCAAGATTACAACGATATATTGTACATTTGAAGTTTCTCTTGAAAATAATAGATGACCTCTGACAGTTCTTGGCATTGTAGGGAGGAACTAGTCACATTAATGACTCGTAAATCTTTGCAAATCTTTTGCTTGACTGTGATAATTTGCATTTTCTTTACCTAAAGTTGCATGCCATAGCATGTGGCAAAAGTTTTAAGTGCAAGAAACTTTTCAAAGCTGTAACAAAATGTGACTAATAATGTTAGAAAACACTTCAACCGGGGGAAAATTAGCTATGCTGAGCCCTAGTAACACACTATTGGGCAGGATGGTATACAAAATGGAGTTTAGGCCCGAATAGCTCACCTGTAACTTCTTTGCTTGAACCTCAAGCATCTCTTGATCTCACTTGTAAAGTCTCTCACGTACATAAAGTTAAGTGTGAAAACAAAAAGAACTTAGAATTTAGAGAGCAAAATGCCATATATTTCTCTTTATATGAGATTTATGAGGGAAACTTATACATGCATAAAAATTCCTTGTTAAGCCTGGTGCCAGTGGTTTACACCTGTAATCCTAGCTACTCAGGAGGCTGAGTTCTGAGAATCTCTTTTTGAAGCCAATCTAGGCAAGAAAGTCTGTAAGATTCTTTATTTTTTTTTATTTTTATTTTTGGGTCTGGTCGTGGGGCCTGAACTCTGGGCCTGGGCGCTGTCCCTCAGCTCTTCAGCTCAAGGCTAGCGCTCTACCACTTGAGCCACAGCGCCACTTCCGGCTTTTTTCTTTTTGCTTATGTGGTGCTGAGGAATCGAACCCAAGGCCTCATGCATGCAAGGCAAGCACTCTACCACTGAGCCACCTTCCCAGCCCTGTCTGTAAGATTCTTATCTCCAATTAATCAGCAAAAACCAGAAGTGGAGCTATGATTCAGGTAGTAGAGCACCAACCATGAGAGACAAAGTTAAAGATCAGTGCCCAGATCTGAGTTCAAGCCCAGGATGCTTCCTGCTTCCTGCCACACACAAATCCTGAGATAAGTACAAATACTTCCCCTCCTCTGCTTGAGAACACTTTTGCTGTAGCTATAGTATTACGATTCTGAAATATTTTCTGAGAGTTATTTTTAACAGAACCAGTCAGGAAAGTGTGGAAGTACCTGGTTAATTTTCATTGCCTGAGAGAAAACAGCTGAACTGAGTTGGCAGATTTTTACATCATAGGGAAGAGATTCCCAGCATCAGTGCATTCCATTGACTGGCTTTTTGCTTATTTACACAGTCTAGTCACAATGTTAATAACACCTTGCCTCTATTTAAAGCTGGCTCTCTGGAGTACAAGCAGTGATTTATAGGAAAAGCTGGCCATCATTTCCCCATTCCATTTTCTCGTCTGTTTGTGTCATCCCCAACACAAATAGAGATGCCTGCAGCATGGGTGTTGGGAGGGTGGAATAAGGAAGGGACATTTGAAGTCACACTTACTGCCAGGCTGGGCACGGACATGGTAGAAATGGCTGTCTGAAGATTGACCTCTCTGGTTTCAGTGGCTTTCTTTCCTTGTAATTATTGTCCCCTGTGCAAGCCCACAACACGTCCACTCTGATTCCAGCTTCTTCAGTTAGAGATATCCCGCAACCTGGAACCCCCTTGCACCCGTCATCCTCCATGCCTATTGGGCTGCCAGCAGGAAGGAAGGAAACCACGGGGCAGGTTCACCCGCTGTCCAGAAGTGTTCCCAGCACCACCTTGGAAAGGTAAAAGCTTACTGGCTGCTCCTTCTTCATGGCTCACAGAGGCTGCCAAGACGTAATTCCTCTCCTCTCCCTTGCCATCACCAGCTTCAGGAGGTCAGTGACATCTCTGGAGTCTGAAGGTGACGGCAGCAGCTGGCGAAGCAGGTCTCACTCCGATGAGCTGTTCCAGTCAGTGGGTTCTTCTCCCTCCACAGACTCCTTCATGATGGAAGGTGAGGAAAGAATATGTTTGCATTCACTCAAGTTTCTCTGAGCAGGTACTGAGGGGAATACTTTCTAAGGGAAAGCAGAAGACCTGAAGCATCTTCTTTTGTTGTTTGTAAAAGAAGACTGATCCCAGGATGTACTTGGTATGCATTCTGCTTTGGAAAGGAAGGAAATTTTAGTCCCAATAGAAGCAACCAGATAATGATTAAGGAGATAGAATACACTTATTAACTGGACATATTCTTGAAAGAATAAGTTATACACACAATAAAGATACAATGGACTGCATTATACGGTACACATTATAGTATTTACAACATATTGCACACACTGTATTATATAATACAATGTATTGCATGTTTATTATTAAAATATATTGTAGTTATTGATGGAATAAAATAGCATCCTATATTAAAATATAGTTACTTTAATTCATTTGCATTAATTTGTCTTGTCACTGAGTGACAAGTAATTTAGGAGTTGGTTTTCAGTATCCAAGTTGTATCAGTAAGGAGATCCAAATGGGAGGAGAGTAATGATAGAAGGACGGAGCTGTCCCAGATCCTGGGTCTTTAGTCTTTTGTCAAGTCTTCTGTTATTGCCATTGAGTTGGAATTTCTTTAATGAGTGCTGTGTAGGGCAAATGCAGTCTAGATTTTCTGAAGAGTATTTGTATATCTAATTCTATCAGAAAACTCTTATTTGTAACTTAGATCCTTCCAGTCTGCTTTGTGTCTTGCCAACTCAAGACCTGAAAAACTGTGCAAATTAACCTGGGCAAAAGAAATCACTGGGTTTAAGATGATGTGAGCACATGATGGGCTCTGAAAAGCAACAAAAATAAAACTAAAATAGAGGGTTGAGCGTGGTGTTACACACCTATAATCTCAGCACTCAGGAGGTGGGACAGGAGGATCACAAATTCAGGGTCTGGTTGTACTGCATAGTGAGATCTGCTTGCAGCCAAGCCAAGCCAAGCAAAACAAAACAGAGTAAAACAACACACACACTAAAATAGAGCAAGCCAAAACAAACAAAAGAGGCCTCAATTTTCTTACTTTTCCTCCATGGATGCAGTGACTCTGTCAGTGTCTGATTCTTCTTTGCTCTCACGAAAGCTATTTTGTCTTGCGTTGGGCATTTTCAGAGGTTTCACCTCCACCATGCAAGTGTTTGCTTCTGTGTGGCTCACAGGTTAGTTTCACACGGTCTGTGCTGTGTGTGTGACCGTATTTCTGCTTTTCCTTTGCTAACCCCATATTAGATGTTGTGGATTCTTCACTGTGGAGTGACCTGAGCAGTGACACCCAGGACTTTGAGGCAGAATCTTGGAGCCTCGTGGTGGATCCTTCATTTTGCAGTCGGCAGGAGAAGGATGTTATCAAAAGGCAGGATGTCATTTTTGGTGAGCATGCCACCTTTCCTTCCCTTCCCTGTGTGCAGAGTGCGAATAATGACACTCCAGCTTCAAATGTACTTCTCAGGCTTAGATGCAGCATAGCATGGGCTGGTATGAGCAAATGTAACACACCAGGCTCTCTTTGTGTTTCCTGAGTCTGGGCCTGTACTTTCTGGCTGCTGCATGTAAGGCAGTGAACTTCTATTTTATGAAGGGTGGTAGGCAGGATGCTTGTCTGGTGGCCCAGACAGTGGCTGCATCCATCAGGAGCCAGGGATGGGTATAGGAAAAGTTCAGCTATGTGCTGAATTCTCTGTCCATCCTTGGAATGCAATTCAATGAGGAGATTTCACTGTTTCATGGGGCTGGGCTACATTATAAACCAATTAGGAAAAATGAAGTTAAAATATCTAAGCCCAGAGTAGATGTTAACAATTAATTTAAAGGGATCTAGTAAAGTGTCTCACATCTGTAATCCTAGCTACTTAAGGGAAAATGTGTTTCAAGGCCATCTCAGATAAAAAAGGTAGAGCTCACTTCACCAGACAAGCCAGCCTAGTGGTACAGTCTCAATTATATGGGAGGTATAGGTAACAAGACTGAGGTTCAACACCAGACCTGATTTAAGATGCTATTCAAAAAGTAACTAAAACAAAAATGGGCTGGCGGTGTGACTCAAGTGGTAGAGCACTTGTTTTGTAAGTACGAGGCTCTGAGTTTAAATGCCAAAACTGCCAATAAGAAATTTAAAAAGTAGTTTCAAAGACATTACTTTAAAGATGAGACAAGCTCTTCACCTCCCTGGCCCTGGATTTGCAGTCCCCTGCTAAGGAGGCCCCCCCCCCTTCACCTGCAGCAGGTGGTAGTCACATGGGTCAGGTGAGATGGTGATGTATCACACACATTTATATTACACTGTCCTTCAGTTACCTCTCAATTTCATGTATTAAAAAAATCTGATCCAAGCCAGGCATTGGTGGCTCAGACCTGTAATCCTAGCTACTCAGAAGGCTAAGATTGGAGGATTGCAGTTCAAAGCCAGGAGGGACAGGAAAGTCTGTGAAACACTTTAACTACAACAAACCACCAAAAAGCTGTAAGTAGAGCTGTGGCTTAAGCAGTAGAGTGCTAACCTTGAGCAAAAAAGCACAGGACAGCTTTCTGGCTCTGAGTTCAAGCGTACACACACACACACATACACACATACACACACACACACACACACACACACACACACACACACACACACACACACACAGCAAAACCAAGCATCCATTTGGAATGAACTGTCACATCAACATGGCCTTTTGTGTCAGAGAGACCTGTGTTTGAGACAGAGGCCTCCCTTTCTCTTTTCCTCACTGTTTCTCTTTTAAAAATGAGGAAAGTGGGGCCCGGGGGTACATGTCTCTGTTGGTAATCCTAGCACTCCGAAAGGGAGAAGGAGGATCAAGAGTTCAATGCCAGCCTGAGCCACATAGTGAGGTTATGTATGGGAATGCAACTCATTAGTAGTTCACTTGTCTAGAATATGCAAAGCTCTAGATTTGAATTCAGAAACTCCTCCCTCCCCCATTACACAGGAAAATGAAGGAAATTGTTTTGGCTTTGAAAGTCATAATAAGTAAATGAGTTAAATAATTAAATGAAATGACATGAGCAAGTACTTAACACAAAAACAAAAATAAATAACTGTTGTTTAGTAAATAGGGTTTAGAGGAGGGAGGATAAGAGAGAATTTGATAACAGTACATTATGTGCATGGCATTGAAATACCACAATGAAACCCCTTTGTACAGTTAATATATTCTAATAAAAATGGAGTTAGTGAGTCTCAGTGACAGAGTTTTTAATGATAAAATAATAATGCTATGCTTAGACGTATTTCCTCTCCATGGCTGATGCTTTAGATTCTTTCCTAAGACATACAATGAGTCTGGAAATCCACATGCTATGTAGAACTTGAACTTCTAGTATTCCCGCTCGTTGTGACTTTCTCTTTTCTCTTATGATGCATCAAACGGAGACATCATAACCTAAAATCCATACCTAGGCAGTGCACAGCTAATCATTTATAGGGTAGCCACAGAGCTGCATAACCTTCAAGCATTATCTAATAGCAGAATGTTTGAATCCATGCAAAAAGAACACTAACAACAGTTAACAGACACTTCCTGTCTTCCTTCCTCCAGTGACCACTGATCAGCTTCTGACAGTAAGCATCTGTCTGTTTTGGTTATTTCACACAGATGATACCATATGTGACTGCCTTCGGTCATTAAGCATGATTTCAAGGTTGATTGTACCTATCATTTAACTAGTACTCTCTACCTTTATGTGGCTGACTAATATTTCATTTTGTTCATCATTAGTTGATGGATGCTAGGTTGTTTCTACTTTGAGTGTGCTATGGCAAGTTCATTTTAATCTTTTGAGGAATTGCCAGGGTGTTTTCTAAAGCAGCTTCATCATTTTACATCTGCAATGTCATCCTTGTAGGAGGGGTTCAATTTCTTCACAGTCTCACCAACACTTTCTTATTGTACATGTAATTATCTCAGTGTGTGTGAAATGATTTTAATTTGCATTTCCCTAAGGACTAATGATGTTGAGGTTTTTTTGTGTGTGTGTGTATGTTGGTGCTGGAATCTAACCTAGGGACTTTTTCATGTTAAGCAAGCCCACCACCCCTGAGCTATACCCTGGCCTGATTGAATAGCTTTTCATCTGCTTATTGGCTATTTGTATATCTGTGTATCATTTTGGAGAAATGCCTTTTAAATGCTTTAACAATTTGTTTTTTTTTTAAGTTTTGAGTTGTATGAGTTTTTAAATGAAGTCTGGACACCAGTTCTTTACTGGGTTTTGCTTTACAAATATTTTCTCTTTTTCATTGTACCATCTTCTTCATTTTGTTTGATGTCCTGTGATTCTGATGTACTGTTTTCCTCTGGAGAAAATTGATTTTTTTTTGAGACAAAACCTGAGACAGAAAGAATCTATTGTTTGTTTGGAGGGACTTTATCCTATTTAATTCAAATACATTGTGCTTAATCAATGTGGACTAATTAATCCAAAGAAGGAAAGAAACCCCCTCTTCCCCCCAGTCATTTAGATAGGAGTATGATATAGCTTCCAGTGGAAGGACTTAAAGATGTTAAGTAGTTATACTAGCTAAATTTTTAATAAAGATTGACTCTTACTTATTTTTTTTCCTCAGTTCTGAGGATCAAACTCAGGGTTTATGCTAGCTAGGCAAGTGCTTTATCACTTAAGCCACACCTACAGTCCTATTGCTTTTAGTTTGTGTTTCAGATGGAGTTCAGCACTAACTTTGCATGGGCTAGCCTCAGACCTGGATCCTCCTACCTCCACCTCCTGAGTAGCTGGGATGACAGGTGTGCAACATCACACCCAGCAGTGCTTACCTTTCTATTGGAATATTTCTTCCTATTATTCCTAAACATTCTGTCCTTCTGACTTGTGTTACATAGAATCTTGGACTGCTAATTTAGGCCATCATGACTTGTATGTTAAGGCTTGCTTGGAACATATATCTGCTCACACATTTCAGAACTAATGCAGACAGAAATGCATCATATCCAGACCCTGTTCATCATGTCTGAGATCTTCAGGAAAGGCATGAAGGAGGAACTGCAGCTGGACCACAGCACTGTGGACAAGATCTTCCCCTGCTTAGATGAGTTGCTTGAGATCCATAGGCATTTCTTCTTCAGTATGAAGGAGCGCAAGCAGGAATCATGTGTTGGCAATGACAGAAATTTTGTGATCAATCGAATCGGAGACATTCTAGTACAACAGGTAAGAAGGGGTTAAAGGCCTGGTATTCAAACACTGAAGGTTTGCAGATTTTTTTACAATGTTATAAAAACCCCAAAGCTATGGATAAATGGAACTGATTTCATACAGTTATGGCCAGATGAGGTTGAGTTGGTTTTATTTGATGTTGGTTGATGCTGATTTGCATATTGGATGTCAGAGCATCTAAGAGCCAATGGCTTATTCCCTTGTGTGTCACAGGACCTGGCTCTATCCTCCCTGGACCTACTACTGCTGCCTCCACCAGGAGTCAGAATTATAGCTGAACCTTCTCCTGAGACATTTTGAGGTGATGGGCTGTCTGAGAATATGGCTTTGCCAGTACACCTGTGATACTCTCATGGGTGTCCTCAAGACAAATGGCTCATCTCAGGGAGGAGGAGGCAGATCTGTGATTAGCACTCCAGAGTTCATGCCTGTAGACAAATATCACTTTGATTGCTTGTGAATGTTTCAAGCATCAGTTGAAATGGACTGTGCTAGCTCTTCCTTTTTTTTTTTTTTTTTTTGGTCAGTCATGGGGCTTGAACTCTGGGCTTGGGCGCTGTACCTCAGCTCTTCAGCTCAAGGCGAATGCTCTACCGCTTGAGCCACAGTACCACTTCCGGCTTTCTAGTGGTTTATTGGAGATAAGAGTCTCATGGACTTTCCTGGCCGGGCTGGCTTTGAACCATGATCCTCAGATCTCAGCCTCTTGAGTAGCTAGGATTATAGTGAGCCACCGGTGCCTGGCCTTAAAGATTTTCGTTTCTTTTTTTTTGTCAGTTGTGGGGCTTGAACTCTGGGCCTGTGTGCTGTCCCTCAGCTCTTCAGCTCAAGGCTAGTGTCCTACCACTTGAGCCACAGCACCACTTCCAGCTTTTTCTGCTTATGTGGTTCTGAGGAATCGGACCCAGGGCCTCAGGCATGCAAGACAAGCACTCTACCACTGAGCCACCTTCCCAGTCCTGACTGTGCCATCTCTTAATACAGCAACCATCACCACCTGCTCTTGTCTAGAGGACATTGGCCCCCAGACTGGCTCTTGTTGAAAACATGTTCATAGCTGGGTGCTGGTGGCTCTTGCTTTTACCCAGGAAGCTGAGATCTGAGAATCATGGTTTGTAGCCAGCTGGGGCAGGAAAGTCCCTGAGACTTTTATCTCCAGTTAACCACCAGAATACCGGAAGTGGTGCTGTGGCTCAAAATGGTGAAGAGCTACACTTGAGCAACAGAACTCAGGGACAGTGCCCGGCCTGAGTTCAAGCCCTACAACCAACAAAACAAACAACAAAACAAAGAGATAGTATGCATCCATTAAGTCTAATAACTTTCATAACAAATGTGGGCTAGATGTGATTTTCCCCATTATATACTTATGAATGTATGACTGGGTATCTAAGATTTTGTTTAGTCATTGCATGTTTGCAAGGTGACATAACTGGGAATTGAATAAAAATCTAATCTTTGATTAAGACGAGCTATTCCATCATATCTTGGAAGCCCTGGCTGTCATTAGTCTGTCAGCTCCAGGATGTCTGTCAGGCATCTTCTCTGTTTCGTTGTTGCCAGATTTCAGCATGTACAGCGGTACTGAATATTGATACTCTGATTATGTAATGAATGAGTGGGTACTTGTAAAAAAGCAACACCAAGAATTCACTTGAATGCTGTTTTTTGCAGGGGCTCACAGGACTCAAAGAGAGGCCTGGAGATTCATCCATATTTTTTTAGTACAGCTTTATCTAGGTAGATACTAAAGTGACATCTTAAAAAAATACTAAGTTTTGACTCAATTTCATTCTGTTTTTTGTAGCAATGAAAACTGTTAGAGATTAAGACATTGGTCTCTGCTAAAAATAGGGAAGTCTGCATATATATATATATATATGTATATATATGCACGCATAATTGTAGTGCTTGAGATTGAACTTGTTAGGCAGGTGTTCTACCACTTGAGACAGGCCCATGACTTCTTTTTGCTTTAGTTATTTTTCAAATATGGTCTCACTTTTTTGTTTTGGTTAGTTGCAGAGCTTAAAATCAGGACTTAGGCAAAGCCTCTGAGCTGTTTTGCTCAAGGATAGTGCTCTACCACTTTGTTCCACAGCTCCACTTCAGGTAGCTAATTGGAGCTAAGAGTCTCACAGACTTTCCTGCCCAGGCTGGCTTTGAACTGCAAGCCTCAAATCTCAGCCTTCTGAGTAGTTAGGATTACAGAGTGTGAGCCACTAGTGCCCAGTTTAAGGTCTTACTTTTTTTGCCTGGGCCAGTCTGGAATATCATCTCCTATTTAAGATTTCTAGGCAACTTGGATGACAGAGTACACTGCCATGCCAAGCTTCTTATTGGTTGAGATGGGATCTTGAAAACATTTTGCCTGAGCTAGTCGTGAACTTTGATTCTGCCCATGTCAGATCCCAAGTACCTGTGATTACAGGCATGAGCCACCATGCACAGCTTAAATACACACATTTTAAATCCACAGAAACAAGACACAAAATTTGTTTAGTAAATACTCTTACATGTTTAATTAAGTAAAAGTCCATGTTACTAGTGATAGGTTTAAAAAATTATTTTGTCATTTCCATTTTGAACTCAAGAGTCTAATACTTCCAGGGAAATTGCTTTATCACTCGAGCTGCACCTCCAGCCCTTATTCATTTTAGATTATTTTTCAGATTTTATACTTTTGCCCATTCTAGCTCTGGACCATAATTCACCTACTTATGTCTCCTGTATAGCTGGTATTAAAGGAATGTTCCACCATGCTCCAGTAGCAGCTTGTTTCTCCTTCCTTCCTTCCTTCCTTCCTTCCTTCCTTCCTTCTTTCCTTCCTTCCTTCCTTCCCTTTCTCCCTCCTTCTTTCCATCCCTCCTTCCCTCTTTCCCTTCCTCCTTCCCTTCCTTCCTCTTTTCATTCTTTCCTTTTATCTTCTTTGGTAGTACAGAGGTTTGAATTTAGGTCTTTGTGTTTGCCAGACAGAAGTAGTACCACACCCCTAGCCTTAGTTGTTTTTGCTATTTTTGAAATTAGGTCGGTCTCAACAATACATAAGTTTTGTGATAGAAAGGGTATCTGTTTTTTAGTTTAGTGCTCTAACTGTTCTGTCCTGATAACTCATTCAAACACATGGTACTTAGTAGTAAAGCCAAGCTAAGTGACTATGAAATGCTTTGCAAAACACTTTGAATACTAATGTCTGCATGTGTTCAAGTAAACTTAGGAAGGTGTGTGCATTAAAATTTTATCATTTGAAGCACTTGGATTTCTCTTTTCTTGATACAGATAATCGTGGTTTTATTCTGCTTTAATTCAAAACATTGAAACCATTTTTTGCTCTTGTATTCCTTTCATAGTTAAAAAAAACAACCTGTATATTTCTGTCAGATCTACAGTTACTTAATTTCCGTAAATAGAGTAGTGGCTTAAATTGAGCATAGCATTTGGGACGTCTGTCATAGCCAGAGACTGATAGTCACCTGGAAAGCATCATCAGCGAAAAGACCGAAGTCTGCTCTTGTGTTCTTTGTTAGCTGTGCATAGGGAAGTGTAGCTAAATCTCTTGAAACTTACTGTAAGGAATTGGTAAACTTAGGTAAGGAATTTCGTGATGGTGCTTTGTAGGACTGAAAGAAGAGACAGCAGTTTAAGAATGCATGATGGGGGCTGGGAAGGTGGCTCAGTGGTAGAGTGCTTGCCTAGCATACATGAAGCCCTGGGTTCGATTCCTTAGTACCACATACACAGCAAAAGCTGGAAGTGGTGCTGTGGCTCAAGTGGTAGAGTTCTAGCCTTGAGCAAAAGCAGCTCAGGGATACTGTCCAGGCCCTGAGTTCAAGCCCCAGGACTGGCAAAAAGAAAAGAAAAGAAAAAAAGAAACAATGCATGAGAATATGTGCATAGACCCCGGCTTCTAATCTTGGAAACTCCATGTGGTCTCAGGAGGCAATGGGTATAAGCTGATCAGCAGGAATTTGGTCTTGGTGAGAAGTGGATGTGATGTAAAGCTTTCCCAACTTCAATTGCATAAAGATCCCAAGACTGTTAAAAGTCAGTATTCTGTGCGGATTTATTTCTGCAAAATTAGATTTTTACATTGTCTTAAAAATTGTCTTTTAAAAAATGGTCTCATCTCACAAATCTACAATACAATATTACAATCGGAATTCTAACAGTGACATGGCAAAAATAGAGAATATATCTACTTTAAGAGTTCTCTGTCTGACCTTTTGTAGTTATACCAATTCCCTTCCCACCCTCATTTCCTAGCTAATTCATAGTCACTACTCTGTTTATACTTTCCATAATTTTACCAGTTAAATTTTACTATTCAGTGGAATTAAATAGTGTATAATCTTTTGAGAATTGATTTTCTTCATTTGCAAAGAATGTTTGAAATATATGAAAACTACATGCTCTTTTCTATGTTGACATCTAGCCATATTTACAAACCATTATTGAAATGTCATTCTCAGTTTTCAGAAGAAAATGCAAATAAAATGAAGAAGATATATGGAGAATTCTGTAGCCATCACAAGGAAGCTGTTAGTCTCTTTAAAGAACTCCAACAGAATAAAAAGTTTCAGAATTTTATTAAGGCAAGTATTTTAAAATTTTATTGAAAAGTGGTAAACCAGCATGGGAAAATAATTCAGGTTGTATTTTGTTTGATTTAGATAAGTTTAACATCTAGGTTCTTGGTTTTTGAGAGGAGGAGACATTTCTGTGTCAGTAAAATATCTCCCCAAACCAATGGCTTTGGTGTTTGGTATTTGTGAGATCTGTCCTCCAAACTTCTGAGAATTCTGATTTTTCTGTTTTATACCCTGACAAGCTGTAAGATCAGGAAAAAAAAAAAAAACAGAATAAAACCAAACACATAATACACCCTACTCTTGTGTATTTGTTTTAGACTGGATTTAATTTGCTTTGAAGTAAATCCAGAGTATTAAGAAATTTTATCTTTAATAACCTCTAAAAACATCTTTAAAAGTATCATGTTGACATTATCATACTTAAATAAATTAGCAATAAATCTTTGATATCTTCAGATTTCAGTGTTTACCTCATGATACTGCTATATAATTTTATGGATTTGACCAAAACCTTGGTTAGAACCTGACCATTGTTCACAAATTGTATCTAGGGGTTCTGTCTCTTAGATCTCTCTTAAATGTTTGCCCTTGAAATCTTGGAGCACTGGGTTAATGAATTAATGACAAAGTATAAAATTTAACAATAATAAATTGTTTAAATTAATGTAGATAAATGTCAGAATAAAATCATACACTTTTTTTGCTTTTGGGTTTTTATGTCAGTAGGTAGGTAAATACAAGTAGAGTATAAACATATAAAAATGCATATATTTTTAAGCTCCGAAATAGCAATCTTTTGGCTCGACGCCGAGGAATTCCAGAATGCATCCTCCTGGTTACTCAGCGCATTACAAAATACCCTGTGTTGGTGGAAAGGATTCTGCAGTATACCAAGGGTGAGTGACTGATCCTGGAGTGCCATGGGCCTCCTATTTGTTGGAGACATAGCTGAGGAATCCTAAATAGTTGTGTAAGTTTGTAAAGAATACAGTCATAAAAGTCAATGCATAGCTGGGCACTGGTGTCTAACATCTGTAATCCTATCTACTCAGGAGGCTGAGATTTAAGGTTCACAGTTCAAAGCCAGCCCAGGCAGGAAAGTCTGTGAGACTCTGACTTCCAATTAACCACCAGAAAACTGGAAGGGGCACTGTGACTCAAGTGGTAGAGCACTTGCCTTGAGCTGAAGAGCTTAGGGACAGTGCCCAGGCCCAGAGTTCAAACCCCACAACTGACAAAAAGAAAAGAAAAATCAATGCCTGTCCTACAAAATTAACAAAGAAGGAGAGGGAGGGAAGAAGTTGACTTGGAAGGGATGGGGAGAAAGATGAAAGGGGTGAAACTGATCAAGATGCATTGTATTCATTAACTGCTTTCTTCAATGGTAACTCCTTTGTACAGCTATTTAAAGATAATTTAAAAAAAAACACAAAGGAACAGGTGAGATGTCCTAAATAGCTATATATGTTTATGGCCTTTGATTGATAAAGATTTTTTTTTTACTATGAGAAAAGTGTTAAACCCTTAGAATTGGAATTCATTTTGAGAAATGAGCTTTTATAATGCAACTGTCTCATAGTCTGAGTTCTAACATTTTTTTTTTCATAAGAAGGCATCTAAGTGAGTAGACACGCATATTTTATTCTTTTCATTTTCAGACACATTTAGAACAAAGTCTTTCAAGTATGGAAGTATCTATTGTATATATCATTTTTTATTGTGTCTTATAACTTAATATACAAGAGAATATAAAAATTGCATAAAAACAAAGCTCCACACATTTTGTTGTCAGCAAAAGAATGAGAGCAAGATTGAAGGCTTCTCAGTTTATGTATATATTCTCTCTTAAATTTTACATAATACCTTAAGGACTAAAATATGTCACATTTTGTTAGCCAACTTATGCTGCTCCAAGATTCATCCCAAGCCACACTGCTGATAGGCTAGACACCAACACTGTCTGACTGCATGCCAGAGCTGAGATGGCAAGTATGGCTTCGCCAGGAAGTCAACATGGTGTCAGGGGCAGACGGGATGTTGGTACGGTCGGTCAGTCACTCCCTGGGCTTCCGGGGATAGGACTCACATGGATCTGTTATAGTAGTAAACCCTAAACTACAAGTTCCATCCTGGGGCCCTTGAGACATGAGGACCCTTGAGACAGGCGGTCCAGTAAGACTTCCAGTGCTGTCATACTCTGAGTAGGAAGACTTTACAAGACAGTAATTTGTCAAAAGACGGAGGCTCTTCCTGTTTTTATTACAAATCACTTTATAGCTTTAGCTTGATTTTTCTCTACTTGGTTTGCCTTAGCTGTGAAACGGGTTAGAAATAAGGACTGATTTTACTTTACCTCTGTTGGGGTGAGATAAAGTAGTGAGGTGTAGTCTGAAAACTGCTGCTTGGGAAGAGGGGAGTACTGAGATTTTCTTGTACACCTGTGAAGACACTGAAATTCTGGAAGTGGTTAGCTCCTTTGGAGGACTGGTTCTCACTCCTCTTGATTGTTCTTTGTGAGTGCTACTTCTGAGGCTGGAGGTTCAGAAAAAAACTGGATTCTCTGGCGGCTTTCCTTTCGTCCTCTCCCTTTAGCATTCCAGGTCAAGGCACCTCAGTAAACATCAACTAGCTGATGGTTATCATCAAACACAGAGGATAGCTAAATTCACTTTCATCTCCAGTTTTAGGAGACTGTTCCAGAAACTCCTCCAGACTATTTTCTTAAGGTAATCTAGAGATGAGACCAAGCGGTCTGGGTTTTAGAAAAGACTGGCATTGATAGTTATCTGCTTGGTTGGCTGGATGGCTTGCTTGCCTATTAGGCACAGAGCCTCAGTGCCTGGAAAACATTCCAGGCTAGATCAAAAACAGTTTTAATTATAATATTAATATATTTATATTCATGCGAATATAGTTGTAAAATATAGTTTGGGGTATTGTTCTTGTGGAGGGAGGGATCTAGGAAAGCAGATGAGTGTGAGGCTGATTCGAGGTACCCCATGACGCACTTTCCAAGGGATGCAGGCTTGACTCCACAGCTGGGTTTCGCTCAGAAAGGTGGTGTGGGAATTTCCTGGTTATGTGTTTGGAAAGAATGAAGGGAAGCCCAGCTTAGTCTCGGACTCTTTCTGCAGAGGGAAAATCGTATTCATGTCTTCAGCTCCCCATATCTTATCATCAGTGAAAGCATATTTAATAATGCAAATCTTTGATAATGGAATACTTTAGTGACAGGGAGTGCAGAGTGATAATACAGTATTATACAGTCTCTGAATTTAAAATTTTGAATGAATTTTTTTTTTATTATTTGGATGAGACATCCAACGATATTTAAAGACTAAAGAAAAAAATTCCTTCTTAGCACTGTGGCTCATTGTATTTTCTTTCTTTCTTTCTCCTCATGCAGAAAGCACTGAAGAACATAAAGACTTATGTAAAGCTCTTGGCTTAATTAAAGACATGATAGCAGCCGTGGATCTAAAGGTTGATGAATATGAGACAAATCAAAAATGGCTTGAAATCCTCAATAAAATCGAAAACAAAACCTACACGAAGCTCAAAAATGGCCATGTGTTTAGAAAGCAGACCTTGATAAGTAAAGAAAGGACTCTGTTATATGATGGTCTTGTTTACTGGAAAACAGCTACAGGTCGCTTTAAAGGTACTGGGGCTCAACCAGATCAATTTCTCCTTCTTTTGTACTCATTATTTGTTCAACAGAGGACAGGTTTCAAAAGAAAACTGGTTCGGGATGGTAGGCATCCATACACAAACCCTGGATTTTTCAGTTGAAAGATCAAGGTGTGCAGCTCAGTTGGCAAAGGTGACCAGTGATAAGAAATCTTTGATGCGAGTTGGCTGCCCCAAGCAAAAACCTTCCTATATGCTTTTTAAAATCAATTTGCCAGTTTGTGATCTGAAATCAAAGGAGCCAAGAGTTCTGCTAATGGTTGGCACAGAAACATTATCATGGCAAATGTGTTGTATAGAAATCCTGACAGTACATACCTACACAGCAAGGGAAAGTTGTGTGCCTAGCCAGTCTGGGGCTGGCAGATGATCTAGGAGAAATATAGAGACTCCCAATGTCATCTTTGTTATTAACACATCCATGCTGGCCCTAGGACCTACTTTTGCAGCGCCAGTGTTTATTAACAGGCATTATTGACTCTTTGAATCTGCAGAGGTTTATTTTGATTCTTAAGGACTGATCAAAATAAACTATAATCAGATTTCTTTCCTCCCCCTCCCACCTGTCCATTCCTCTGTACTGATGATGATGACTGTATTCCTTATTATTCCTTTCTGTTGTTTGTTCTCTCCCCACTAGCTCCCTACAACCCCAGCCCCATCAAGACATGTTTCAGCTCCTTGATATTTATTTTTAAAGTCTTTTTTTTAAAAAATTAAATTTATTTCAAGCTAGGTGGTGGCTGATACCTAGAATCCTAGCTACTCAGAAGGCTGAGATCTGAGGATTTTGGTTCAAAGCCAACTTTGGCAGGGAAGTCCATGAGACTATTATCTCCATTAACCACCAGAAAACTGGAAGTGGCTTAAAGCAGTAGAGCACTAGCCTTGAACAAAAGGAGCACAGAGACATTACAAAGGCCCTGAATTCAACTGACAGTAAATAAATAAATAAATAATAAAATAAACTGACAATAAATAAATAATAAAATAAAAGCATCTGGACTCTGGTTTGCATCATTAATCGTAAGAATACTTCCTTTTTTCCCCTTTGAAGATATCCTGGCTCTCCTTCTAACTGATGTGCTGCTCTTTTTACAAGAAAAAGATCAAAAATACATCTTTGCAGCTGTGGTAAGTATATGAATACATACTGCATGCTTTTTTAAAAAATAAGTTTTATCCTACACTTTGTTGAAAAATGCCTGAAATTCCTAGCAAAATAAAAGAGTCACTGGCAAGATTAGGTCCTATGATATCTGTATTATTAATAGTGATTTCATGCTGGCTCACTAGTTAAACCAGTTGCCAAAATATTGAGGTGCTTTAGTATTGGTGTTAAAGAGACACTGCCTTTACCCTTGTGTCTACCTTCTGCCTGTTATTTGATCTTTTCTCCTGTTCCCCACCCCCATCCTCAGCACCATCCTCTTCCTTCATTTCTCACAACTCCTGTCCTACTCTCCTACTGGACAGTGTCTTCATTATACTACTTGCTAACCAAACTTATGATGTTCTTTCAGCGTAATAAGATAATATAATCTAGTATCTAAAGATTTTTTCCTTGTTTCTGCTATAATGGCTTCTGACAACTGCAGTTGTTCATATAACACTGTCCATATAAGATTGTTTTATCTAACTATGTTCTTACCTTGTGGTATGGCGACTAATCTCATTACAGATCATAATTAGATTTAGCCTAGCACTTAAAAACCAGTATTTTATAACATTTCTCATCTGTATAGCCCAAACGGCATAGCAAAGATGCTATCAGTCCATTGCTGGTTAATTTGCATCATGGAACACAGGTATTGTTAAAAAAAAAAATAAAAGAAACCCAGGTCCACCAAGTACCATGTGCAGGTCAGTAGACTTCCTTTAAAGAGGTTCTTATGTACTGGATGTACATTAGTGGGTATCATTATCTCATCTGGGTTTGGGAAATTCAAAGCTTAATGACATGCTTCTGTTTTTCTTTGAAAACAAAGAAGAATGTCTTCCCAGGGATGGGATTATAGAGGGGAGGAGGCTGGGGCTGACCTCACCACTTGCCTGTGCGTGTAGCTTAGCCTGAGAATCTGCCTGCTGTTTTGTCCACTGCTTTAAGCTGCCCAGAAATGCTGGGTTGCACAAAAAAAAAATTAAAGGAGGTAGCTCAGTGGTAGGGCACTTACCTCACATGCCCCAGGGTCCTGGGTTCTATTCCCTAATATCACAAAAACAAAACACAACAAAACAAAAGGCTCAAAGACTTCTTTCACAGAGCTACAGTAGAAGAAAGCAAATATCCTTAAACAAGTTCCCATGTCTCAGAGTCACCTGCATTGCATCGATTGTAAAGTTCATGAACACATATTCATTTGTCCAGTAGTCTCTTTAGGCTGTAATCTGGCAAACTCGGAGGAATAGTTTCCTAGAGGAACAGGTGGAAAGGTGAGGGCCATTTTGTTTAACCTGGGAAATACGGAGGGACAGACTAGAAAAGAAAATTCATATCACCTGTTTGTGGAAGTAAGGATTTCTTCAATATCAAAGAACAGAAAGAGAAGGAAATCCTGCTGTCTTCATTCCTGGGCATTTGAATTCTTGTTTGTTGCTATTAGTTTTTGTGTGAGTCAAATGTCATTGGTCTACTAGTGATTTAATACCACTATCATTTAATGCTATTTTCTACCCTTTTATTTACTTTTAAAAGGCTTTCCTCTGCTACCTCCCTTCCCCACAAACATTAACCAACTGATTCAAATAATTTCACTCTTGCTCATGTCTTAAGAAATTCAAAGCCAATCAGAGGCCACTTGCCCTGTAAGCTAGGGAAGCTCAATCATGCATTGAAACAGGGAGAACCCACAACACCTTAGAGAATAGATTCATAATAGTAGAACAAGGGATGGTAGCAATGCTCAGAGAACCACCTTCATTCAGAGGGCCACACAGCTGCTTTTCAGAGAGCAACTTAGGACCACATAGACCAGTAGTCTGGTCCACCATCATCTATAATTTTGTGTGTGTGTGTGTGTGTGTGTGTGTGTGTGTGTGTGTGTGTGTGTGTGTGTGTGTGTGTGTGTGTTATAAAAGAAATATTCTAGGTATACTCTGACACATGATTCCAGATGTAGCACAGCTATGCAATGCTGGGAAGTTTGTTAAGTCAGCACCAGGAAATCAGCAGTGAGGAATAGAGTGGAATGTTCTGGATAAAGGCATCCCTCAGTCCATGAGGTAAGAAGAAAACCACACACTTGCAGTCTTCTCCATAAACAGTGGTGGAAGCCACAGACCAAAGCAGAGTCTCTATCTCCCCCCACCCCCCGCCCCCGTGCCCCCCACACACATTGCTCAGCCTGCATGCATTCTTGTGGTCATTCTTTCATCTCTAGATTCTCATCCATCTGAGTGTGATCAAATTGACATCCAGTCCCCACTGCTTGCACAGGACACTGAAGAACCACAATTAATGTCGGGAGGGAGAGGTGATTTAGCAAGGTGTGGGCACCAAATTTTAGACTTTATTCTTATTGATGAAGTACAAGTTTGTTGATGAGTTTGACCCATTCCTGCTCTCCAGTTACTCATCTGGTTGGTGAGAAGGAGAGATGTCTGTCATAGGAGCTCTGTGCTTGGATCTGCAGAACAATAGGCTAAGAGCCTGGTGATAGCTGGGGACTCTTACATCTTCCCTCCTCATTCTTCCCTTCTATTTTGCAACCTGTCCTTTAGTTTCTGGGGTTCTATTCTCATCACTATATGAAACTGTGCTTCTATTAGTGGCCAAATAAACAGATTCTTTTGATCCTTCATCATTTTTGGTTTTGTATAATATTTGATAGCCTATTTCCTATACTGTGCCCCTCTAGAAAATTCCTCCTCCCTTGACCACAACATTTTGGATTTTAGCTCTTGATATTTTTTTTTTTTAGTCCGGTCATGCGGCCTGAACTCTGGGCCTGGGCGCTGTCCCTCAGCTCTTCAGCTCAAGGCTAGCGCTCTACCACTTGAGCCAGAGCGCCACTTCCGGCTTTTTTCTTTTTGCCTATGGGGTGCTGAGGAATTGAACCCAGGGCCTCAGGCATGCAAGGCAAGCGTTCTACCACTGAGCCACCTTCCAAGCCCCATAGCTCTTGATATTTTCTTACCTGATTTTTCTTTTAAAAAGTTATCCTTTAAAACCACCAATTCTTCTTTTTTTGGGGGGGGGTGTGGAAGAGGTGGAAATAGTAATTGGGTTGAGCAGAGAGACTCATATTTCCTAGGCAGGAGCTCTACTGCTTGAACTCTCAGCCAATATTTGTTACTTACTTTTAGTTATTTTCAGATAAGGTCTTGTGTTTTTACCCAGGGCTAGCTCGTGGCTGGGCTTGGACTGAAATTCTCCTGGTTATGCCTCTTGCATCATTGAGATGACAGCACCCCGCTCTTGGTTGAGATGGGGTCTCCAAACCTTTCTGCCTGGGCTGCCCTCAAACTATGATCTTCCACATTGTTGCCTTTAAAGTACCTGGGATTATAGATGTGAGCCACGGCTCCCAGCTCTAAAGCCACCAGTTCATAAGAGCAAGCATTCCCCAGAATCATCTCTTTCCATCCTGTCTTCTCCATTTCCCTTAGACAACTTACCAGCTTTGCAGCTCTTTTGAAAATATCAGGAGTGAGATGAAGGCCTTCTTATTCTGGTGGCTTCCTGGGCCCATGTGTTGGGGTGACTGTGATGTTAGAGAAGGTGCAGTTTCATCCACATGTCCTCCCTTCTCCCACAGGACCAGAAGCCCTCTGTCATTTCCCTTCAGAAGCTTATTGCGAGAGAAGTTGCAAATGAGGAGAGGGGGATGTTTCTGATCAGTGCTTCCTCAGCTGGCCCGGAGATGTATGAAATCCACACCAATTCCAAGGAGGAACGGAACAACTGGATGAGGCGGATCCAGCAGGCAGTAGAAAGGTAACGTTTCTTTCTGGCTGGAATATATGGAAGGCACTTGTTCATTTGGGGGAAAATGTTCTAATCATGTCTTCCCCTGCCCCTGCTCTGCCCACACCCATCATAGCACCTCACCTGCAGCCTTGTCCTCCACTCACCTTCCTGCATGATGCTCACACCTTCCCTCCCCTCTGCCCGTGTGCTTGGGTGCAGCCCCTGCCTCATCTGCTTCTTGAAGACCTCTTCAGTCCAAGGACTCTGCCTTATCTCACATGCCATGGCATCTTCTGTCTATGGCATTTATCTTGTGCTTGTCATACGCTGCCTTTTTATGTCTATACATGTGTATGTGTGTGTAAATTTCATTAGACTGGAAGCTCTGCAAGAGCAGACATGTCCTGTATTTCCTTTTGTGCCTAGAACTGAGCAATCATTCAATAAATGGTTTTAGATGGGTGGAACTCAGTGTTCTAAGTCAATGAATCCCTTATTACTTGAACGAGGACAGGTATTTTTGTTTTTAATCAATGACGGTATAAAAGTGGGAGTTATATTCTTTATACTTATTTGAAGTGTTGGAGCTTGATACGTTACAATTTCTCCACCTGCTCCGCATCCCTCCTGATAGGGTGCATAGTTCCATCCTCTCAACCCTGTTACTTTCCCTACATGAAGAATAGAAGCTCAAGCTGATGTAATGGTGCTCACTTGTCATTCCTGCATTCATGAGACTGAGTTTGGGAAATACAGCTCTGGACCCCACCTTAAAACTTACCAAGTCAAAAACAAAAGAGATGCTCAAATGGTGTAAAAGCCAAAATTTATTTTAATTGTAATGACTGCCTCTATGTGGTGGGGGAGGATTTGTAGCATTTGTACTTCTGACTTTGAGAGCCATGTTAGATTATGCACGATCCTTTAAATACGCAAAAGAAAACCCATCTCTTGGCAAAGGTGCGCGCAGAGATTTTTTTAATGCTGAATTTTCTTGCCTCTATGAATAATTTTGTTGCCAAGTTCCCATGTTTTTCTAATGAGCCCAAAGATGCTTGGATTGAGTTTCAGTTGTATGTCTTGACTGTTGCCTTTTAAAGCTGTCCAGAGGAAGATGGGGGACGGACAAGTGAATCTGATGAAGAGAGACGGAAAGCTGAAGCCAGACTGGCCAAAATTCAGCAATGCCAAGGTATGATGTGGGCACTTCAGGCTCCCTAGCTGTGGTGTTCTCCTTGGGCATGACGAAATTCCAGCTGTCATAGCAGGAAGCTACTGATTGTATCTACCCGAAGCTCATTCTGGCCAGCCCTGACAACAGAGAAGACTTAGTGATTAACTGTATATGCATACGCACTAATACTTATGCACATCACAGATAGGAGACCATGATTGTGGGCAGTGTGGTGTGGGTGAGCATTGGACTTGCTGCCTGACAGTTTAGTTTTAGGTCTCAGCCCCATCATGTCATAGTTGTAAGACTGGATGAGGAGCCAAGAGGAGAGGCCACCTGCAAAGCCCCAAGTCTCAGCTCTGGTCTCCTGTTAGAATACTTGGTGCCGTCATTAAAAATACAGCTACCTGGGCTCCTTGCTCAACCAGCTGTTTGTGGTTGGAGTGTAGACATGAATATTTAAAGCTCCCCTCCACAGAGGGTGGATCCAAAGGACCAAGGATCCCTGGATCAGATGATAGTCAAGGTTTCTGAGCTTTAAGAGTTCTCTACCATGTTGAAATCAGAGGAAAAAGATGCATGCAAAGATGGCATAAGAAACTGGATGTTTAATAAAAAAAAAAAAGAAACTGGATGTTTAGAAGCAGAAACATAAACCGTGTTTGGTTTTGACCAAGACTGGCTAAAGCCTGAAGCCTGAAGCCTCTGTGTTGCTTGCCCCTGTGGGCATTCACTCATCATGGGTAGGGCTGCCTCAATTTTCATTCCTGAGCTGGGTGTTTAGTCTTAATAGGAAACAGCCTGTATAAACAAAGAGTGGCTTTGCGAGGTTTTTCTGGAATTAGGGGAATGGAAAAGGAAACGAGCAGTTGTGGAGTGCTGTGAAAGTTGTGAAATCTCTGGCCGGGGACCACAGTCACTAAGTGGAAGAGTGGGGATTTGAACTGGAGTCTGTGCTACCCAGCAACATGTGCCTTAATTTTTTGGGTCCGGTCATGGGGCCTGAACTCTGGGCCTGGGCACTGTCCCTCAGCTCTTCAGCTGAAGGCTAGCGCTCTACCACTTGAGCCACAGTGCCACTTCCGGCTTTTTTTTTTGTTTTTGCTTATGTGGTGCTGAGGAATCGAACCCAGGGCCTCAGGCATGCAAGGCAAGTGCTTTAACCACTGAGCCACCTTCCCAGCCCCATGTGCCTTAATTTTGTAGATCAGACTGTTCGCTAAGTAGCAACATCTTTAGCTCATCACTTGGACGGCTTATTAATGGTTCTATCCACCTTAGCGATAAGCTATGGCTCTTATTTCATAGAAATACTCAGTAACCAAGACCAACAGATTTGCACATGCTTGGAGGAGAAGCTGCATATCTATGCTGAGCTGGGGGAGCTGAGTGGCTATGAAGACGTCCACCTGGAGCCGCATCTCCTCATTAAACCCGATCCTGGGGAGCCCCCCCAGGCAGCCTCCTTACTGGCAGCAGCACTAAAAGAAGGTATGTTGTTTCGGGAAGGATTTTGCTTGGCAGAGAATGCTTATGGCATAGTTATTCTGTGCTACTGTGGTTGGTCCTGGTGCTGAAATTATAGCAGAATAAGATAGAGAGAATGGGTGAGAATGTTGGAAGGGGCGACATTGATCAAGATCTATTCTATTTGTAAACTGTTTTCTGAAATAACAACTCCTTTATACAACTACTTAAAGATAATAATAATAATAAAAATTGGGCTGGGAAGGTGGCTCAGTGGTAGAGTGCTTGCCTTGCATGCATGAGGCCCTGGGTTCGATTCCTCATCACCACATAAGCAAAAAGAAAAAAGCCGGAAGTGGCACTGTGGTTCAAGTGGCAGAGTGCTAGTCTTGAGCTGAAGAGCTGAGGGACAGCGCCCAGGCCCAGAGTTCAGGCCCCACGACCGGACCCCTCCCCCCCCAAAATAATAAAAATTATAAAAAATTGTGACTGATGTAGAACTTATTTTGGAAACACTAAGATGAAAAGAAGTACATCATGCTGTATCAAGGGCTATCCAGAAAAATAGGCAAAATAAGGATTCTGGAGTGTGACAGGGCTGGATGCTTCTACTTTAGGTAGGATAGCCAAGGAAGGCTTCATTGATAGGATGGTTTGTAACCAGACATGAAGTGAGAAGCCTACATAATATATTAGAGTCTTCCAGATAGAAGGAATAGCAGAGAGAGAGGCCTGAGGTAGATGAGTACCAGGCTTGTTTAGGACAAGAATAGTGCAGATACTATGAGGACTGCGTATGGATGGTCCACTCAGTGAAAAATTCTATAGAGAAGGAAGTTGAAGCCACTGGCTAAAAGTGAGAATGGGCAACTTAGCCCAAGCTATCACTTGTGCCAGGTTGTAAATCCATTGGCTTTGATTCCTTTGGCCCTTGGGTAATGGGATAGAGGTGTCAGGGACCAGCTGTGGACCAGCTGTTAAAGAGAAGCCAATGTAGTGGAAGCACGGGATGGGCCACAGTGGGAAACCCACCCCTGCACAGTCCATCCATACCCAACAGCAGCTAGAAGAATGAGCCAGCTTTGTCCTCTCGGTAGTGGTGGTAGGTGGAGGAATGGACCCAGGTCCTTCCATGTGGTAGGCAAGGGCTCTGTCACAGTGCTGCAGGAGACTTCTCAGGGTCAATGGTCCCTGTCTGTAAAGAAGGCAGTTGAGTATATTCCTTGAACCGGTCCTAAAAAGATTTTGTGCTTATGTAGAATGTAAATTCCCTTTTCTCTTCTGGGACTCTATTATTAAAGGCAAACTGGGGAAACACTTTTCAAGAACAGCTAGTATTTCTGAGTAACAGCTTATGAAACCCCAATGCCTGATGCTGAATATATGTTAATAAAATTACAGGTAGTTTCTTAGCACACTGACTTTCTGAAAGTTGCATTTGTGATCATTCTTTACAATGTGTTTTGACTGGGTATATGCATGTGTACGTGTTTGTGTGTGTGTGTGTGCTAATTCTGGGGCTTGTACTCAGGGCTGTCCCTTAGCTTTTTCACTTAAAGTTCTCTCCTTGAGCCACAGTTCCACTTCTGGCTTTTTGCTGATTAAGGGGCGAAGAGAGTCTCTCTTTTTTGTCTTCCCAGGCTACCTTCGAACTGAGATCCTCAGATCTCAGCCTCTTGAGCAGCTAGTATTACAGGCATAAGCCATTGGTGCCTGGTGAGCTTTGACTTTTGAGTTTATTCTCTAGATTGTGCATCTGAAAAATTTTTTCATAAGGGGCTAGATTGAAAATATTTCAGGCTTTTCAGGTCACATCATCTCTGGCATCGCTGTGTGTGTGTGTGTGTGTGTGTGTGTGTGTGTGTGTGTGTGTGTGTGTGTGTTTGGGTTAACAGCCTTTTAAAAATGTAAGATCATTTTTTAAAGTCCTGGGCTCTATAAAAACAAGCACAGGGCAAATGCAATTTGCCAATTTTTGGTGTAGATTAAACTCTGCTTGTATTTGTGTGTTTTGTGTTGTTTCATTGATCATTGCTGCACCTTAGCGGAAAGTCTGCAAGTTGCTGTGAAGGCCTCGCAGGAGCATGGGAGTCAGTCATCCGAGGAAGCCTGTGGGGAACCTCTCTCCACAGCCACACCTGGTTCTCAAGATGTTCCAGGCCTGCCTACTGCTCGTAAGTGAACACGCAGGCCGGGCACGGGGCCTCGGCTCCGTTCCTGCAGCACATAGTGATCACATAAAGTGGAAGCAGGGACTCTCCCAGTTTGGAAGGAACTTAATGTATTTTTCATAAATGAAAAGGCCTGACATTAATTATGCTAGCTATAAATAAATATTATATATGTGTATTAGTAGTGCTGGTGTTCCAAGGACAAGGATTTAAAGATTAGCTGTTGTGTTACACTGCTTTGCTTTCTAGAAAACTGGTGCACCTCCCCCAAACCTACCTGCCTCAGTTTTCATATGATTTATTGAACCCAATTTTGAAAGGACCTTTAAGTCATTTTTGGTTTTGAAGAAAGCACCTCTGAAGTCCATTGGAGAACAAGCCCTTAATCCCATGGGGTACCAACTGAGAAGATATAACTCAGAAAACTAGTTTTTCTCGCTCTCTCTCTCTCTCTCTCTCTGAGATACCCAGACATAAACACAAACACACACATATACACAAACACATGTAAAGGCAGAATTTCCAAAAGAGTCTTTTTTATTTTTTATGTCTTTTTTATTTTTTAATGTTTTTTATTGAAAAAATAGTATACAGAGGGGTTACAGTTACATGAGTAAGGTAATGAGTACATTTCCTAATGAGCATTGTTACCTCCTCCTTTGTTTTTCCCCTACCATCCATTCCCTCCCCATGTCCCTAACTCCCTTCTTCCCCCAAGTTGTAAAGTTCGTTTTCAACATAGTGTCTTGTACATCTCATTGTTACAATGGGTCAACCTGTATCCTTGTTTTAGCATTTTGTTTTTTCTCTTCCCCTCCCCAAATTAGAAAAATGTATATACAAGAGCAGGGCACTGACGTCAAATACAGTGAAAACAGGGGTTATACCCTGGGGGAAGAACATACAGGAGAAACAAAAAAAAATCACATAGTACATTTTAGATACGTTAAAAACAATAGCAAGAAAGAAAAGACCACTTGTGTCCCTATCTTGGGGTTCATTTCACTTAACATCATCTTATCTGGTCATATGTGCATAGCTTCTGACCTTTTCTGCTTGTCCTCCACTTATACTAGTTATTGCAAATAAGGGAAACCATGGGACCTATGTTTCTTTGGGCCGGGCTTACTTCACTTAATGTAATTTTTCCAAGTCTTTCCATTCCAAAAGAGTCTTAATCTGTGTTATATAATTCAGGTCAGAATTTGTTTATTAAAACACCATTCCAATTATTTTTCTTTTCTTTTTTTTTTTTGAGACAGGGTCTTATTATATACCTTAGTCTGGCCTTGAACTCACAGATCCTCCTACTCTTGCCTCCTTAATACTGGGATTACAAGAGTGTGCAGCCAAATTCATCTGTCGTATTTTAAATACAGAAAAGTAGAATGTAAAGAATTAGGTAATGTCTCAGAACCTAATTATACTGTTGTAGGTATAATTTTAAGTCAAATTATGTAAAGGCTTCTAAGAGCATAAGGAAAGTATATTTTTTCATCATGTGTAGGTGGAAAGATACTACTTCCAAAAGAAATTATATACAATACGATTAGAATATCTTTAATAGCTAGAGCTTGTGGAGGCTTAAATTGCTTTGGAATGTCTTTGACAATATCCCTTGGTTAAGTAAAATACATAAGAAGCAGTATCACTTTAATTCTGTACATTTTTTATAGGCACCAATAATTATTCCTCCCCTCTCAAACTCTGCTTTATCTAATCCCAGGCTTCTATTTTTGGCATATGCACATATGTTTTTCATTTTGACACAGCCCATATTCATCAGGGGAGTTGTACTGCCCTGGGTGATTTCCTTCTAAAAGAAGAGCCTCATTATGCCATTGAGGAAGTTCTGTCTAAAAATACATGTAGGGATCTGCTGCTTTCTGCCTTACCCCAGAGACAGCTGGGGAAGCTCCACTGCTATGCAGCTGCTCAGAGCATGTGGCTGGTCTTCTCTTCCATCAGGCCAGCCAGTGAAGAGTCCCTGGCCTGTGTCCCTATCTCCCATGACTTGGTCAAGTTCCAAAGGGATGCCAGTGGCCGTCTGATGATCAGCTGGCAGGATCTATCAGTTCTGTGCTGGATTAGAGCATGGTGTCATTAGACTTTGACTCTCTACAAAGTTAAGAACAAAGGATTAGTCCTAAATGAAGATCCATAATGGAATGGGTCAGTTCTGTGATTGACTTTCAGGACTGGGTCCTTCTAAAGCCAGCTCATGTCAGTCTGAGGGTAATACACCAAGCAAATCCCTCTGATTTTAGCTCTTTGTACACTTAATGAAGTGTCCGAGGGTAAGCTACTGCTGTCATGGTTCTGCCATCTGGAACTTGATTCTGGTGAGCAGGAATTAGCTCCAGGTCTTCTGCCTTCATTTGGCTCAGCCTGGGCTGCTCTCCATGTTCAATGGACTCGCTTTCTCTGAGGGAGTGTAGAGAGGAAAGAGACTGGTTAATTCTTTGGACATCCCTTTGACATCTCTCTTTAAAGAGTTAGAATAGGACCCAAACATGGAGCCATTCTTCCAGTGACAGAAAAATCAATACAAATTGTCCCTTTCCTATCAGGGAATAAATGTTGTCCTGCTTGGACACAATATCATTTCAAACAGTTTCTACTCAAACAAAAACTTCCTTGTGTTAGAAAAGGCCTGTAGAGTCCCGATAACTTTTGTTCCCCAAAGATAGAAGCAAGCAAAGAGTTTATTAAGTTAAACAAAGCAAAAACAGCTTCTTCCTGGTGGTGGCTCATACTTGTCATCCTAGCTACTCAGGAGGCTGAAATATGAGGATCACAGTTTAGTGCCAGCCTGTGCAGAAAAGTTCATGAAACTTCTATCCCCAACAAAAAGCCAGAAGTGGAGACATGGCTTAAGTGGTAGAGCACCAACCTTGATTAGGAAAAAAAGTCAAGCGAGAGCCACACATGCATGCACGCACAAGTGCGTGTGCGTGCACATACACACACACAAAGTTAAGGAGAAAAGGCGCTGTCTCTGTTAAAAATAAAGTTCCAAGGTGATGCCAAATTTAAAAAAATTATAAAATATATCACAGATTGAAAATCTTTTTAATTGGAGTCCTGGTTAGATGTTGTTTCAATGTATGGAAGGGCTTGGAAAGTCTAGTGCAAGGCAAGCATAACTGAAATTTGAGCCGAGTTCCCATGGGTAAAGAAATAAGCACAATCCTACCAATAGAGAGTTAAGATGCAGAGAAATATGTCGTTGCTGGACTAGTTTTTGTGTTTTCATAGGTTCAGTATACAGTATTTACAGTGTTTGTGAATTTAAAGCCTGAGAAATGAAAGCACAAGACACTGGGCTAGATTCTCAGTCTGTGTGACTCTAGAGCCATAAAGTATTAGCCCTTTGCAGCCTTCACGCAAGATGCCTCCCCCACTTGCCTTTGGACCTTCTGTCTAAACCTTGTTTATCGGCTGCCACTCTTATATGGGTCTCCAGGGAGCCTTTTACAGGCCTGGGTCTGCCAAGAGACCTTGCTTTTGGTTCAACCACACCTGTTTCAAATATAACCTGCCCCAGGAGATGTTTTCCTATTAAGGGACAGTGAGAGGTAGCCTGTACCCTTTCCATACCAGAAACAACACAGTGACACATCTGTGCAAGAAAGAAGTAACAATAACAAGATGAATGGTTCTCGATGCTGTTTGTGGGTGTCTATCTTCTTAGCATGTAAGCTCCATATGGGCAGGGACCAGGGGCTTCACTTTTTAGGGCCTCCCGTGGAACATTTGAAATGTATATTGTGTGATGATTCTTCTTTTAAATGTGGATTGTCGGCTGTGTAAAAAGAATGGGGTCGGCTGGCTGATGTTTGATGCTGTCCTTTTTGTTTCTGTCTCAATGGTGTGCATCCAGCACTAGTCACAGGAGGGACAGAAGAAAGAGGCTGTTGGGATCTGGATCCCGGGATCCAGGGTGTGGTAACAGACTTGGCCGTCTCTGATGCAGGGGAGAAGGTATTGTTAACAGATTTGTTAGTAAACAGCACCCGTTGCTTTTTGTATTATAAAACATTCCTGCCCCTGGAATGAATACTTCTCTGAACTGTTGTTGATTAATTTAAATACTCATATTTAAACTTCCTAATTTATTTCTTCTCTAAATGGCCTTCCTACGTCATGCTTGTGGGTGTTAAAAAGTTATTAAAAAAAGGTTGAAAACGCTCACGTGTATATGTGTATGTGCGCTCTCTGACTTCCTGGTTTACCTTCTGCAGCGCAGACCTTTACTTCTCATGCTGTGTCTGGCTGCTGGAGAAGTTGGCTCTGAGCTTTGGGGTCCTATGCAACCAGATGGTGCTAATGGAGCTGAAATAATGTCTACTCTGGGATTATCCTGCTGCTTTTGTCTTCCTTGACCTTCTAGTCACTCTTTCAACTGTCTTCCCGCCACTACCTTCATCCTGCCTACTTTTTGGTAGATTTTAAATTCGTATGGACAAGTTTTGCTTATGGCCAGGCAGCTCTGATGCTATTGCTTTTTTGGTTTGCCATCTATGTAGAATATCTTTTATATGTGTTGCACATAGTAGAGAAACCAAGTCTGCATTTAAAAAAAATTCGCAGATAAGACAGCTGTGGTTTAATGTTCATTTTAAAATTTTACAGGCTCAAATAAACATGATATGAACATAAGCTTTTATTTATTCTGATTGTAAGCACTCTAATGTATTTGTCTTAAAATGTTCCTTCTCATTCTTTTCAGCAAAGATAGCCATTTTATATGCTGAAGTGTGTAGCTTTCCTGTTATTAGAGAGGGGAGAGGAGGAGAGGGAGTGGATGTATGATGAAGGCAGGAAGGAGAGCTGGCCAGTGATAGTTTAATCCTGGATGGAACATATGTCTCCCATACCATGATTCAGGCCACAGATGAAGTGATACTAACAATCTAGGTTCCCTTTTGGAACCTATACAGAAAATTCAGTCCTTCATATGGCATTTTGGGGAAACTAAATGAACAGATATAAGGAAAGATCACTTGAAACTAAACTTTAAAAAGTATATAATGATCTTCCCCAATAGGTAAGAGTAAACCAAGTTAAATAATTAAAAAACAAAAACAAAACCTCTAACCCAAAGAACAGAAATTAAATCACCAGATGCAAGTATGCAAAAGAACCACCAGGTGGCGGGCCAACTCTACTAAAAAGTATGCAATTTTTCTGACATTTCAAACCTAGTGGTTCTTGAATCTAACTACATATATGTAACACAATACCAACTTATTTCTATTGTCTAATTTTTACAGAATATGAAAGTCTACTACCATGTAGTCTTCTTTGTTGCAAAAGCAATGGATAAGAACCCATTCTTTCCCAGACAGAGCCAGACCAGGAAAGAACTCTAGAACTCAATGGAACAGTAGTTCTTAATCCTGCTTAGGGCTGGGCACAGATCTAATTCATTGAAAATTAACTTCCTTTTACAGCCTTTGTTCCTTATCAGGAGCTGCTTGATAATGAAGTATTGTTATTATTAATTTGGTGCCAATCCTGGGACTTGAACTCGGGGCCTGGGCACAGTCCCTTTACTTTTGTGCTCAAGGCTAGTACTCTACCACTTGAGCCACAACTCCACTTCTAGCTTTTTTTTTTTTTGGTGCTTAATTGAAGATAAGAGACTTGTGGACTTTCCTCCCTAACCTGGCTTCAAAACAAAATCCTTATATCTCAGCCTTCTGAGTAGCTAGGAATATAGGCATGAGCCATTGGCTCCAGGCAATAATGAAAATTTTAATTGGCAATATGAGGGAAGAGGAGATCTCATAAGCCAACCTGAACTAACCCATTTATCAACAAGTATAAAGTTACCTGAGAGTTACTGTGGCTGGGTGTTCTTCAGGGCTCAAAATTACATCTGCTCAAGCAGACAAAAAGAGACTATGGGCTTTTGGAGGGCAGGTGTCTGATGAACTTCCACTGCACACACAGTGGAGTAGATAGTACTTATTTACTGAATAGAGTACAGTTGAATTCAGTGTCTAGCCATTCTTTTGTTGTATGCCCATTACATGCCAGGCACCATTCTTAGGTCTTGATATAACACCGAATGCACAGATAAATTACTACTCACTGGTTTACATTGTAGTGAGAGAAGTGAGATTATAAACAAATGTTTAACTCAATTCTGGAACCTAGAAGCTCTCAGTATCCCTTATGATGTGAGAGAAACAAAGAATGAGAGATGGTCCCCTGTGGCCTCATTCATGGCCTTTGCTCTGGTCTGGTGAACTCTAACTGAGGAGGGATCTGGAGGAAACTAGCTAAGAATTTTCCTTTGAGCTGTTCCCGAGTCTGGTTTCTTTTCCCAGACACTGGCTATTTGGGCATAATGCGTCTCAAACACTGACAGAGCAGGATCTCGAGGACTGTTATGATAGGTTCCAATCTGGCCTTCAGAATGCAAGGGGGCATGCAAGAGAACAAGCTGAGCAAAGGGAGCTCAGTCTATGGTCTTCATTGCCCCTTTGTTTTTGCGGGACTTCCTCACTGTGGTTCCTCATTGTTTTAATGGATGGTTGGGTAAAAATTGCCCTGCATCCATGTTTGCATGCGGGCTGGGGTGCGGTGGGGGGAGGTTTCCCCTGTGAAGATTTTCTGTAAAGATTTTCGTTCTGGGAGGAGGCTGGCTCACATTTTAGAGCAACTGCAATACAGCTTTTCAGAAGTAGAGTGGTATTCATCTTCTTACGTTTTTATGCATTGTAGGAGGAAGAGAGAAGTTTCCCAGGGTCTTCACAGTCAGAGGTGAGCTGTACATGCTTTAAATGTGTCAGCATCCATTCTCAATTTGTAGCTAATGAAAGCTTTATCAAGAATTTGACACATACACTCTTATTTTTCAGATTATACAAGCCATTCAGAATTTAACTCGTCTCTTATACAGCCTTCAGGTAATGACCCTTCTCTAATCTTTGACCTTGTGAATGTTATCTCTTAATGAAATTCTCTCTGACGATTCCCAGACCTTAGAAATTAGGACATATGAGAGGTATTGAATGACCTTTAGAGAATGCCAATCCACCAAGTGGCGCCCAGCTGGCCAGAGGACTCGGACTTCATCACCTGGTTTTGCAATCATGAGGCAACACTTCTACTGAATTTTATGCCATTCTTCTCCGAAACCATAAAACAGTTCATATCTTTAAGAAATTGTGATGATTAACTATGCTCTGGCTTGATGATTACAATGAAACTCTTAGGTGAATGTCGCATGACTTCAGATTTTCTGATGGAAACTTAAAATTCACACCTAGACTTTTTTTTTTTTTTGCACTTCCACATGAAGCCATAAGAGCTGTTAAATAATTCCTATGTTCTTCCATGTGTTGGTTTGTTCTTCCCTCAAAATTCATCAAGTATCTTCTCTGGGCCGAGGGCTGAGCTCACAAAAGCAAATGGACCGTTGGGTGACTTATTACCTTTCAGGGAAAACCAGATGAAAACATGGTGCTTGCATTGAGGATTAGGGACCTTGGGACCTCTTGGGTCCTACATAAGGAGCAGACTCAATGCACATAACTCCTTAATTTGCTGATTTAAAAAAAATGATGTTCTAAAAGCCAACCTTTATATTGGAAAAAATTTAGGAATGCAAATATAAAGTGACTTGTGAATCTATCCTGAGAATTACGACTACCATGTTGGAGTATATCACTCCAGTTTTTAGATTGTTTTGTATTACTTGGAAGCAACTATTATTGTCTAGCCTAATTTTTAGTGAATATGTAATTAATTCCAGTCTATGGAATTTACCCAATCCCTTATTTATGTGCAGTTGTGTGCACGCATGTGTGCGTGTGCATGCTGGTCCTGCCTGAACTCAGGGCCTTGCAATTGCCTCTGAGCTTCTTTTGCTCAAGGCTAGTGCCATTTCTGGCTTTTTCTGAGTAGTTTATTGGAGAAAAGAGTCCCATGGACTTTTCTGTCCTGTCTGGCTTGGAACCATGACCTTCAGATCTCAGCTTCCTGAGTAGTTAGGATTACAGGTGTGAGCTGCCAGTGACTAACCATTTTGTATTGTTAATAGCATACATTTTGCACACATTTTGATCAGATCTGGATATTTCCTTAGGATATCTTACTAGAATGATCTTTTTTAGGCTTTTATAAACATCACTAAGATAATTCAATCATTTTTCTATTTCACTCATCTCCAATTTGAATAAGGATCAAGATATCTGATTATTTTAATTTGTACTTCCTTGATTACTAGTGAGACTAAAGTTGTTCTTCATGAATATACTATTCATTCATATTTCATATTTTATACCTTTTGAATGTGAAAAAGGAATCGAGTGTAAAGTTTTCACCAGAAAATGTAAAGTCATGTTGTATTTAATGTTTTCCTATTTATACTTCAAAGGTATCAAGACCTTTTTTCTTGTCTTCTCCTGATCATGTCCCAGCTACTGCTCCAGAGCAACTAGAGCTTAATTGTCATTGTCATTGTACTACTACCACCTACTGTTAAAACTTTGGCTTATAGTAAAATATATGGCAATGCTAGTCTCCTCTTACCATTTTTCTCTTACAAATGCTTTTGAGTTTCTCCATCAAGATTCTTGTCTCCTACCAAAACCATGGGGAACCATAGTGGCACTTTTGCTACAATCAGTTTTGTCATCTACAAATCTGGGCCAGTCACCAGCTGCTTGACAGCTTTTCATGTCTAGGTACTAAATGTACATAAAAATGTCTCCTCAGTGGCTGTTGCTGACGGGCCAGCTCTGTAAACTTTATCTTTTATTTGAATAATCTTTTCATTGATTACTTGGGATCTTTCCAGGTAGAATTTTTTTAAATTGAAAATAATGGTACTAATGTAACAATTCCATTTTCTTGGCTTATTGCTTTGGCTAGAACAACTGAAATTGTGCTGATTAATAGTGGTGATAATAAACACTCCATCTTGGTCATAGTTAGGTGTGAATACCCTCCTTATTATATCACACATGCTGATCTGAGATGGATGCTCTTAGAGATTAGTTTATCCTGTAAAACAAATAAACTTTATTTTAGATATCAACTGAGAAGGGGTATGATTTGAATATAAAAATGTATAGTTCTCTATACTAAGTTTAAATGTAAATAAGTGTGGAAATGAAAATCCAATCTTCAGTTTCCACTTCTGTGGTAGGGAAGAGAATGGTAATATCTTAAATATTAGGTAGACATAGTGAATTATTCATAGCCACACTGAGTTATTTTAATTGTAATCATTACAGGAAAGTTATTGGCCATAGCAGTTTTAGCATGTGAAATATTGGATTTTTATTTGTTTTGCAACACTGATGTCCTTGGGATTAAGCGTGCAGTCTGTAATTCTTTCTGCCAGGCCAGCAGATTCCTGAGTGCTTCATTAGCTAGTATGTGGTGATTATTTTATATGTCAAGAGCACAGTAATTAGTACCTATTCTCACTAAATATCATTTTTATTATATTAACAACTCCTAAAAGCCATTAACTAAATATTTAAATGAGTTTGGATCTTTAAAATTAATTTTCAAACTTTTAGATGTAGATTTTATTTCAAAAGGCCTCAATAAATACATTTTGAGTCTTATTCCAAAGCAACTCTTAGTTCTTTAACTTTCAAAAATATAGGAAACTGATGATTTAACAACTAATCCCTGTCCGCCCAACATTTGTTAACATGGACAGTTGAAAAAATTCATAGGAAGGAAAAATGTGAATTTATCCCTAGGAGAGGAATGATTTCTTATACTGAGTCAAAACAACACACATACCCAGTATGCGTCCATTTTCAATTTGTCCCTTCTGTATTTCTTTGTACTTTAAATGGGGACTTTTAAAATTAAAAGCTTTCAAGAGCATTCACAGAGATTTTTTTGGGGTGGGGGCGTAGTGGCATCTTTCCAAATTTTGGCAGTTATTTCCTGTGATATTGCCAAACTTTTAATAGGCAGATACTGTAACTCAAAATGTTTTTTTAATGTTTGGTAATGTCCTCTGGGATTTAGAGTATCTATTTTCCCTTAATCATTCCAGCCTCCTGCTAGCAATCTATTAAACAAATGAATTTCAGCTTACTTTTGATGCATGACCTTCCTGCTATAACAAAAAGACATTAACAGTAAAGAGAGGAGCTTTACCCACTTACAGATCTACAAAAAAACGTGGTATTAACCGATATTCTCTGGCATTATGTTATAAGAATTTAGTTACTAAAAGTCTCCAGCAGCTGACTTATTTTTATGTTCTTATGAAAGCAACATGTATAGGTCCAAGTAATTTCTCATTTGGGATTCAAATAAAGGATACTACCAAGTTTATATAGAATCTTAAATTACCTAGAATTACTGACTGAGAGACCTCAGAAAGAGAATGAGATCTAGATGCATCTACACTTTGATCTAAAATAGGGACAGATACATTGTGGGGCTCTATGGTTTATGCCTATAATCAGTCCTAGCTATTTAGGAAGCTGAGAGCTGAGGATTGTGTGTTGAAACCAGCCTGCACAGATAAATTTCCAATTAAGCAGCAAAAAGTGGCAAGTGGAGGTGTGGTTCAAGTGGTAGAGTATCAGCCTTAAGTGAAAAAGCTAAATGACTGCACCTACGCCCAGAATTCAAGACTCTGTAAATAGATGTACTAAATTCTTACTCAGAAGACATATTTTAATACTATCTGACAACTATCGACCAATCATGTTTTTAAGAAAAGGGAGAGGGGAGATTACAATTCGTTCTTTATAGCTATGCATCCTCAGATTCTACCAGCCTTGGGTAGAAAATCTGACTAAGGGGATTCCAGAAAGTTCCAAAAAAGCAAAACTTGAGTTTACTTCTAGCTTACTCATTCCTAAGTATTCCAATGAGTCTAGGTAAATGGAGTGATGTATAGGTATTGTATTAGGTATTCTGAGTCATCTACAGATGATTATAGTTTATGAGAGGGCATGCAAATATTAGTCGGGCTGGAACCAAGGATGATTCTGTGCTTCATTCCTTCTTTCTGTCTAGACTTCTGTATCACAACACTAGGAAGTGTAGACAATTCTTTTTGAAATATCAAAAGTTGTGAATCCAAAGATTTGAAAAAGGGGCGGAATATGGAGGGAAACATAGTTCAGTGGAGCATTCTACAAGGGCAGTTCCAACTTCCCTTCTCAGTGACAGATCACCCAAGACAGTTTGAAGCAGGGAAAAGTTCGCTTGGGTCTTGATTTCAGAGGTTTCAGGCCATGCTCACTTGATCCCTGGCGGTAGGCCTGGGGCAAGGCAGAACTTCATTCCAGGAAGTGGGGGAAAGGCAGAACAACGTACCACATGGTGCCGAATGAGGAGCTGTAATCCCAGCTACTCAGGGAAGCCCATGAGACTCTTAGCTCCAATCAACTACTTAGAAAAAGCTGGAAATGACGCTGTGGCTCAAGTGGTAGAATGCTAGCCTTGAGCATAAAGAAGCTGGGGGAAAGTATCTAGTTTCTGAGTTAAAGCCCCAGGACAGAGTGGAGGGTGGGTGGAGAGGGGGAGACAGAAAGGGGTGGAGGGGTGTAGGGGGTAGAGGAAGGAGAGGGAGAGGGAGACAGGAAGAGGGAGAGAGAGGAAGAGAAAAAGAGGAAAGGGGTCACCTTCAAGGGCATGATCCCAGTGAGCACCCACTAGGCCCTATCTGCTAAGCTTTCTGTGCACACTAAATCTGAGATTGGCTGGTGGTTGGTGCATAGTGTTAAAATACGTCTTCTGGGTAAGAACTTAGTGCATCAATTTACAAGACATCACGTTCCTGTTCTGGGTCTCATTCTCCCCAGTGAGATTCTACATAAACCAAGACATAACCCATAGCCTCGGTGGTGGTGGGATTCAGATCCAGATCAAAGCACAAGCCTGGATTTACTTACTTGCCGTCTTCATCCCTCTCCCTCCCAGGCTGCTTTGACCATCCAGGACAGCCACATTGAGATCCACAAGTTGGTTCTGCGGGAGCAGGAGAGCCTGGCCCCTGGCCACCTGTTCCGAGGTGGTTCCCTGCAGGACCAGGAGAAATCTCGCAACCTGGAGAAGCAGCGCGAAGAGCTGGCCAACTTCTACACCCTGCAAGGGCAGTTCCAGCAGGAGCAGCGGCGCTGGCACCGCACCTGTGACCAGCAGCAGCGGGAGCAGGAGGCCAAGGAGAGCTGGCTGCAGGAGCGGGAACGGGAATGCCAGTCCCAGGAGGAGCTGCTGCAGAGGAGCCGCGGAGAGCTGGACCATCAGCTGCAGGAGTACCAGCAGAGCCTGGAGCAGCTGCGCCAGGGCCAGCGGCTGGTGGAGCGGGAGCGGGAGCGGATGCGCATCCAGCATGGCCTGCTGGGCCACTGCAAGCACAGCCGGCAGAGAAGCCTTCCAGCGGCCTTCCCTCTGGGAAGCAAGGAGGTAGGGTTCTCTGCAGTAGGACTTGCTGTCCCACCAAGCCAAGCTAAGCCAAGCCGGGCACTCCTGCGTGGAACCAGATATCTGTTTCTGATGCTAGTGTGGGGGGCATGAGGAGTGTCTCAGTTTCTAGGTGGCAAAGTAGCTCTCAGAGGAGATGCGTCTGCATTTTGATCTAAAATAGGGACAGACATGTTGCAGGGCTCTATGGCTTATGCCTGTAATCAGTCCTAGCTATTTAGGAGGCTGAGAGCTGAGGGTTGAAGTCAGCCTGGACAGGTAAATTTCCAATTAAGCAGCAAAAAGTGGCAAGTGGAGGTGTGGTTCAAGTGGTAAGAGTATCAGCCTTAAGTGAAAAAGCTAAGTGACTGCACCTAGGCCCAGAATTCAAGACCTGGCACTAGCATGCACACACACACACACACACACACACACACACGCATGCACGCACGCACGCACAACAACAACAGTTTAAAAATTATAGAAAACTTTAAAGTCTAAAGGTCCTATTGGGTCAGAGATACTTTTGACTAAGTAAGGAACACAGAGTCCCAGTAAGGAAGGGGGAAGGTTGTTCTTAGAGATCCTTTACGATGAATCCATTATTTTCCTTGTATTTAAAGGACAGTATATTCTTTTTAAAAATCCGCTTTTTAAAAATTAGCATCCATGAGCTATATAAGGGGCTCTCTTTTAACATGCCTATTCATGCAAACAATGCATCTTGATACACAGTCTATACTTACACGGTGGAATAAGAATATCCTATTGTATTCTATGATGCAGGTACCTTTTGGGAGAGCAATCAACTATTAATGTGTTAAGTACCAAATTGAGCAAATATAAAATTATCCTGCTGAGGTTATTCTTTGTGAAGGCAATTGTAAATTTCAAATTCATTTCACTGTTAGTTAACATGACTTTTATTAATTAATGACTGTGTAATTAATCCAGAATCTTTCAGAACATTCTAGTTTCCTCTGTGTCCTCTAGCTATGCTTGGCAATTCCATTTGTCTCCATTTTTCTGCATGGTGTGCATCACATGTGTGCTCTTTATTGAGAGTGTAAAAGTTAATAAGCTTACGAGGAAAGCTATGTTGCATCTGATTTTTCTTTTAAGTTCTCTAAGTTACATTTACTGCAAACTTCTCATGTACATGTGGATATATTTGCAACTTTTTTATTTAACAAAAGTGGAAATACTGCTTGTTTTGATTAAAACAAAGCAGAAACACTTTAATAGCCTACAACACCATTGTTTTTTTTTAAAGGTATGTGGGGAATTGAATTTTGGGGTTCTAATTTGTGTTAAAAGGGGGTGGAAAGAGAGAGTAGGTGGTAAAATTCCATTTGGCCTCATTATTACTGAAATCTTTATTATGAGGTCAGGGGTTTTCAGGCCTGTGGGAGAAATACATTTGAAATTTGTTAAGGTAGTGGGAGAAAATATTGTCCTTTTTCCGACTTTTTTCAATTTTAATTGTCTTTTAAGTTGTACAGAGGGGTTTCATTCAGTGTGTCAGGTTTTGTGTATAATGCAGTGTGATCAATGTCAGTCCTCGAGTCATTCTCCCCCATCTCTCCCAGCCCCACCCATCCCTCAATTTACCTGGTTCCATTTCCACATGTGCACATTGAACCTTATGACTGCATCTGCCCAATCTTTCTCTGTATTTCTCTACACAGGTAGTGGAACTTAATCGATCTGAGAGTTTGTGTCATGAAAGTTCATTCTTCATCAATGAAGCTTTAGTGCAAGTGTCACTTAACAGTTTGAATAAACCGAATCCATCAGGTGTCCATGAGGATGCCACTCACCCCTTCAGTAAACTTCATTCTGATTTGGTAAGGACTAGTGACAATCAAGTAAACCTGAAGACAGACGTTTCTCAGCTTTCAGATGTCAACCATATATTGTGGACAGCCGCTGGACCCTGTCACCAGATACTTCCTCTCCAAGAAAGCAACAAGGATTCCTATAGCAATGGTAATGAACGCTTCACCCATCCTCAGTATGGCTCAAACAAGAAGTTGTTTCTCTGAGTGGTGGGCTCTTTGGTAGAATGAGTCAAACTGTGCCCTAGAATGAGAGTAAATTAGTCCCCAGGAAGATGAACCAGGGCTATGGCAAAAACTTCTCTTTGGGGATAGTCAGGGACTCACTTCACTTCTAATTAAGCTATGGTTATAAGACTTAGGGATTGTGACCATCGCACTTTAAAGAACCACCAGGGTTTTCAGACCTGTGAACTACATGATGTCCTCTTAAAAGTGAAATGGCTTGGTATTTATTTCCTCACTGTGAGCTCTCCCTACAGCCTGATCCATTTCATCATTGGCTCTTTGAAAGAAGAAGTATGGACAGGATTTGTGGTCAGACCTTATCATCTATCATGGCAAGTTCCTATAATGTTAGTGAAATCTTCTGTATGGCTATTAAACACCCAGAAAATGAAACAGTTAACATCATTTGTCATTGTAAAAAAGAGAGAGAGAGAGAGAGAGAGAAAAGGTGTTGTTTCTCTATAAGTACCTCATAATAACACGATTTGCTAATCCCATTAAAGCATTTGTCAAATATAAAGGAAGGGAAGCTCAGGTTTCCAGCTCCACATGAATCCAAATGATTTAAATCTATGTCCATTATAAATTGTTTTCTATGGGACATGAGGTAGGGAATGAGAAGAACTTGAAACCTCTCTACTGAAGAACAGATGGTATGCAATAGAATAAACAAATGGCTGGCCACATGGATGTGAAGTAAATCATTGACAGTAATATGTTTCAGAAACATAAAACAAGCAGTAGTATAAAGATCTTTAGAACTGGACACAGATTTATGTCGGTGCTTCAGATATATTCTTAGTTTGTCAGTTGGGAGGATAATTTTTCCACAATACAAAGTTTTGAAGGTATTTGGCTTCTTCCAATTAGGGTGTATAATAGTCTGACACAGCTTGTAAGTTGATTTATTGAAGATGCTGAAGATGTTGACTCTCACTAGTGGCTAATTCTTTATACCACTAGTCACTGGTATAACTTTTGGCATCTAAAAAGAATGGGATAGTTGTTAAAAGTAATTTCAAATGTTTTTTAGATAAAAAGGAAAAGTGCAATAACAATATTGGGATGTAAAAGAAATAAAAGGTGAGTTGGGCACCAGAAGATCATGTCTGTAATCCTGGCTACCAAAGAAGCTGAAATCTGGGGGTCACTGTTCAAAGCCAGCCCCACCAGAAACGTTTGTGAGACTTCTATCTCCAATTAATCACCAAAAAGCTGAAAGTGGACCTGTGACTCAATTGTTAGGATGCCAACCTTGAGCATCAATAAAAAGAAGGGACAGTACGCAGGCCCTGAGTTCCAGTCCTAATATGTACACCCCTCCCACAAATTAAATATAAATTAAAAAAGTAAAAGATTAGGTAAGATTTAGAAAATACTCCTCTTTGAAAATATTATCTTTCAATTTAATGTTGCAGGGAGCACATTTCAAAATGCTTTTTCTGGGCACATGTTGCTTTGCTCTGTTGATTCATGAACTTGCTATTTGCAGTGCTTTCTGGGTTTTTGTCAGTGTGGTTTTGCATTCTGGCTTTGGTATAATTCAAAAACTCAGTTTGAGTTAAACCACATTGGGCTTTTGTTTAAATGAAGTATGTCTCTTTTCTTTTTTGTGTATCTGCCATCTTTTCCTATTGCCTTGTGCTTCAAAGTAGAAAGCTTTTAAACATTTGGCAGCTTACATGCAGTAAGTAGATAAAAAAAATGTACTAAGGAAATAAACAGTGATTATATATAAAATCATTGTATCCACATGTAAAGAGTTGGGTGGAGCCAAGAGAAATGCAAAGAAAATGGACTTGTGCTTAAGAAATTCTGTGTCCTGTAGGCCAAGGCCACTCAGGACATTGACCTAGGCAAGGAAAATTGACTTTGGCCTAAATCTCTCTGAAACATTCTGGTGTGGATAAGTAGGGATTAGATGAGAAATGCTGTGTGCTCTGTTAAACACTGGAGGTTTGCAAGTAGGTAGAAATCCTATTTATGTTTGTTTACTTAAGCATGGTAAGAAATTTCTGGAGGAGAGAAAAGAATGAAGGAGAGTATAGCCAGTGATAGGGAAGTAGAATGAAAATGTCATGCATTTTCTTCAGAGGTGGTCAGGGAAGATAAAAATGTTTAAACAATTGTGGAGCTTTCTGTTCTTATCATCTGCTGTTGGTGGGGGTCTTATCTAGGCTCTGTGTTCTGCACCAAGCTACAGGAGGGGAAGTCAAGGCCGAGCAGAGGGGTTTGCTCTTTGACATTTTGTGACTGAGTCTTTAAATCATTATCAGTGATTACTGCTGAGGGTCTCCGTGGCTCAAAATATTCTCCTTACAGTGTTTGCCTATAGTGTTCTAGACTGGTATATTACATTTTTGATTTATTTATAAGGCCTTGTGCTTCGTAGGCAAGTGCTCTACCACTTGAACTTGTTCGTTCCCATTCTCAGGCTGGTATTATTTTGTTTTAATATTATTAAGTGTGCATTTAGATGAGATTAACAAAGCAGAAATCTTTCATTGTTGGGCATAAGGTGAGCAGCTTCAGGCCATGCCTGATGAAATAGTTTTGCTTTCTTGTCTGTTCTAGTTCTGTGCATATGGACCCAACTCAGGTCAGTGGAATGTGAATTTCTGGAACAGGAAGATGGATGGAAACAATTATATGTACTTGAAATGCATGGATGTGTTTAGAAGTCACCTAGATTAGATTTTCACTAGGGTTTTTCAAACTAACCTTGCTATTTTGTGCATTCTTTGTGATCTAACTGGTTCATTTTGTTATAGCACTGCCAGTACCATGAGTCATGTCATATGACATGTCAGACTGCAGTCATGTACTAACACCATACATGGAGAAACTCGCTTAGTACTATAACTCACTGATATGGTCTCATTTTCTGTTTGCTTGTTTTATGCTGGTACAGGAACATGAGGGGCTTGCTTAAGGGCCTGGGGACAGTTCCTTAGTTTTCATATTCACAGCTGGTGTCCTACCACTTGAGTTTTTTAGTGGCTAGAGATAAGAATCTAAGAGACTTTCCTGTCTGAGCTGGCTCTGAACTGTGACCATCATATCTCAGCCTCCCACATAGCTAGGATTACAGGTATCAGCCCCCAATACCTGGCTGTGGTTCTGTTTTTAGCTCCCAGAAGAGAAAACTGGGATCCAAAAAGTTTAGACAATTTGTTCAAGGCCTCACAGCTAGTGAGTGAAAGAACTAGGTATTGAACCCTGGGGGACTGACTCTGGAGCTCATTGTCTCCAATCTCTGCATTAAAAATTAAGTTATTCCTAAGAGCTATGTTAAGCTGTATCTTTTTAACAGAAGTTGGAGAATAAGCCATTGTTTAATGCCTGGCAGTATGTTCATGATTAAGGGCCAGGGTTTTGTTTTTGTTTATTCACCCCCACAACTTCCCTTTTTAATATTACCATTTGGAAACTATTTCTAAATGTTTTGGATTTCTCTGGCCAGCTCTCACATGGGGCCTGAGCATCTTCTGATACCCAATCCTTTAGCTTCTCTTTGTCCCCACCAGGGACATTTTCTTAAGGATATTTTGTTTCTCTAATGTAATGTCTAATAATAACCCCATCTTATTTATAAATATTTTTAAGGTAGCACTTAAAAATTTACTTTGAGCTGGGTACAATAGTTCACATCTATAATCCTTGCTCTTCAGGAGGCTGGGATTGGGAAGTTCCTCATTTGAGGCCAGCCTAGGCAAAATGGTCAGGAGCCTACAAGCTGGATGCAATGGTATTTGCCTGTGATTCTGCTGCATGGGAAGAATAAATAGTAAGAATGTGATCTAGGATGGCCTGGGAAAAAAAGCAAGACACTATTTGAAAAGTAACTAAAGCAAGAAAGGATAGGGCATGGCTGATGTGGTCGAGCACCTGCCTCACAAGCATGAGGACCAGAGTTCAAATCCTATGCCACCACAAAAAGGTGGTTTACTTTCTAGTTTTAGAAGTTATTTCATGAACAAAATTATTTCATGTTTAACTAGTAAATACCAGTTAGTATTTGATTTATTAATAGTGGAAGAGATGGTTGATTTAGGACTTTTTCCTCTCCTCTTCTGAACTCTCTCTTTCTCTCTTTCTCTCCTTCTCTCTTTCTCTTTCTTTCTTTCTCTCTCTCTCTTTCTTTCTTTCTTTCTCTCTCTCTCTCTCTCACACACACACACACACAAACACACATACACATACTGAATTTTAAGCAATAAAATCTCTGAGGTAAAATTTGCTATGTAATTGGCCCTATGGAATATTAAATTCTATTGTTAAAAAATGCAAAACCATTGTATTCTGTGACTCTTGTCTCCTTGCTTTACAATTTCTCAAACTAAATATTGAATACATCTACGAGTTTGTTATTTGCCTTTTCCAATAAATAAATATTTTAAGTATGTAAATATTAAATCTTCTTAGTCTCCTTTCAGATATTGCATATTTTTGTCCACATTTTAGTAATATGCTTGCAGATTTGCCTAAAAAATTCTCTTCAATATAGTGAAGGTATTATTTTTATTTTTTCTATGCATTCTACAAACATTGGTTGAGCCAAAATTTTTATAGCAGGCATGCAGATGTGGAGAAATATAGGAACGATATTGTTAGGGTTCTAAAGAAACATTTGGTGCCTAGCAAAATATTATTTAAAATTCAAATCATTGTCTTTAGAATATCTTGTCTTGGTCATATTTTTTTAAAATAAATATTGACAGTTGTGTTAAACTTTCAATAACACTATTCTTTTTACATAGAAAATTTCCATACGAAAATCGATGCTATAGTTAATATTTAAATAAAAGTCTTGAAGAAGTAAGAATATGGTCTTTTTTCATGTTTTAAAAACATCAGTACCTTATTTGTATAATCTAGTGGAAAGAAGCTTTGCCAAAGACCTTCAGGCAATTTCCCACAAAACTGAAATTGGCATTAGACACCATAAACTTCAGCGACAAAGGGGCATTTGAAGAGAGATCATATAATTTTGCTAAGGTTGCCAAAGCAAGTACTTCAGACCAGTGGCTAACCAACAAAGAGTTACTCCCTTGGAATTCCCTGGAGAGGTCTGAGATCAAGATGTTGGCTTTCTGAAGCCTCCTTTTATTCCCTCAAGACTGGAATTTGAACTTTGAACCTGATGCTTTACCACCTGAGCCATACCTCCAACCCCAAAGCTTCCTGGCTTGTAGGTAACTGTCTTCTCCATGCTCTGCATGGTCTTCCCTTTGTGCCTGTCTGCTGCTTCATCATCTCTCTTGTGTGGATGGCAGTCTGTTGCATTAACGCCTGTGCCAATGACCTTCTTTGCTCCTTTATTTTTTTAAAGACTCTGTCTCCAATAATATTCTGTCATAGGACTTCCTATGTGAAGGCTAGGAGACACAATTCATATGATTATTCTCCTCCTGTGATAGGGTTAAGTATTATGAAAGCCTCGATTTCTTTTTAAGGGGATACAGTTGAAATATGATTTATCTATCTTTGTTTACATTTTTAACTTGTTAAGATAGTGAACTGAACTTCATAATATTAAAATTTTGATAAATATTTCTGTATGCATGTATACATAGGCATTTGTGTTATACAGTCAGTGCAACACAGAGAAACTAGGGCAGAAAATATTGACACTGTAGGCTCATTTTCTTTTCTTTTCTTTCTTTTTGTCGGTCTTGGGGCCTGAACTCTGGGCCTGGGCACTGTTCCTTAGTGCTTCAGCTCAAGGCTAGTGTTCTACCACCTGAGCCACAGCACCACTTCCAGCTTTTTCTGCTTATGTGGTGCTGAGGAATCGAACCCAAGGCCTCATACATGCAAGGCAAGCACTCTACCACTGAGCCACCTTCCCAGCCCCCTCATTTTCTACTTACTGAATTTAAGGCAGAACATATCAAGTCCATAGGTTTGTTTCCTACTTACAGGGCCTAAATAAGAAATGTAAACTATATGACTGGTAGATATTTGAGGTCTGTGCTTTGATTGCTTATATGACACGAAACTGAACGGTTGAGAATTTTCTCATCATTGGACAAATCATCAGACAATTCTGGATTTCTTCTAGAGTCCTATCAGTGTAGATAATATTTTAAAGGAAGAAGCCACAATATTGCTTGTTATTGGTAATCCTGACCAAAGAATAATGAGTAGGGCTCAAAGGCTTGGTTTTAATCTTTCTCATCATGTAGCTGATTGATTTTAGCCTTTTGCAGATTTTTGTACTAGAAAAAGGAAACGTAACATTTGCTCCTAGAGCCTGGTGAGCCACGAGTACTGTCTGCCAACTTCCTGATTGCATATTCTCTGGGGGCAGGTTGGCTGTCTGAGCCAGCTGGGCCTGGGCCATCCTGTCTTAGCACATGTAGCCCAGCACAGCGGGAGAGCAAAACCAGCAGGTGGGTGGATTCAGAGGCAGCAAGCCAGCCATCTTGCTGCCTGTTCATCTCTGTCCTGGGTTTCCATTTGGAGTGGACAAGTTGCTGAAGTGGGAGTCCACTTAGTATGAATGGTTCCAAAAGTTAGGGTTGGCCTTGGGTTATCCTTAGCTTTAAAACAATGCATATATATTACATATGTACATACCTACATATATGTGTATATATACATGTATATACATATATATATATATATATCTTTAGGCCATATGTTTGACATCTCTAGAATAGTGAGGCTTTATTCTTAAAGTGATTCTGAGTCAAGTTGGAGAGGGAAGTTATCTGAATTATTGAGGTATCAAATATGCCTAAAGGGTAGAGCATGCTTTCATCTTGTGGAGCAATTACCTAATGTATCAACAAAGGAAGCACAACCTTTCCCTATCAGAATCTTCCCTCCTTCCATCCCAACTAACCATGAAGATTCCATGTTTAGGTCTTGCTGAACATGTGGTTTGTTCAGCTGTTTTATATTTGCCTAAGAATATGAACATTTGGTTCAGGAGGAAATACACTTTTTCTTAAAAGATCATACAGTAAACAATTTCATTTTTGGGTGAACAATCATTTCTTTGTTGCAGTGAGTCAACAAATCATTGTGGCTTACATGTAGCCACAGATAATAGATAATGAATGTACTGAGCTATGTTTTGATAAAACTTTATAATAACAAGTGGCTATAGTTTGCCTACCCCCACAAGCTAGTTTCAAAGCCAGTGATATAAAACTTGGAAAGACCTTTCCCCCAGCTCCTATGCCCAAGATACTGTGATGGTGTTTTAGAGGGCCAGCATGAGGCTAAGTAAAACATATTTGGATAACCTTAGTTATCATAGCCAGCTATGCATCAGGGTTTCTTGAAGTGTGCAATAAAAGAGAAAACACATTGTTCTTAACTTTGATTTGACTTAGGGTATGGTGGAAGCCTGTAAATTTGTGTCTGACATTCTCCTTGAGTGATTTTGAAGCACCTAGGCTCACACGCATCACCACTCTGCTAAGGTACAATACCAGACTTGATGTTTGAGGGCCTCCGTTCAGATCCTGACTCTGGCTCCTAGTTCTATGTGATTCCTAAAATCTTTGTCTGTGTGAAAGGGAAGGAGGTGTTAATTGGATTTACCATGTTCTGAATATCTAGTGTCATCACCTTCCTCTCTGCATTTTGGAGAAAATTCCTTGTAATTTGGATTCAATAGTAACCTGCTATGACGTAAAAGTGTCTCCTTAAAGCCATTAGTAAGTCAATAACTTTAAGTGAACTGGGGAAATTTTTACTTATAGTGGAAATATGTTACAACTGTCTGTATTGGTCTTCTAGGAGATGTTTGAGTATCATTAGAATTGTCCCATGTACAAAGTTTCCAAAGCAATGTTTTGTTTCCCTTTGTTTCTCTCTTGGTGAAACACGCTTATCCACTAACCACATTTTCCAAACCAAATGTGAGCACCCAAATGTAGGGCATTTTGACCACAAGACTGAACATTCAGTTTAGCATAGAGGTCATTCATGTCTATGGACCTCCATATCTTTTTGGGGCATTGGATAAATGTACCCCTAAAAAAAGTCATGTACTAATACTTTGGTTCCCTAAGCAGAACCTCCTATAAGAAAGAAAATGTCATATACAGTCAACAGGAATATTCTGGTATAAATCACTTCTCACTTTCAATTTAAAATTCTATTTGGTTTACAACTTTACTCTTTGATTAACCTGAAATAGTTTGTCCTGGTAAGTCCTGGGTAAACTGATTTAAAAAATCAAGTTTCAGAATTACCAGGAAGCAACTCTTATTAGCACTTAGAATTTGAACTAATTGCATGTGCTATAATTTATGTAATATCTGTCTGCCTTGCTAGAGAGTAAGCTTCTTAGAGGTAGAATATTATATGTGTTTCCTTTATTAATTGCTTTATCAAAAGCACCAAGCTTAGTGTTTAGCTTATTATAAATACCTGTAAATATTTATGAAATGAAGCCTAGATTCATTTCTTCCTCTTTACCACCATTGAGACAAATTTGGTATTACTGATTACAGTACTGTGTATCAGTTCAGTATAAAAATTTCTGTACAACTCTAGAGAGCATTTCTTTATATTGGTTATTTTTCTATTTAGAATGTTGTACATATAGCTCCCATATGGCCATGTGTAGCAAATGAAAACATGTTTAAATGTGTTTTCCATAAAATGCTTTAAGTTAGCTTAACCTTGTAGAAATGAATCCATTGCTGTCATTTTAGGGAGAGGACACATAAATAATTTACCATGTAATTGTTGTATCAATAACAATTAGGCAGTTTATCTATTCATTACAATATATATATTTAAACATAAAGCACCTGAAACACAAGTACATTAAGCATGGATGGCCAGCTCAATATCAGTGAAACATTTTCTTAAACCCTATTTTGTCTTCTGCTAAATCCTATTTAACAGTCCAATGTATTTCCCCAGGCAAAACAATTAGTATTTGTTTAGTTAAACACATTCCTGGAATATGAACCACTTGTTCAGGTAGGGCCTTATACCACATTTGTATTATAGCCATCTTAAAATTGATTGTGGTAGCATTTTTGGAAATATATCCTTTTGTTTTGCTGGGCACTAAAACCCTTCTCATTGCTTCTCAATGGCATTGTTCTGATCAGACAATAAAAAAGCCTAGAACTTCATTCTGATCTGTAGAGATGTTAATTTGTCATGATAAGTCATTGTTGAGTTTCCTTGGCTAAGAGGCCAGAATCTCATTCTCTTTTTGGATAAGATAGTAATTCAATTTAATTGGAAACAATGTTTGAGGATTTATCTAAGAGAAAAATATAGAATTCCATCATTTCACATTATGTAGGATAGGATACTGAGCCTTTGACTGGACAATTGCACAATGAAACTGTTCAAGACAACTTATTTTTTTGGTGACTTGTTTTTCCATAGCTTTCTGTGCAAATTTCACAGCACTACTGTTTTTCCCCCTAAAACATAGTATGCTGGATGCTTGTCTTGAATGCAGACAATTTGAATCATCTAGCAGCAACACAGGAGACTGTGCTTCTCTGAGAAGCAGAATTGAGGCTTAATTTTTTTTTCAAGCACTGAATCGGTAAGGCTTTGGAAGAAACATTTACAAGCAAAGCATTGGCTGAGTTTTTAATTTTATTTAATGACATGCTTCCGACCAGTGATCTTGGCACCCTGTATGGTGATTTGCAATCAATTAATCATGTGGAGTGTTGTAACGCTGTAATAAGGCTTTGCCGTCTATGCATCTTATAAATCCATCAGAAACAAAGAACAGGAATTGAGTGCCCAAAGATCTCTTCATGCAAACCTCCAAATGAGGAGGTAGTTTTATATTCTGTTTTCTAATGTGTCCCCACAAACCTCAATCTTTTCCTGTGGGTTCCGAGTTTTGAAGCTCCCATCTCTCAAAAATGGCTTCTCTCGTTGCTTAGCTCTTATCATAGGAGTCTGTCTGTGGGACTTCTGCATCCAGTTTAGACACTGATCAATTAGAATGGGAAATTCTTGATTCTTCCTGATTACTGAAAGAAGGTGTGGTTTTGTGTTTTTTCTCCTGAATCCAGGGCAGCCACACTCAGCTGCAGTTTTGATGACTCTTTGTAGTAACTCCTCAGAGAGGAGGCAGTTTCCATCTGGGGAGCGCACTGACATTTGCTGGAGGCAGATGGTGGAGATGGGATAGTGTCACATTAGAAGTCAGGGGAGCTTCACATGCTTGACTTTGCCAAAGCTTATGGAATCTGCATCCTCTTTATCTTAAGCTTGTATTTGTGTCCTTTGAGATATGCCCTTACAGTTGACTACTTAGCAATAGTGTGTGTGTATATATTTCTAATTTTAGCATAGTAAATATGGAGCTATTTAATATTAAAATTTTCCATGAGACTAAACCCTTGTTGTCTTTATCCATTTTCTTGAGATTCTGATTTTGGAATGTTCTCATAACAAGAATATATGTTGCATCTTATTAAAATCGAACCCTCTTCAAAGAAACTAAAGGATTTCAAAGGTATTTTACTTCTGGCTCTTGACGAGTATTCATTTCTACCACAAAAAGTTGTACTTCCTTTTGATTTCTTGTTCATTTGTCCAGATTGGCATGAGAGATGTATGAGTGGAGCTGGTCTTATATTTTCAGATGCTTGATGCTTCTCCTCCAGTGAGCCCTAAAATATCCTTTCAAAGTTTTGCATATGCAAACTACTTTTCATCCCAATGTAGATTGGAGAGGGGAGAAGCATAATGAACATTTTGTCCAAGATGTGATGGTCTGTTAGGCAGCGTGTGGTAATCACACTATATTTTGCATTCAGGTTCCAATATAAGAAAGCACAATTACATACTGACATCTCTCTTGGAAGTTGTGGACATGAGCCATAGGCACCTGAGAATGTGGTCATGCTGAGGGGGGGGGGGTATGGAGAGCTTCCCAGCTACCTACATAAGCTATCTATCTATCTATCTATCTATCTATCTATCTATCTATCTATCTATCTATCTATCTATCTATCTATCTATTTAAATTCAGTTATGTTAAGCTGAATATGAAACCTGAGGTAGAGCATTGTGAAAACTAGTTACTACACTGCATTTGTCTTTATGAGCTTCCTCTGATCTAAGCTGGCTACAAGTTTATTTCCTTAATGAATGTAGAGGAAAAAGCCAACATCGCCACTGTCTGAGCTTGGAGGAAAGTACACTAAAACTCAGTTGGTGGCTCACACCTGTCATTCTAACTACTCGGGATACTGAGATCTGGAAGATCATAGTCTAAGGCCAGTCTGGAGAAGAAAAGCCCATGAGACTCCATCTTCAAAATGATCAGCAAAGAGCAGGGATGGAGTCATGGCTTAAGTGATAGTGTGCTGACCCAGCAAGCACAAGTTATCACTGTGGAAATGCCCATGGTTTCTTGTGAAACATATAAGAACTAAAAAATTTTTTTCAAATGTGGCTGCTAGTAAGTTTAAATATTTTCTCTTTATATTTATCAAATGTAGTAAGACAAATTTGTAGACATTTTGGTCAGATTTAGTCTTTTGACTACTACTTAAGAGATTTAGGAAGCCTTTTCACTGGGAATTAAATTCTTCAAAATTCAATTCAGTTCTTTTTTTTTTGGGGGGTGTCCAGTCATGGGGCCTCAACTCTGGTCTTGGGCGCTGTCCTTCAGCTCAAGGCTAGTGCTCTACTACTTGAGCCACAACGCTACTTCCGGCTTTTTTTTCCTGCTTATGTGGTGCTGAGGAATCGAACCCAGGGCCTCATGCATGCAAGGCAAGCACTCTACCACTGAGCCACCTTCCCAGCCCTCAGTTCTTCTTGTAATCAAAGTGGGCTTAAGATAAAACCTTTATTTTTCTAAAACAAAGTTATGTTACTTCTAGTTGTCTTTTTTTTCTGGAGCTTTTTTTGAGAGACCATTGGCTAACTTTGAGGATGTGTGGCTTGGAATATTCCAGAATATATGTTTCATATTGACCTTGATTAGATGACTGTGTCAACATTGACTTAGGGTGGGGAAAAACCCAAAACATTAGAGTGGAAACCTGCTTAGGTTTCTGATAATTAATTTTTGCCCAGAATGAACGTGAACCAGATAGGTTCACGTGAGAAAAGCAGGCAATGTGATGTTCCTTGTCATTAAAAGAGGAGAAAAATAAAGAATGGAGCACAGTATCTGCAACCAAACTTCAACAGAAATAGACTGAAAACACACATATCTCATGGAGTGGCCCTCACGGGCTTATTGGTACTCCACTGGCATGTAAGGGGTTTGAGGTATGGAAGAATGGCCTTGATCAATATTGGACAGTAGAAATGGCAGAGTGGTAACAGGATGAAGACAGAAGGTTTGGGAATGATGCTATCAGTTAATATCCACGAAATCGTCAGCTAGTACTTAAGGTTCCTCTGTATGTCTGTATGTCTTAGCTCCCTCATTTATAAAGTTGGTCTTGTGGTTGTATTTGCTTTGTGGCTCATATGAGGGTTACCTAGAGCAATGTGTATTAAATTCTATGGATCCTGTGAATATTTAATAGACATTACTGATACCATTATTTCCTGTGGTGGGTGGGAGTACATTATTAGTAATTATTATTAAGTTTTCCATTGCCAGACACTTGAGGCACAGGACTGAATCTCACCTGGTGCTCTGGTAACTAAAGAGACTGGTGATGCCTCATTTGACTATTATCTAAGTCATCGCATCTCAAAAAAATGATCCACAACTTGATTGGCTGTTATTTGATATGCTATGATTTTTTTTAAAGTTCCTGTGATCAGATAGTGTTGAGAAATGCTAGTCTGGGAACCACACAAGCTTCTGTACATTTGTGTTGTGTTCATGTGCTCTGTAAATCTCCAAAAGTGACACTTCCCAAATCTCTTAAGCGTAGCACCCTTCTCTCCTCAGGCCAGCAGCTTACAGAATTATTTTTTTAAACATACTTTGGAAAATAATAATGTCCATGAATGTTGAAATCAACTCATTGCATGTGGCAGACCCTTCAAATACATTTTTTTCTCCCTTGGGAGCAGTTGAAATCCAAATGACACATCCCAACATAATTTACCACATGGTAACTCAAATTCAACTCAGTGGATTTCAGATAGAGCTTTGTTTAACCCCTAGGCCAGCACTGGTGCCTGCAAACAAGGGTTGGTGTTTAGTCCCCTTAGATTTTTGTGGGTCACCATTCATGGACTTATTCAAACCCTCCAAGTACTGGAAGTCATTCATCCTTGACAAAGCAGCCAAGGCTGCACACTTGAGTCTGGAAGTGGAGTCTGGCTTGTAGTCGCTCAGCCTCACCTGGGACTGGCCCCTCCCTTTTTATCCCAAGGTTCAGCTGTAGTATGTTCTCTCAGCTGTGGGGGAACCCAGGGCCCTGTACCTGTTGTATATCTACTTCCTCGCTTCTTACTTTATCTTCTTCTCCATCCTTTACTCCTGACTGTAATGTCTACTCTTTTATGACTAACTTGTGAGTCATTTACTTTCAGAAGCTTCTCTAGATCCCCAGGAGTCAGAAGTATCTTTTGAGTGACCCTGAGAAACCCAGTAGATACTTTTATTACATTCCACTATCTTAGTTTGCATTCCTTTGGGACTTTGTAGTGCTTTATGCAGTTTATGTATTGAGGTATGATTTACCTGTTGTGAAGGAGCTCAAATGTAAAGCCAGTTGGATAGCTAGAATATCAGAACAAAGAACATTCCTATCACATTGTTAACACCCAGATCCCACCGTAAGCATCTCTCTGCTTTCCACCTTCAAACACAATTTTTGCTTGTTTTAGAATGCAAAGGAATGTGGTACCCTGTATGTTTTTGTACCCATCTTGCTTCACTCAGTTGTTATTTTTGAGATGTATCCATGTTTTTGCATGGACCATGTCTGGCTCTCTGTGTTACTGAGTAATCTTCTCTTGTTAAATATGTCACGGTTTACCTACTTGACTGGCACCTGGCCTGCTTCTAGCTTTTAGCTATTATGAGTAAAGCTACAATGAACATTCTTGTATAAGGGTTTTTGTGTATTCATTTTCATTTCTCTGGATAACTATCTAAAAGTAAAATTACTACTAGGGCAGGTGTTTGTTTAACTTTTAAGGAACTGAAGTTGTTTTCAAAGTGACTATATGGATTGTAAGCTTTCTGGGAGGGTAGAGCAGGTCCAGTACTCTTTGTTTTTCTGGTATTGAGCCCTGGACAGGGCACACACTAGGAAACCAGTGTTTACTGAAGAATGAATGATTAGAAACTTGAACTAGTTTTCATTCTGAGATGCAGAAATGAATGCTTTTTCCATTAAGGGGGTAGGAATTTCAATTGGCTAAACGTAGGTTCATGGTAGGCAGCAAAAAGAGCACCCATTCTTGTCCTGCTCATTTCAGGGTGGTGTGAATGAGGAGATGTAGCTGAACATAATGTCCATAGACAGGGTCTGATCACCAGGAACTGTCAAGCTTTAAAAAGCCACCTAAAGTTAATACCGTTAATGTTTCCATTCTAGATGGCCCAAACATATTTTTCCAGCCTTCTTCCCCTTTGGTTCATCTGCTCAAAGCCATATTTCATCAAACTGGATGCTTGTCCTTTTTTTGATGACTGCTATTGTCTTTTCCCTTGGCTTGCTATATGGAAGACCTCCCACACAATCCCTTTCTGATGACATCCTGGTAAGCGTTTGAGGTTCTCTGTCAATGTTTTCTCCACCATGGAACCAGTATTGGCTACCACTTCTGGAAGTCCCTCCCTCTCTGGTGGGTCTCTGAGATTGTAGTCTTCTCTCAATAGTGTTCCTTTCCCAGTTCACAGGATATCCTACCTATCAAAGTCACCTGGGTAACCACAGCCTCCTACTCTGGGTCACATACTTAGTGGTCCTTAAGTTGGATAGGGCTGGGACTGCTGGTTACTACAGAAGTACCTGTGGCTACTCTACATGGTTCTTGCTCTTGGGTCCCTCATGATGTTGCATTTGGGAATTTGTGTCACCTGTGTAATAATTAAAGGGAAGCAGGCTAGCCTTCGATAGGCTGTAGTGTTAGTCACTGGTCATGTCAGGAAGCACATATATTAGCTAGATAAATATCTGTGAACTCAGATATCACATCTGTGAATCAGATGATGTATTCACAAGATAATTTTAGATCACCTTCTTTAGGGAAGGTCCAAAAGACTGTGGTTTGCATATTCTCTTTCCATTGCTGTTTCAGCAGTTTAAAATCCTAATTTTGATTCTTTTCTAGGACCAGTCTTCTTTCCTAATTGCACAATTCCTAAAAGTGCTTTAGTTTGATTTCCAGAAATGTAATGTAGTGCTCTTAACTCTGATAACATACATCTAAAAAAGGATACCCGAAGGTGTGAAATTTGCATTGGCCAACACATCTTTTCTATATATTGTGTTGTACTTTTAAAATTGTAATCCTTTTAGAATGACATAAACGCAAGGCTGTAATTGGAAAAGATATTTCAGGATTTGGTTTCTTAGTAAATGCTATTTCCAACAGATGAGAATTACTAAGTTCATGTTCCTTAAAAAATATGTTGCCTCCCAAATGATAAATGCCAGTTTTCTAACAAAGAATAGGCCTGTGCACTTTCAAACATGTCATAATTTTGTAGTTGATCTAGAAGGGAAAAAAAAGCTTATTTATAGATCTTTAAAAGCAGAGACTTAGATGCCATTTTTCAAGTCTGGTAATAGCATAATTATTAAGAAGCAGGTAGAACTAATTGGCATGGGCGTGTTTGATTTAATTGTGTGCCTGATTCTGAGTTAAAAAAAAACAAAACCATCTCATCTTGTGTGCTTAAGAATTTTAGCAGCTGTTTTCTCCTCTAGTGAACCAGTAAGAAGTAAATGCAGCATTAAAATTCCTACGTCGATTTCCTGCGTTATTCTGCTGGCAGAGAAATCAATTTGATTCTTCTACTCTCAGCAAAATGAGAGGCTGAACTGTTTCAGCGTGGGTAGAAGCTTGCTGCTAATTCTTTCCAAGAAGCCATTTCTTTTGTCATGGTGCTCAGGAATCCTTGATTTCTGAAGCCTTCACAGGGCTTTAATGCCAGGACAGGTTGCCTATCCTGTCGCAGGACGCCATCGAATTCTGCCTGTTCTTACTATATTATCCTCTCCTCTTCATAGGGACTCCCATACTTGACTGTGCTGATTCCTTTTGATTACTTAAAATGGACATATTCCTTGTCTATCTGAATCCATTTGGACCATATCAAACATACGCAAAATTAACAAAGGAATATAGTTTCTTATACCACTCCCCTATCTTGAAAACATTACAACCAGTTGTATTTCACCTAGACTCTTATCTCCTTCTATGTGTTGTATTATTTTGCAGCAAATTCTCAAAAATCCTCCTTCATCCACAAACATTACAATAGATAATACTAAAAAATAAAGTAATCTTTTAAAACTCATTATTGTACTGAGGGGAAAAAAACAAGCACTAATTCCGTATTATCAACATAGAGTCTTATTTTAAAATTTCACTGTTTTGTAAATGTCACGCATGTGAATTTTTCCAGTTTTACTTCTTAACTCAGGATTCAAATAAACACTACACATTCTAGTTACAGTGACTTGCCATGTCATTTAATATGTTTATTAAAATAGAAAGTTTAATTATGAAAATGTCAAGCTTACAGGAAAAGTCAGAGAAAATATGTGTTAGCCATATATTTAGCAACTGTTAACATACTGCCATATTGTCACCATCTCTTCGCCTTTTTTTTGCCAACGTAACATGTAAGTTTATAAGTACAATGCTTCTTGATCAGTATAACCCCTTCCATCATTCTCCATGCATCTTTTTTAACCTCATGTCTTTTTTTCATTTTAAGGAATATTGCTAATATGTCTATAATCCCTCCTATTAACTTTCCTCCCCCCCCTTTTTCTTCTATTCGGAGTTAAGCTATATCTTAAAATTGGTATATGTGATTTCCACAGGATATTTTTATGCTATTGATACACTACATATATACATCTATAACCAACATAACATATCTTTTATTTTAAACAGTTATACAAATAACTTTGTTTACAATGGTTAATGATTAATGGTTACTTATAATGGCTAATAAGCAACCACTTATGAGATCATTTGTGTGTATATCTTTCTATACCTTGCTTTTTTATTCTACACACATATTTGCACATGTGGTATAAACCATTTTAACCTGGTACATGCTATCCCATTATGTAAATAACACCAGAGTATTCATACACCCTACCAGTAAGTAGAAAGTTTGCAGTGTTTAATAGGACTTACATTTGATCAATATTCTTTTTTTTTTTTTGTCAGTCATGGGGACTGAACTTGGCCTGGGCACTGTCCCTCAGCTCTTCAGCTCTGGGCTAGCATCCTAGCACTTGAGCCATAGCACCACTTCCGGCTTTTTCTGCTTATGTGGTACTGAGGAATCGAACCCAGAGCCTCATGCATGCAAGGCAAGCACTCTACCACTGAGCCACCTTCCCAGCCCTCAATCGGTATTCTTTTAACATGTTTCATCAAGCACACAAATAAGAGCTTCTTTGCAGTGGAATACCTAGAAGTGGTTAGAATATCTTTAGCTTTGCCAGTAGTGACTGATTCTATCAGCAATAATATCTTGATATGCCAGGTCCTCCTCAGCACTTAACTTAGGCTTCTAAGTTTTTGTCAATATAGTGGGTATGAAATTGTTATCTTCTTTCTATTCAGATTACAGAGAGATATAGTATCATTTCATGGTTGTCTTTTTAATATTCTTCTTCTATGAATTCTCTGGTTAGATGGCTTTCTTCTAACTCATAGTAGATTTTGGAATTTCAAAAGTGTGCAATCTTAATTATTTAGAGATCTTCGTGCATCATCCTAATACATTTTGTTCTCAATACATTTTGTATTTTGGGGCGGTCCGGTCGTGGGGACTGATCTCTGGGCCTGGGCACTGTCCCTCAGCTCTTCAGCTCAAAGCTAGCACTGTACCACTTCAGCCACAGCGCCACTTCTGGCTTTTTTCTTTTTTGCTTATGTGGTGCTAAGGAATGGAACCCAGGGCCTCATGCATGCAAGGCAAGCACTTTACCACTGAGCCACCTTCCCAGCCCCATACATTTTGTATTTTGGAAAAGTGGTTTTCAAAGAAATGCTATATATAGTTCTACCTAGACATTTTAAAATTAGAAAGGTACATATTAAAAACTGTACTCTTTCAAGACTGAGAAGGATCAACAAGGACAGAAACTACTCAAAGTTGTGCTCTTGCTTTCTAAGACTTTACTGCCTTGTTTTCTCATCCATATGCTTTGTTCCCATTCCCACTTTTCCCTTGATAATTCATCAATATTATTTTTACATACAATGCATCTAATATCTAGCAGTTGTATTTCCTTTTCTGCCTTTCTATTCCACTGTGGACTTGCTTTCTAGTCTTGCTCTCCATCCTGGGCAGACGCTGCATAGCTTTCCTATGTTGAATCCTCTGTGCTCAGCCCTAGACTTTGTCTTTTCTGGCCTATTTCTTTATTGAATATGACTATGGGAAAGGAGTGGTGTTTAACCTCAGGACTTTTCCTAAGAAAAGATGTAATGAAAGCCAGTCTTTTCCTCGATTATTTGAATTGTCTTACATATTTATTTTTGCTACTCTGACACTGGGTTTTAGAATTTATCAGAATTCAATACTATCTGAGAAATTTATTGCTTTATTTCAAAATTTTGAAGGATCTTTTCCCTCTGCATTCCAGGGTACTGCTCAGGTGTCTGATGCTATTCTGATCCTTATCTTTGTCTGTGAACTGTTTTAACTCTGGAAACTTGCCCGTCTCAACTGAATGTTATAGTATCTTTTATTAAAATGTTATCTCTTACTAAAAATTAGCCAGTTGTATTCATTAGGTTTTTTATGTCTGAAGACATATCTTTCATATCTTTACTTCTGGGAAGTTGTCTTTTTCTTTTCATCACTGATTGGAACCTGGACCTATTGAATCTTCTGGTTTTCTCTCCTCTTTCTATTTCCTTTTCTGCATATTTTTGTTCTACTTCCTAGCAGATTTCTTTTTTAATATACATATTTATTGTAAAGACACTGTACAGAGGCGTTACAGTTACATGAGTAAGGTATGAGTACATTTCCTGGGCTGGGAAGATGGCTCAGTGGTAGAGCGCTTGCCTTGCATGCCTGAGGCCCTGGGTTCGATTCCTCAGCACCACATAAGCAAAAAGAAAAAAACCTGAAGTGGCGCTGGGGCTCAAGTGGTAGAGCACTAGCCTTGAGCTGAACAGCGCCCAGGGCCAGAGTTCAGGCCCCACGACTGGACCCAAAAAAGAAAAAAAAAGAACATTGTTACCCCTCCTTTGTTTTTCCCCTACTATTCCTTCTCTCCCCACCTCCCCAATGCCTCCCTCCTCCCCAACCACGAAGTTCTAAGTTCACTTGCTTTCTTTTTTTTTTAAATAAGTTTTTTATTGTGAAAATACTGTACAGAGGGGCTACAATTACATGAGCAAGGTAATGAGTACATTTCTTATCAAGTATTGTTGCCTCCTCCTTTGTTTTTCCCCTCCCTTCCCGTTCATCTCCACAACTACATTCCCCCTCACCTGCCCTGCCTAAATTGTAAAGTTCATTTTCAACATAGTGTCTTATACATCTTGTTGGTCATCCTGTATCCTTCTTTCAGCATTTTGTTATTTCCCTTCCCCTCCCCAAATTAGAAAAATGTATATTCAAGATGCATTGTACCACAATCAAATACAGTGACAACAGGGGTTGTACCATGGGGGAAAAACATACAAAGAAAGAAAAAATCACATAATAATTATAAGTAAATTATAAAAGAACAACAAAAAAGATAAAAATCTCTTGTGTCCCTGTCTTGGGGTTCATTTCATTTAGCATCAGGTTATATGGTCATATGTACATAGCTTTTGACCTTTTCTGCTTGTCCTAGATAGACACTAGTTATTGCAGATAAGGGAAACTATGAGACCTATGTTTCTTTGGGCCTGGCTTGCTTCACCTAATATAATTTTTTCCAAGTCTTTCCATTTCCTAACTAGGCTGGCTTTGAACTGTGATCCTCAGATTGCATACTCTTGAGTAGCTAGGATTACAGGTGTGAGCCACTGGCGCCCCACAGGAGATTTCTTTTATCCTTAATCTCCTACTATTCCATTGGTCTTTAATAAAAATATTATAATTGGTGTCATTTTAATTTCCAAGCAAATTTCCTCTTTCCCATGTATGTCTTACTTTATATTGTTATTTTGTGACTGGAAAGCCTCCTAAATATTTCTTTGAAGAAAGTAATTATGGTTTTTGAAAATTTTCTCCAGCCTTCTGTGCTTCTGAGTTGCATTTTGGACTTTCTAAGTTAGATTTGCCTTTGTGTTTTATTTTTAGAATCCTTTTGACATAGTCTATAGAACACTCACCATCTTGGATTGGGCAAAGTATGTAAAACAGTGCCTGACATTTAATGCTCAATCAATATTTATGTTGTTTTTTACAAGCCTATTTAACTTATAGACCACCTTGAAATACCTTAAAAATAAATGTGAAACTTTTAGAAGAAAATGATGCAAATATGAAAGGCTAATGTTCAAAGAAACATGAGATTTTTTCAATTCAAGAATTCTTACACCTTTTTGTATTTTGAATACTGAAATTTGATGATAGATGTCATTATAAGCCAGAGAAAATTAAAGTTTCAGCTCACACTTCTTTTGCATTCTGACTTTTTTGTGCATAGAAGAGCTTGGTAGCTCAGGAATTGTTAATAACTTATAGACTATTTGATGAGAGTCTATAATTTGAGCAGATGCATCAATATATGCCCTGAGTATCAGGCTGGGGTGTGTTGGTTGAGGATGACTGTCTAGGTGAAGGGTCCTACATTTATAAATAAGCACTTGCTATTTCTCAATATGACCATAATTTCCCAAGATAAACAATATTAATGATTATTAAGTCACTCTCTATTAGAAAGAAACCCTGTTGTGAATTCTGTCTTTACATTTTCAGTTTGATTCTGCTAAGAAGACAGGGATCAGCCTATATAAGATTTCTTTTTTTATTGTAAATGTGATGTACAGTGAGGTTACAGTTACATAAGTCAGGTAATGAGTACATTTCTTTTTGAACAGTGTCATCTCCTCCCTCATTTTCTGCCAGGTCCTTTCCTCTCAGTCCTCCCCTCAAGTTGTATAGTTCATTTCCAACATAGTGTCTAGTGAGTAACACTGCTGAATTGGTTCACCCTTTGTCCCACATTTCTGTGCTTCCCCTTCCCCTCCCCAAATCAGATAAACTTATATACAAGACAAAAAGTATAGAAATCAAAAACAGTGACAAAAGAAGAAAGATAGGGAAAAAAAGCTGCAAACAGTACAATAAAAAACTTCTTGTTCCCATTTCTTGGAGTTCATTTCAATAAGCATCATTTTATATGATCATATGCACGTAGCTATTGGGCCCTTGTGATCCTCTCCTAAGAATATCCTCCTTTTGTGTCACTGTGTGAATGTTTAGAGTCCTGCTTAACTTGTTATTTCCAAGTATAATTTTTTGTCTTTTACTATCCATGGGGTTTACTTGTAGGTTTATAGGCATGTTCCAATTATTACAAATGAGGAAAACCATACATCCTGTGTTTCTTTGGGTCTGGCTTACTTTGCTTAATTATGATTTTTTCCAAGTCTTTCCACTTCCTTACAAATGGAGCAATATCGTTCTTTCAGATGGAAGCATAGAATTCCATTGTTTATATATACCACACTTTCTTGATCCACTTGTACACTGAGGGGCATCTGAGTCGATTCCATATCTTAGCTATGGTAAATAATACTGCAATGACCATGGTTGGACTGGTGGCTTTAGTGCAGGCTGGTTTGTAGTCATTTGGATAAATGCCCAGGAGTGGATAGCTTATAGGTAAGCTTTATGTTTTAGCCTTTTGAGGAACCTCCATACTGCTTTCCAGAGTGGTTTTACATTCCTACTAACAGTAGCATTCCCTTTTGATCACATCCCCACAAGCATCTGTTATTGTTAGTTTTCTTGATGATAGCCATTCTAACTGGGGTGAAGTGGAATCTTAATATTGTTTTGATTTGCATTTCTTTTATGGACAGAGATATTGAACATCTCATATGTCTATTAACCATTCTTATTTCTCCTTCAGAGAACTGTCTCTAGCCCATTTATTAATTGGGTTATTTCTTTGAGGGTTTGTTTTGGAGGGGCTTAATTTTTGAGCTTTAAGTATATTTTAGACATGAGGCCTTTGTCTGATGGATTTTAAACTCTTTCCTAAGCAAGGGTTCCACATTGATGATTACCATGACTTAATGGAGACTAAATCATTCCATTTGACAACATATGTCTATTGATATCTATTATTATTACATGAGTTTTACTTTGTTTTTTTTTACTTTATTATTTATTTTACTTTCCTCTCCCTGTCCCTACCCACAAATTACATAGTTCATTTGTTAGCATAATGTTCATTGAGTACAAGGGCCACATTTGCTCACCCTGCCTCCTTTCATTCCTGTCTCCCCCACCCACCTCTACCAAACACGTTTCCATTTGTTGGTATTTGTTTTGATAAATAGTACTTGTTGCTTTTTAAGTACTTTAAGAATGCCTTTGGATTCTTCCCCTAAGTGTACCATCCTTTAGCCAGTTTGTGTGTAAATGCATTGTCCTGTATACGTCATTGTGCACAGATGTATTTTAGATCTAGCTCTCACATATGAGAGAAAACATGCACCATTTGTCTAAATCTGGCTTACTTTACTTTGATATTGTTGAATTAGATGCACCATTTTTGTTTCCTATATCTTAAATGTTGCTCTTTAGCTTTATATAAATGCAAAGTGAAAAGAGTCAAGAATAGAAATAGAAATTTCAGAAGAATCTTTTGGGTTCATTGTTAAGGACACATGCACCCAGGATCTAAAATAAGATGCTTTCTGAAGCTTATTTCAACTTAGGAGATATTACTGGATTTTTCTAGGCAGGAGCAAAGACTTGAATTAGTATCATTTTTTTATGAGTAGCTATAAACTGAAATGAACCTTGTCTTCTTTATGGGCAGTATGTCTATTTTTCTAAATAGATGTAAACCCATACATCCAACTTGGCAATGACTTTTTATACAGCTGCATTAAAATTAATATAAATATGTTCAGCATCCAGAGGAGGCATCTAACTCATTGCCATAGTATTCCATTTACATCAGCTTCATGGAAGTTAAGATGTGGAATAACAGAGCACTCTTTAAAATATTTTTCTCCAAATACATGATATAGGTGGCTATTGACTTTTAAAGTTACTGTGGAAAATTCCAAACATATATAGAAGCAGAATCATTTAATGAATCTCACCTACCCACAGCCAGCTTTAACTGTTCCTAACCCACAGTCAATCCTGGGTGGTTTCCTTTTTCTTTTGCTTCTCAAGTTATCTTAGAGAAAATCCAGGATATAGTATTATTCCATAATATTTCTCTGTAAAAGATAAGAGCTCTTTTTTAACTAGCTCTACAATATCATTATGAGATAACCTAAAAAAGTATTAATAACTGTTACTTAAAATCAGGCTATTAAGTAAAAAAAAAGCACGCATAAGAAAAATCAGTAAATATTTTATATAACTTGAAACAAAAACACATTAAAATTTACAGGATTTAAGTAAATGTTTGTAAAGAGAAAATCAGGCTATTAGTACTCAAATTTCTCTGATCATCATATAAATGTCTTTTTCCCTTGGGACCCAAATACCTTTATTACATTTGGTTGGCATATTCCCTTCTGACACATTCTCTCTTTCTCTCTCTCTCTCTCTCTCCACTCCCTCCCTCCCTACTTTCTTCCCTCCTTCCCTCCCTCCTCCTCCTTCTCATCCTTCTCCCCCCTCCCTCCCTCCCTCCCTCCCTCCCTCCCTCCCTTCCTTCCTTCCTTCCTTCCTTCCTTCCTTCCTTCCTTCCTTTTGTTTGTTGTTGGTCATGGGGCCTGAACTCAGAGCCTGGATGCTGTCCCTGAGCCTTTTCACTCAAACTGGTGCTCAACCATTTTGAGCCACAGAGCCACTTACAAGTTTCTGGTGGTTAATTGGAGATGAGTCTCACAGACTTTCCTGACTGGGTTGACTTCAAACTGTGATCCTCAGATCTCAGCCTTCTGAGTAGCTAGGATAACAGGCATGAACCACTGGCACCTAGTGTGGTTGGCATATCTCTTAAGACTCTTTTAGTCTAAAGTCCTAGTACTTCCCTACCCCTCTGAGTTTTAATCTTAAAATTTGTCAAAAATACAAGTTCACTTTTTTCTTAAAATTTTCTCATATTCTGGACTTTGTTGATTGAATTTCCATGGTGTCATTTAACATAATCTTCTGTTTCTATAGTTCCTATAGTTGTGAATAGATGTTTAATTAAATATAGCCTTCAATTTTTGACATGAAACTGTTGTTGTGGATGGTGCTGCATCACATCATGTGACGCCCAATGTCTCTTTCTCTTTTTGTGATTGATTCCTGGGTTCAGATGCTATCAGTGTAATCTATCCATTATAAAATTTCTCATCCTTTCTCTTGATAGTTGTAGCAGCTATTGATGATTATTGCCTTTGTCTGCTATTCACATTATATACTGTGTTAAAAGCTTCTACATTTGACAGTTTACCTTCTTCCAACTTCTCACTCTGGAATTGTTTTAATATTTTTACTCATTTATTTTCTCCTCTTATTCTGTGATGTAGTTATAATAATTCTTCAATTTTCTGGTCTTCAAAGTGTTGCCGAAAACACAACACTGTAAGGACACTGTGAGCAAAGGTTCCTTGCATTTGAGGGAGTCTTTGTCCTGGTTTTCCCTTGGAGGGATTTTTTTTAATTCATGAGCCTATTCCAATTCTAAGGCATCTATGAGTTTAAGAGATTTGACTTACCTGGAGCTTCATAAAGTTATTTGATCACTGTATTCTTTGGTCACTACAATGCACCTCAAGGAAAAGGGAGGGACACTTCTGCTAGACTTGCTGATGTGAAGGTCATGGCCTTTTAAAGATGGAACCTTCCTGAGAGAAAGATGAATGTGAGAGTAAATAAAAATTCAGACATAGACTGCTGTGCTGTCATGCCTTTTGTTAATAAAATATTATCTGCATTGTATTTATTGTTTTGTTTTTTGTTTCTTCTTGGCCTTATATAGCCAATATAGGCTATTTCAAATATGTTAATTACCAATAAGGTAGCAAAGTACAACTCTCACAGTCACAATTTTTAAAAGAATTATAACACCATTTGCTTTCTTTACAAATGTATACATGTGCACACCTTATATGTGTGCACCCATATTCTTCCTCTCTCTATATTTCAGTTTTTTTAAAATTTCAGGTGCAGTACTGACACATGAGGCATAGAAAAGGGAATCATGACACTTATTTAGATTGTTTGCTTCAGATATCAAATCCAGATTGGTTTTCGTGCCAGAGGCTCACATCCTGTTTGTGGCTTATTATGGAAAATTGAGTTGAGCAAAATTAGGGACAGAGACCAATTTTCCTTTGCTCTGAAGATACTTCGAGCTCTGTACAATAAATGTTTTCCATTAGAGCGAAAATGTTGTGCATTAATGCTCCTGAGAAAAAATAGCGATTGCCAGTAATGCCATCAGGAAATGATTTTTTAAATGTTTCAGAGTGTAAGCATAAATCAGTCCATAAATAGGGAATACAACTTATTTTACAGAGATGGAATATTGATGATGAAAACATTTTTTAAGGTAGAGTTATTCTAGGAAAGTGTGAATTTTGATTTTAGAGCCATACACAAGGGATATAGTAATAAGAAATACAAGGCAGAACACTTGATTAAAATAAACAAGAACAGAGCCAAGGCTGAGAAGACACAGCGTTCTCTTCTGTGGCCTCAGTTGGGGAGCAGAGCTGGGATAAGATGTGGAGAGGGTTGAACAATGCGTCATCAATGACTTCAACAGACTAAACATGATTTGTGCAGCCCTGGGCTTCTGGGTTCTCAGCCACTGGATGTGCTGCGGTGCTCTATCCAGACCGTGGCAGCATGTGTTTATGATGAAAGTTATATGCTGTTTTCAAATTTAAATAAAACTTGCATTTAAAAATGGTCATGATTTAAAATGCTATTGTGTTGAGGAAATGACAGTGGCTACATTAATTAAATATTTAAAAATTATAGACAATCTTTTTCTACTTGTCAGAAACCTATTCTTTAGGACAAATTACTCTTAAGTTTGGTTTTCATACAAAAGAAGATCAAAAACAGATCTTTGATTGTGGATGTTATTTTCAATTATTATTAGGCTTTCTGAATACTCTCAGGGCTGTTTGTTGGCATCTAATATGTGTTGTTGGAATGACAGGAAAGTGTCTGACAATTACCTGTGTTGTTTTTAATGTAACTTCAGGTAATGAATTTAACTGCATTCCTTAGGTACAAAGCAGTAGAAAATGAATGCATTTTCAATACTTTCTAAATATTATTAAATGAATTACTGAGCCCAAATATAAATGTAAAATTTCACTTTCAAGATAAGATGCTTAACAGACTATCCTGATGATTTTACTTCAGTCCTTCACGAACTGAAGCCCAGAAAGGAGAATAACTTACCAAGGTTAAATTTTACTTTGTGGTTTACAGGATTTCTTTTGCTTCAAGAGTTGCTTTTCTCATTTTAAACAGTGTTTTATATACTGAGTTCACAATCTTGAAAATTACCAATTATCCAGTTGGCTCAAAAACTAATAATACTAGTCGGACAGATGGAAGACTGATTGTCTTCACTAATGAGAAATTTCTAATATTGGATAAGCAGAGAAAAGTGTGGAAATGTTAACTGTAAATGTCAAGAAGCAGGTTGCAATTAAGGGCTAAAGATCAAGAAGTGGAAAGCATTATCTCTATCAGTAGTATTCCATGAGCACAGGGCCTTGGCAATGTGTTTTCTGCCCTACATATCCACAGGGAAAGGAATGGTGCCAGTGAAATTGTGAATAGCTATAATTTTTAAGACTGCATTAGGAGACTAATCTAGACCCCACAGTGGTCCTCGTAAATGTGAGTATGGAAATTTCCTGTGGAGGCTGAAATTTTAGTGTGTGAATAGAAGCTCAGTTATGTTGCAGAAAAAAAATCCCTGAACCAATATTCTATTTTCCACCCTTTTAAGCCAAGTTTGGGACTTTACATTTTTTTTAAATGTGCTTTAGCCCATTTGTCCTTATTTTAGGCTTAATTTTACTGTTTGGTTTCCAGAGATATGTCAAGAGGGACAGTATTGCTTCTTTTTAGTTCAAACTTTCATTATTATTATAGTATTCAGATTTTAGTTGACCAAAGATAATGGTTATGCTGTTTCTTTGCTCATTAAAAATAAGTCATTTTCATTTTATCTCCATCAGTTAGCAGGCATTTTGATCATAAATGAAATTGGATGATTAGTTTTAATCCCCAAGAATTCTGCTTTCAAAGTCAGCAAGGTTTAATTTTAACCAATGTTCTTTCAGTTTGGGTCTCTGTAGGATAATTTCTTTTTTCTAGGGTAAGAAGGGTGGCAAGAGGTGGCTGGCCTTGGGAAATATACACTTGGAGTGCTGCAGTTCTTTCTGGGACAGAAATGGAGTAATAAAGGCAGAAATCACAGAATGGTTTCTAATTTCAAAGACAGACTGCCTGACCTTGCCTACATAGTTCAGATAGAAACCAAGAAGAAACACAGAGAAGGAAATTGAGTTCCCCTCCAGATGATGCACAACCACACAACTTGCAGTCATCCATCTAGAGTTGGAATGTGTGCCAGTCACCTTAGGGCCCAGCAAGCTCTCACTACAAATAGATTGCCTTGTATTTTGATTCTTAGGTGAAAATGTTCTGATTAGCTCTCTACTCTTCTTACACATATATGTGTATGCACATACCGGCACGGGCACACGCACACACAAATCCTCCCCATCCCCATTCATTCTTGGTTTTTCTATCTTCCTGAATTCAAGCCTACAATTTTTTATAAGCTAAAAACATTAGTTCTAATATGCATTTGGTTCTTTGGTAGCCTGTGGTTTGAATAAATCTTCTCTTGAAGCCATTAAAGGGGCTTTCCAGCCTCCCAGGCTCCTCAGTGTTTCTGCCTCTCTGTCATGTTTTACCCTGGAGGAAGGAAGTTTTCATAGGCTAATCAGTATTCCCACACTGTCACATTTGGCGCCAGTCACCTTCCAGCCCCTCCATTCCTTAGATGGCATTGCTCTTCTCAGTGTAGTATTTCTTGTGTCCTGCCTGGACCCTCCGTTGGTGAGTATAGGTGACACTGCATCCACTTGGGTGACCTACTCATTGGGTCTTCCAGAATTTGCCATGGAAGTTTTGAAGATTTTTTCTTAAATTGAAAGTTGTGTAATGTTGAACAGCAGTGGTTACGCTGGGACTATTTGTGTCATGATGCACAGTGGCTTCCCTTAGTAGCTAGAGAGAGGCACGGGGAGCAGAAGCATTGCCCTGGGTACTTCTACTCCCAGTGTGGTCATATAGGCTGGAGAGCTTTCTGGATTGACTTGTTTTCTTGTTCTGATAGGAAAATCATGTTGTGGGTATTTGTGTTTGCCTGCTTACAGAGGGTATCTTTTGCTTTCTGTTTATCTGGCATTAGTTATACAGGGGAGGATTCCATTGCTAAATCTCCACACATACTAACACAACATTCCAATCGACTTTACCCCCTCTATCACATTCCTTATCACCCCCATGGCCTCCCCAACAGATATCCTTGTTTCCTTTTCATAGCTGCAAACAATCTATTTCAACACTATTCAGTCTCCTTTTATCCTTGTCACCAGCCCAGCTCCCTCCCACTAGCCCCGATTCCCCCTACAGGGTTTATAACACTTCACCATCCCCTCTATGATCAACAGCTTTGGTTGAGTTCCTCTATGTTGCTCTTATGTATATTTGCAATTTATTAGAAAGTTATTCACACACTTTCTTTTTCTACTCTCTCTTTTCTTTCTCCTGAGTGGTCTTTTAGCTTGATTCATGTTCTGTGTTTAGCCATTTAAATAATTATGTATATGAATACACCCATTTATATACATGTCCATAAATAAATAAATATATATATATATATATATTTTAGGTAGGCCTAGCTTCTATGTATGAGTAAAATCATAAGACATTTAGGTTTTTGATCTTGTCTTTGTCTTACTTAGTATGATATCCTCCAGTTTAATCTATTTTATTACAAATGATGTTTCATTTCTCTTTATGACTGTAATATTCCATATTATATATGTATGCATGTATATATGTATATATATACATATACACATCATAGTTGCACAAAATAAACATCAGGAAACTGGGACTTGAAAGGGATAGGGTGGAGTCAAGAGGAGAGGAGTAGATGAATTAAGAGAAGGTTGAAGAATTTAGTAAAAAATTCAATTCATATCTTACAAAATTAAGAAAAGTGAGGGAGGGCTGGGAAGGTGGCTCAGTGGTTGAGCGCTTGCCTTGCATGCTTGAGGCCCTGGGTAAGATTCCTCAGCACCACATAAGCAAAAAGAAAAAAGCCAGAAGTGGGGCTGTGGCTCAAGTGGTAGAGTGCTAGCCTTGAGCTGAAGAGCTGAGGGACAGCGCCCAGGCCCAGAGTTCAGGCCCCACGACCGGACCCCACCCCCCCAAAAAAAAAGAAAAGTGAGGGAAAGAGTGGGTTAGAGGGATGGGTGAGAACATTGAAAGGGGTGACATTGATCAAGATGTATGCATAAGCTTGAAAGGCAACTCCTTAGTACCACTACTTAAAGATAACACAAGTATTTTTAAAAATTGTAAGCAATCGGTGCCGAGTCAGTTACAATATGTAAATTACTTGTAAAGCAAACTTTATCTTGTATAATAAATGTTATTTGAATCTACGGTAGATTCAGGGAAGAACTCAGAAATTATACTCTCTGAGTTCTTCCCTGAATCTACCGTATTTCAGTTAATACATTTGTGTACACTTCCTTACCACACAAAGTATTCACTTATATATTTTTAAACTCATTCTATCTTCTACAGATGAGAGAAACATGTAACCTCTATCTCTCTGGGCCTGACTTACTTTACTTAACATAATTTTTTCCAGGTCCTTCCATGTCTTTGGGAATGATGCAATGTTCTTCTTTCTACTAGATGAGTAAAATTCCATTGTGCATATATATCACATCTTTTTGACCCATTCGTCTATTAAGGGGCATCTGGGATGATTTCATACCTTGGCAATGGTGAATAGTGCTGCATTGAACATGGTTATGTGGTGGCTTCATTCTATCCTAGTTTCTAATCATTTGGGTAAATGCCCAAGAGTGGAAATGCTGGATCATAGGGTAATTAATGTTTAGTTTTTTGAGGAACCTACATACTGCTTTCCAGTATGGTTGAACACATTTACTTTTCTACCAACAGTGTATTAGTGTTCCCTTTTGCCCACATCCTTGCCAGCATCTGTTATTTGGGCATTTTAGTTATTCCATCATTTGGCCATTGTGAAAAGTGTTGCAATAAACATAGATATGCATTTTTTTCTGGTATCTTGATTTATTCTCCATCACATATATGCCCAGTAGTTTTATGGTGGCATCATAAGGAAGATCTACTTTTATTTAGGCTTTTGAGGAACCACCATACTGATTTCCAGAGAAGATGCACTAGTTTACTTTCCTGACAACCGTGTCTTCCATTGGCCTGGTTTGGTCAGGGTTGGCCTTGCCTCCTTAGTCCCTCCCTCTCTCAGGAGCAACTTTCCCTTCAGAGAAGGGAACAAGGTAACTTGTGTCTTCTTCCTGTGGCCCCTGACTGCTCTTCCCCCATCATCCCTGTCTCCTTTGGGGAAAAGAGATGATGTGAAGGTAGCAAAAGGTAGCAAAAGCTGCCACCTGCTCATAGCCATTTCTGACATTATAATACCAGCAGGTACAATATTTTTCCTCTAAATAATAGAGCTTTTGAATGAAATGTGACAAGGGTTGTAATGGCCTCATTTTTAATGACTTAAAAATAATTAGGTGAGCCTCAGAGTGACCCTCCTTCCTCCCTACATGAATTTCTATATCTGTTTTGCTGTTGACTCCAACAAATGATGGTTATTTGTCATTTTGCCATATGGCCATACCTCAGGGAGGTTGGTTAATGAAGAAGTGCAGAGAAAATGATTTACAGCAAGTGTCTTTCTTCAAATTAAAACACCCCTTCATCACTTCTTTTAAACCATAACATTAGGGAGCTTTGCCCAAAGAAGAGAGAGTAGACAGTGCCCTGCTGTTGCTAGGTAACAGGAGATGGCCTTAAGCCTGGTCATAGTTGCTACTGGCAAGATTTTTTTCCCTAGGAACCTGGTTAGCTTTGCAAAGTCCTTTGTGTAGTGTTAACAGATTTGCACCATGGAAAGGTTGAAGGGTTTCCTTTATTATTCAGTTTTCCACACCAGATATATTATGGAAGTCTAGAAGTAGTTCTTGATTTTGAGATATCCTGAGCGTATGAAAGCATGGTTCATTACGCATCGCTATACTGTATTTTCAGATGAGCTTGGGTGCATGGGTGCATTCAGGGTAGTATGGCTGTAGATTATACTGTCTTTTCAAAGTTTGCATCCATTAAAAAATCAAAGGAGAGCATCCCTTTCTAAGTAGCAGAGTGATGTAAGATCTGGGAATGTGGACTAGTCTTTATTCAATCGATACATCTCTTATTATTTTGAAAAGACAATTTTTACTTACAAGAAACTAAATGCTGATGAAATCATTACATGCCTGTAGGTGCCTTGCGCTCACCCAATTTCTTTGGGCTAAATACATCAGCACTGCATTTTCTGATCTCTGAGATGTACTGTCATCTGCCTTGGCTCCCAAGCTGACTCTCCTGTAACCTGAACCATCTGTTTGTTGCAGATTTGAACACCTCGCAGAGTCAATCTCCAGTCCCTCTGGACTCATATTCCCACAGTCCTCAGCCACAGACATTTCTAGCAGAAGCCAAGCTCAGTCTACAGAAGGTGGCCAGACAAGATGGAGAAACTGGAGATGTCATGGAAGAAAATATTGTTTACCTCTGATTATGTTGTCATCATTTTTCCAAACAAACAAAAACACTGGCACTTTGAGGAGAACTCCCCCTCCACTCCTATTGTGTGTGTGATTGTGCCCAAATTGCTTTAAGGATACTATTTAATGTTTCATGCAAATTCATTTTTAGCATGAATCTAATAATTAAATTATTGAAAACAGTTCTGTTTGTATAATCTTTAACTTATCATACTTACTTCTGGATTTCAGGGGAGAAAATTAGAATAAGCTGAAGTATATTAAAGATTATTTTGCCTTTAGAGGAACAATTCCATACTGCATTTTGTACCTAGTTATGTGGATTTCGAGATGCCTTTTAAGATTAAGATGAAGCACTTTGGATTAAAGAATGATATTCATAAGGTGTAAAGTTTTACTGTTTGAGCAGTGGCTTCCTGAAGTAGAGCTTGGTGACCAAAAAGCAGAGAGGATTGGCAGAAACACCTTTTCTCAGCTAGTCTTTTTTTTTTTTTTTGTCAGACCTGAGGCTTGAACTTGGGGCCTGGGTGCTGTCCCTGAGCTGCTTTTGCTCAAGGCTAGACTGTATTGCTTGAGCCACAGCTCTACTTCTGGCTTTTATGATAGTTGTTGGAGATAAGATTCTCACAGACTTTCCTGCCTGGGCTGGCTTTGTACTGCCATCATCAGATTTCAGCCTCTTGAATAACTAGGATTACAAGTGTGAGCCACCGGGCGACTAGCCTCTCAGTTAGCTTTTATGTGTTAGTTTCTCTTTGGAGAATCAAAGGTGGAGATGTCATAATCACCATTCAACCAATGTGTCCTGCCTGGGCATCTCTTCTGAGCTGGTAGCCATCATGCCAAGGATACCATTGGAATGTGTCCAGCTGGGTGGATGTTGAGACACACTGTCTTGATAAGGCTTCAAGTCACAGTTCAATGGTAACTTTCAGCCCCACCCAGAGCCCTGAGCCCCAAGCAAATGGATTTTGATGTAAATAATAAAACTCGTGAGAGCCCTCACTCCTATCAGCTGGCCTGTCTGTAGCTGGCACCCAGAACACCGATAACCACAACCCACTGGAAGGAACCTTCCTTCGCAGTTCTTTAAGGACGACACAATTTGTTCTTGGTAAGACTTGATGCCTGGATGGACCTTTCTACAAATGAAAACTGGCACTTCCTGCCTTCACAGTAATATGGATCTCTGTGAAGAAAGAAACCGGGAAAAGTTCTCATCTTGTTCTTTAGAAATATTTGTATATGTTTTGGTCAGTTGTCAGTAAATACCTTTTGCCTGATTATTTTATGCTCTAATTTTAATACTAAGCATAGAATTTACATTTCACACATGTAAATTAATTAAGCAGAACCCACATTTCACACACATAAACCTTTTGTAGAAAGTGAAAATAAAGTAGGGCTGTCAAATTCATCTAGAGTTACAATAATTAATGGGAGAGAGTTGGGATGGGAAGGAAGAAAGGATTCATTCAGATCCCTGGTTTCTTCCCCTAATTAAAGGTATAAATTGTATATCTACATTATAGTTTTAGTTAGGCAGATCAAATTTTTTTTTTTTGGTCGGTCATGGGGCTTGAACTCTGGGCTTGGGCACTATCCCTTCGCTCTTCAGCTAAAGGTGAGCACTCTACCACTTGACCCACAGCACCACTTCTGGTTTTCTAGTGATTAATTGGAGATAAGAGTCTCACAGACTTTTCTGCCCAGGCTGGCTTTGAACTGTGATCCTCAGATCTCAGCCTCCTCAGTAGCTAGGATGATAGGCATGAGCCACCAGCACCTGGCCAGATCAAATGTTTTTAAGACATGTTTTCTGAGCTCTTTTTTTCCTAACTCTTGCTGCTTCTGGTCATTTTTGTCACACTTATAGGCTTTAATTTATTAAAATAGTCATCATTTTACCTCTAAGCTCTTCTCTTAAATTTGATGCCCCACCCATCCTTACATCACCTAGAAATAGAAATTGTTTATTTTTCTTGCTTCAATTCTAGAATCTTATATCCCTTAAGTAAAAAGCCTACATTCTTGCTTCAACAAATATAAATATCTTCTTTTCTTGAAGAAATGATAGTGGAGATGGAAACAGGGAAAATGGGTAAAGATGTCCAAAATCTCATGGGGGGTTCTTTAAAAGTATCTGTGCTAGTTGATTTTCAAGCCCTGCAAAGCAGAGTCTTGTGCTGTTCCCTTGGGGGAGGCCTGAGCATTCTTTGAAATACATATATTCATAGATTTCTCTCAGTAAGTTTTTAATATGAGTTTTCAACTACAAGACTAAATTTCTAAGCTTTCTTGACAAAAATCTCTAGTTATTCTGTGTGATGAGCATAGGATAAATGCTACGATTTGAATGTCCCTTCAGATGTTTTTATTGAAGTGTCACTGATACTAAGAGGGCCTTTGAGAAGTGATTAAGATCATATGATTGGAACCTTAAAAATGGGTCTAGTGCACTAAAAGAGGTCCTGAGAGCATTCCCTTGGCCCTTCATCTTGTGAAGGACTCAATAAGAAGAAACTTGCTATAAGTCAGGAAGTTGGTCCTCATCAACTGCCTCTGTGCAGTTTATGCTATTTTAATGTAGTAGCAAGCCAACTAAAAAAGATTCTGTGACTCCCACGCAAATTCACTAATCTTATTAAAGATACCCTATTTCTCAAGGTCATAAATAAATACCTTCCTCCCACCCAAAGAATCTACTTTCCCCATCAGGATCAGCTTAAAGAAAAGGGTCATCTATTCCTTTAGGACAGAATTCCAGAATGAAAAAGGTATTGCTTTGTCCCTTTCAGGCTGCATGAATTTATAGGTCATCACATTTGAGTCTAAGTTACTCTGCATTTCATCAAAATGTGTACTTGCTGGAGTTGGGCAACACCGTCTAGCACCCTCACAAGGGCAGCCCTGTTCATTCATGAAATTGCAAATGCACTTGTTTCCAAGGAGCGTTGTATGTGTGCCCATGAACATGTTATATGACATACACATAACTAAATCATGGGATGGTAGATAAAGAGATAAAAAGGAATGTGTGTTTCTTCCTGTGACTAGGACCATTTTAAGCTGCAAAAAACCAATCAGGTACAAGCATTGAACCTTTTCTCGGCTTTCCCATGGAGAGCAGCAGAACACAGAAGTCCAGAGAATGGATTCTGGAGCCAGATGTGCCACTTGCTGGCTATGTGTTCTGGGAATATTACTGTGCTTCTCTGTTTCCTCATCTATAACATCAGAGATAATTACTGGATGGGACTGCTGTGAAGTTTAAATGATTTTTATATGTGATATATTTATAACTGAGCCCAGGGCATAATAATAACAATATATGCTAGCTATTATCCTAGTAAAATAAACCTATTAAGAGTTGCTCAGCCTCATCCCAGATTTTAGGCAGATGTCTAGTCATGAGATTGCAGTAGGTTTCGATAAGGTCAGCCTTGAAACCATTAGTGTCTCTGAACCTTCTCTTAACTCATGAATACAGTAAACATTCATTGAATATTTGCTAAAGGCCAAGCAATCAGCTAAAGGAGTGTTCAAAGGTGAACATGCCTGCAAACTGTTGGAAAAGAGTAACACACAAGTAGATAAATTATCCTAGGCATAATAATCAGAGAGAGAGAGTTCATAGGAAGAGCCCATTGGGGGCCAGTAGCATGTGGAATGATGGGGGCATTCTAAATAAGGAGATGTCTAAAGTTTGAAAGATAAGCAGTAGAGAGTTCCAGGCCAAGAGAGAAACCCAAGCAACAGTCTGCATATAACATGACAAGAAAGGACAGTAGCATATAAGTGGAGGTACCCATTGAATACCCCCTAGACTGGTTATTCAATGAGTTCAACTATCTCCATCTCTTTTAAGCACCTATCACCACCAACTCCCCATCTCCTTGACAACTGATAAGATGCTGAATAAAGCCAACTATGAAATGTGGGGGAATATTTGCTTCCATACTAGGATGGCTCAAGTGTGACCCAGTGCCACTCAGCACCTAGCCTCTCTGCACTCACCTCTACCACAAGGCCATGTGGGCTCTAGTCACGTGTTGGCATTGCTGCTACAAGAAACCAAAAGTAAAGGGGTAAATGGAAGACACTTTCTAGGGTGGATTTCTGGAAGAATCCTTCAGGGGGGCTGTGGTAGGATGAACTCGAGACCCATACAGCAAGATGGCAAGTAGAAAAATGACAGAGGAGAGGATAGAGAAGAGTCCAGAATAATCTTAAGATTGACATGAGGGTTTACAGTGATCTTTCCTGGCTGCTGCCTCTTTTACACAGATATCCCATTAGCGGAGTAAGAGAGAGACAGTAAAGACATAGGGGAAAATCAGACTGACTCAAGTTCTTCCTGAATCTCCCCCAAATGGAGGTTGCACACTGGGTTGCACAACCTCACAAGGCTTCATTGATAGTGTATGGAATCACTCTCAGCACATCTACCCTCTGACTACAATGAAAGAGGAAAATCCAGTGGTCGAACAATTGTGCAACGTTGCTTCTGAGGCCAATTGCTTAATCTATGAGATGAAGATGATAATCAGAATCATACCTTGCAGCTATGATGAGAACTATTGGAATCAAGTCCAGGTCAGTAAAGGTACACAATAAACACAGTAAAAACAACAGATGCTAGTGATAGAGGTAAGGAAAAGGCAGGCTTGGGTATGCTCAAGAACTAAAATAGCAGCCAAGTGCTGATGGCTCATTCTTATAATCCTGAATACTCAGCAGGATGACAGTAGAGGATTGCAGGTTTGAAGCTAGCCCAAGCACAAAAGTCCATGAGACTCCATCTCCCAAACAACAGGAGACATGAGCTGGCAACATGGCTCAAGTGATAAAGCATTTGCTGAACAAGCAAGCCAAGTAAAGTGAGGCCCTGAATTTCAACCTCTGTACTGTCAAAAACAGAACAAAACAAAAAAGCAGTTCCACTCCTGGGCATTTATCCAGTAGAATATAAACAAGGCCACAATAAAACTACCAGCACAACCATGTTCATTGCAGCATTATTTACCAAAGCCAAGATATAGAATCAGCCATCAGCCCAGATGCCCCTCAGTGCATGAATGGATCAAAAAATGTGGTATACATACACATACATCAGAAAGAATATTTCACTATTCATAAGGAAATGGAAAGACATGGAAAAATTATACTAACTGAAGCAAGCCAGACCCAGAGAAACAGGTTGTATGTTTTCCCCCATTTGTGGTAGCCAGAATGTGCCTGTAAACCTACAAGTAAACACACTGGATGGTAAAAGACAAAAAAATACACTGGATGTGATAAATTATATAGGCTCTAGACATTCATACAGTGAGACCAAAGGAGAATATTCTTAGGAGAGGATCAAACAGTGCAATAGCTATGTGATCATATAAAATGATGTTTATCATTCCAGGAAATGGAAATGAGGATTTTTTTCTTTGCTGCTGTTTTTGTTTTCTTTTCCCTTTATCTTGTTTGCTTGCTTATCTGTCTTTGGGAGGATACAGGTCACACAGAAATGGAGGGACAAAGGATAACAAACGCAGCAGTGGTACTCACTGGACACTATGTTGAAAATGAACTATACAACTTGTCGTGGGGGATGGGAGGGAAAAACGGTGAGCAAGCGAGGGATGGGGTGGCATAGTTCAAAAAGAATTGTGCTCTTTATCTGACTGATGTAGCTGTAACTCCTCTGTATATCACCTTTATAATAACAATAAAAATGTATGAAAGGAAAATAAACACCACAATATTTGGGGCATATGCATTAAACTTTCCTCTGTCCTGACAGACATCCAAGACAAAAGGTATGTAGTGATCACACAACTTGTTCACACTATGCATTGAATGAAGAAATGAGGAGATGAGACTGGAAATCTGAGATCAAAGAGTTAACAGTCCTAGAACTGGAACCTTGATCCATTACATTCTTTGCCTCAGGCTGCTGAGCGCAAAGAAGTCATTCCAAGCTGGTGACTGCATATCCCTTGGGCTGGAGGAACTTGAGAGGGGACTATGGTTCAGTAGTTCTGCAGACGCTTTATGACTGTCAAACTTGAACATGACATTAATTGAATCCTAATTGTCTGCCTATTGATAAAACTCTTTGAAAAGCAGAAAGTCATATGATTTAAATATTCCAACCAACAAGCATCTCATAACTGTTCAAATACAAAGGTTAAACTTGGAGAGAAGAGAATGCATCATTATTGTTTTGTAATTTCATGAGATTCTACGTTACACAAGAGAATGAAAGTTCCTTATTCCTTCAAGCATCCTGACCCGACCCCCCTGGCCCCCATTCTACTTCCTGAATGGCCCTTATTTTATTAATAGACCTGGTTATCCCATAGACTGCTGGATTAATTTAGCTCATTTCTCTGGGGTCAAGTGTCACCAGGGATCCACAAAGTTCCAGTCACTAGGGAAGGTTTGGAAAGTTCTCTTGTTTAGCAGTTTAGTTGAAGGTTCTATTTTTTTTAAAGAAATATGATTTGTCTGCTAAAATGTATATTTACTTAGCCCCTAGTTTGTGTAAGTTCTTTTCCTTCTCTCTCTTCAGCTGGTTTTGAATTGTTTGCCTACTTGTAGAAGGAATCAGTGAAGGGGAAAGGAGCTAGAATTTGGATGAATGGTTTACTTCTGGTTAGCAGCTCAAGTTAAACATTTAATGATGGACATCGATGTGATCAAAAATGCTACTTCAACGCCTGGCTTCATTTTTCCATGCTCTCTTTACATTTACTTGCCCCAGATCCTGACACCAGGGATAATGTCTCAGCAGGTTTTCTGGGTAGCGGCCAGGGCTTATTTTTACAATCTCTAACATAACAGCTTCAACTATAAACACAAACATAGCATCAACCAGAGCATCTGCACAGGCCATGGAGCTAAAACAGACACTCAGAAATGTGCTTGATATTTCCCTTGGCAGCTTCACAAATCTCCTTGGAAAGCCTCTGGTCCACCTCCGCACTAGTAGTAAGCTCTGATTGGGGTAAGGTGTTGGCAGGTGCCAGCTAAGGACAATGGACTTTTAATTAAAGCCTGTGGGGCCAAAGCTGGGGAAACACACCTCCTGAAGAGTTTCTTTTGAAACACTTGCTTTCCTCCTAACTACCTTGCAAACAATAACTGTATGCTTTATCAAGGCAGCAGTACCCATTAATCTTCTGCAGTACAAGAATTTCTTGTAACATAAAGATAGTAAATGGGACTTTTCTTCATCTCTTTTCCCCCCAATAACTTGAAAAAAATAGTTTTTCCTTTATTCTAGTATGGGGCAGTTGTTTTTACTCTGGTGATCACATAACTTATGCTCACGTCATATAAACATGGTCCATGCAAAGTTCACATTATATCTGACACTAGAATTAATGTAAACATATCTTGGTAATGGCCATATACTGAGTCACTTGCTCTGGAGGAAGATTTTTCTAATGTGGAGTCTGAGCCTGTTAAGCACCGTTGCTATGGAGACGGTGTAAGAGTTAGATTAATTAAGGCCCGAACAGATGTGGTGAAGTGTGCAGAATACACTGTTTTCTGGTAGTAATTAAAGAGAGTGTGTGTATATGTGAGAGGGGAGAAAAAAAATAGAGGCAAAGACAAAGCAGCCAACCAGACAGACAGACAGACTTGCCTGGCACTAGACATGCAATCTTTCCTCCAATAAAACTCACCACCGATAACTCTGCCCAGACTATTCTCTCTTTTCTCATCACCCAGGCCAGACAGGCTAATTGCTTGAAATGGCCAATTGGTCCACCCAGCCTTCTTTTTTGGGGGTCTGATTTATATGAGGCATAAGAATATGCAAAGACATGTTCTTGGATCAGTGGGTTCAAACAACCCATCTGTGTGAACACTCAAAAATCAAACTGGACTGTGTAAATGGTTTTTAAACTACATTACAGAGGCCAAGTTCACAGACTGAAGCTAGATTAGTTGTCCAGCAGGCCCAGAGGACTGTCATCAGTACACTGGTTGCCAAGAGAGAGGCTGGCTGCCCTTCTGCCCTGGGAATGTCTTCAGGACTAGAAAGAGTAAGCACCAGGCTCGCTGGGATTTTATTAGAATATTGATTTCAATTTGGACTGAATCTATTGATTGTTTTTAAGCACTGTAGTTTTCTTTTTGTTTGAGTTAAATATTAGGTTGCAAGCTGAATTCAGCCAGTGGGATATCATTTAAATCCAGCTTAATCGCCCCAGTGAGGAGTATTGTTGCTATATTGCCTTCTCCTGGTTGACAAGGAGTAGTTAATGGTTTGAAAATGTCCAAGGACTTTTCTTCTGCTTGGGAAGCAATTTTTTTGTTTATGAAGCAAATGAACACATTTTTCTTTGTCTCACAGTGGTGGAAGTGGAGTTCTTTGAAAAAGAGGAACTGGGCATCACAGAAGTATTCTGTTTCCTGAAGGGTCAGTCTCCTGCTAGCCCAAATTCAGCCTCCTCACAGACCATGGAGAGCAAGTCAGAATGTAATGGAAAACTGCGTGGTTTGAGAAATTGTGTGATCTGGGAGGTCAAAGTGTAGTAGAGAGAGCACCTGCTCCCCACCAAAGCCTGATGCTGTTTGCAGACATGGGCCTCTTACCAGGAGCCCCCCACGTATAACTCCTGCCCAGCCTTGTGCTGTCACCACAGATCACTATCACCACCTGCTTTTGTGAGGCCTTCAATCCATGAAATGCCCAGTTTCTTTTCTTTTCCTTTTTTTTGATCCATTCATCCTTCTTTTCTTCCTTTTCCTTCCCTTCTTTCCTCCCAATTTTCCTCTGCCTTGCCTTGCCTTGCCTTGCCTGCTTCCCTCCCTCCCTCCCTCCTTTCCTTCGTTCCTTCCTTCCATTTTTTTTTACTGCTAAGGCTTCAGCAGATACTCATACTTCAGAGTAAGTCAGATGCTTTGAATTGTGTGCAATTGGAAGCCATAGACACAGAGAAATACGAATTTTATCCATGTGAAAATATCATGATCTGGAAGGAAAACTCAGATTTGCATCTTCATTTCTTTTTTTTTCTTAATTTTTATTTTTATTGTGAAAATACTGCACAGAGGGGTTACTTGCATCTTCATTTCTGTACTGTGCTCTGCAGATGTGACTTGAAGTTCACTCACCCTTAAACTTCCTTGCTACACCTGTTGTACAACTGTTGCATGTCCACTTTTTCTACTGTCTGAGGATGATCTTCACTGAACTTATAGGAGAAAGCATTTTAATGAGGTTACAGAAATAGAGGGGAGTAGAATTTACCTTTTGATCCAACTCTGACCTATGGCTCTGATCATAAATACAAAACATGATACCTGAAAAATATGTTTGTTTGCTTTTCTTTCTCCCCAGCACTTACAAGTTAAAGAAAAAGAATAATCTGGATTTGTTTACCTGGAAACTCTTCAAGAGTGATGGGAGAAAGGATAGAGCAATATTTCCAGGGTTTATGACCAGATTTGGAGCAAAGGAGTTCTGGTTTCTGGGACTTTTTGAAAGAGGAATTCTGGTTTTGTGACTCATTTGGAAGGGTTAGTGGCGGGGGGCGGGGGGAGGCGGGACAATTGATAGGTCAAAACTTTACTTCTAAGGTCTTTCAATCCCCTTTAGCTCTAAGAACTCAGCATTCCAAGGTACCATTCACCAGGGTACCATGTCCTGGATCCTGAACATCACAATAACTGGGAAGAATTTCTACCATTTAGTGAACAACAGAAGCAGAGTAGGTAAAGGTCCTGCACTGGTATCAAAGGCTAATGGGAAACACCAACCAAATCACAGTTCAAAGGTGAGAAAACATTTAGAAATCTTTTACACATCCTGAAAAAAAAGACAATTTATAGATACCAGTAATGTGGAGCAGCTTAATTTTAAACCAGCCTCCAGAACTTTTAAGGATGGTATCATAAAAATTCAAAGAGGAATCTCACTGCAAGGCATTCTTAGAAAAATAATTTCTTTAACATTGTCAACCCCAAAGTGATAGACGGGACCAATACAAAGCCAAAGTTAATAAGGCTTTTGCTTTTAAAAAAATACACTCTAACTTTAGCTGACATTTAAATTAAAAATCCCAGCAGTATAGCATGGAGCTGATTGATTTGGAAAGCAAAAATGGGAGATAATGAGGGCACTGCCATGCTCTTCCTGCTGATGGGTAAGAAATGATCTATTCCTGGCCAAAAGCAAAGGAATATGTTTGAACTACAGGAATTTGCATTGCATTGAGTCTAAAAGTCTTTCAAACCCTGCCTTTCTTTTGCTCACTAAATATCTTTTCATATTAGCCTAGATAACGAATAGCAAAAAATCCTGGAGGCATTTCATGTGTCAGAGACATCAGTAGTTTTTTTTTTTAATTTCTCAAAGTATTTTAGATATACTTCGCCTTGATACAGCCAACAAAAAGTTGGTTCTACAGCAGGTTGGCCCTTCCCCAATTTGATGAAGGTAGGATATTTGAATGTCTTCCATCTTTTGGAAATTTATCATCTGGTTTTATAAAAGACTGACTCTTTTTTGCCAGGAGGCTCCATATAATCAGAAAGCTGCTAATAGGGGAAGGCATAGCCTGAGAACAGGACTCAGGTCCTTGTTGATTTCCTTAAAATTCTCCTGTATCAGTTGTCCTCATCCACATAACGATCCAATATTACAGCGCACTAACAATTAATGAAGTGAGACTTGTAAGGAACTTTAACTCAAGGATGAGCTCCAAATTCTTCAATACTTCAGGGGTATTTCTCTGGAAGCTCGACTCATAGGCCTTCTGAAAAGCCCAATAAAAAAAGAAAAACTTCCTTTCTTTACAGAAAAAAAAGGATGCTTGTTTCATTAAAGGGAGGTAAAGTGACAAGATCGTTGTCCTGAATCACATCAATAGGCACAAAATTTGATGGACAATGAATTTTTTTCTTTGAATCGACATATGCTCATTCTCCAAAATTAACCCCAGTTTTGATTCTCCTCAAGAAACCATTGGCTCTCAAAATCTGGGTTTGGAACAGGTTATTATGCTGTCAGATTCTATCCCGGTACTATTCTTGCACATAAGGGAGGCCCACATAAAGCAAACAACCACAATAGCAACCACAAAATCCCACAAAAACCTTTTCTCTTTGAAACCCAAACTTTCAACAATGAAGTCTCTCAGGTCCTTGAAATGTGTTATTTATTATACCAATTGGACATTTTGTAGATAGATCTATGTAGAATGACCCTTAGGGTACTTATCTTAATCTGTTCCTTGGAGAAATATTTAATTATCATTTTAGGTGCTTTTTAAGTTGTATGCTGTTAAACTGTGACAGAAAATAAACTCTTTCCTCCTTGATTTTCCCTTTGGGATCCATCAGGAGATTGACTTTCAGGCAGCTTAATGAAAGACAAGGGTCCATCAACATTGTTTAAGGAGCTGTAGAACTGTAGTAATTGCAGAGGCCTGAGTGCTGCAGGAAGCCTTGAACAGCACACTGGGCACAACCATCCCCTCCTTTGTTCCAACCCTGACTGTACAGGAAGAAAGGATTTGGAGGATTCTGGAGTTCTAACAACTGCCAGTAAGATGAATGCAGACTTACTCGGGCAACAACACAATGCAAATTGCTGCTGAGAATGCATGAGAAAAGCTCCTCTAACTTTCCAGGATTATATCAAGTCATCCAGGAATGACTGACTTAACTCCAGTGCCCAAAGCTTCAGGAATGGCTCTGGTTATCTACACTGTTAGGGCTTATGAAGCTAATATGGCGATTTTTACCTCTAGTACACTCGAGATTTTGTATTGAAGTCCCAAAGTTGTCCTTTAGGGGAAGCTGTTTAAAGATGCCAACAGCGGTTATACCATGGGGGAAGCACATACAAAAGAAACAAAAAAAAATCATATAGTACATAATGAATACATTAAAGACAACAGCAACAAAGAGAAAACCTCTTGTGTCCCTATCTTGGGGTTCATTTTGCTTAGCATCGTTTTATATGGTCATAGTACATAGCTTTTGACATCTTGTATATACATATTTCTAATTTTGGGAGGAGAAGGGAAATAACAAAATGTTGAAATAAGGATGCAGGTTGGCCCATTATAACAATGAGCTGTACAAGACACTATGTTGAAAACAAACTTTACAACTTGGTGGGGGAAAGGAGGAGGTGGGGAGGAAAGGGATGGTTGGGTAAAAACAAAGGAGGGGGTAACAATGCTCGCTAGGAAATGTACTCATTACCTTGCTCATGTGACTGTAACCCCTCTGTACAGTATCTTTACAATAAAATATATATTACAAAAATAAACATGCCAACTATTCACAAAGGAATGGTGGGAATAATAGACAAGGAGAGTGGGCAGAAACAATTTAAGGTTCATTTGTTGCAAACTTCATTAGATGGAACTTTCTCAGCTGGAATTTGTCGAGGAGCATCCTAGCCTCTGGGGGGAAATTATCAGCTTCATTTTCTCTGCATCATTAGAAATAGTTTAAATAGGATTCAGTAGAGCAGAGGAAGGCAGGAGGCAGCAGTGGTTAAGGAGCTACCTGGATGTGAAGCCCAGGTACTGCTTACTATTCGTATGGCTTTTCTGAGTTTCAATATTTTGTGGCATATAAGATAATATGATCTTTCCATGATACAGACTGAATATGAAATTTACATTCTGTCAAAATTCCTAAGTTGAAATCCTCACACTCAACCTGATTTCATTTGAATATAGGGCTTTGGAAGGTTATTAGGTTAAATAAAATCATAAGGTTAGAGTGCTCATGAGGAGATTATAAAAAGAGGAGGGACTATGGGATCTCGCTGTGTTCTACACTATATGAGAAGATAGTGACCTCCAAAGAAACTGTCCTAAGAACCTGCTCAGGTGGATACACTGATCTCAGGCTTCAGCCTTGAAGAAATGTGAGGAAATAAATTTCTGTTGTTCATAAACAGAGGCAAAAGTCTTTAAAAGATTAAGACAACTTCATATGGTCATGAGTTGAATGTAAAGCTGCAGAGAATGTGTGAGCAAAGCTCTTCTAACCTCTCAGGATCCTATCAAGAACTATTACTTGCCAGGCACTGGTGGCTCACACCTGTCATCCTAGCTACTCAGGAGGCTGAGATCTGAGGATTGCAATTCAAGGCCAGCCGGGGCAGGAAAGTCCGCGAGACTCTTCAATAAACCACCAGAAAAACTGGATAAGGTGCTAGGGCTCAAGTGGTAGAGCACTAGCCATAGGCTGAAGAGCTGAGGGACAGTGCCCAGGCCCAGAGTTCAAGCCCAAGACTGACAAAAAAAACCTCCGAAAAACAAAAACAAATGCACAAACTGTTATTTGGTGCTTACTTTCAAATCCTTTGTTGTATAATGGTATTCATTATCCCTACTACTCGCTTAATAGGGTTTTTTTTACTCATAGAACTTTTGTATCTAGGAAGTTGGTGGTGCAGACCTCATGAGTGCTCACGATTTCATTAAGAAGGCGATAAGAGAGCAGGTACAAGCCACTTTCCCTCAGCAGGAAAAGAAGATTCTTCTAATTGGCTCCTTGTTAGAAAGGAAAACTATGCAGTCTGTACCCAAGTCCTCATTAACTGGCTGGTTCTCTGGCCTTCCACCATTCCTCCCTTTCCCTCTGGCATCAAGTTTATGAACTTAGTGACTTCACCTGGGAAGGAGCGATGGCAGAAGTTATTATATAGGGAAGACAGCTTCAAGTTGCCAAACTGCTGTCAAATGAGAGAAAATTAAGTTAGATTTTTTTCTCCCCATTTTGGACCTTCTGCTGTGGTCACTAAAGCAAAAACAACAACAACAAAAGCAAAAACAAAAACAAGAACAACCCATAGAGCAAAAGACAAGGACTTTTGCATTGCTCTGGTGAAAACTACCTCCCAGGCAAGATGCTAATTTTAGGAGGAATATGACCTTCTTGTTCCAGTACATTTCACATCATCAAGAGGGGTGAGGCACTGGCTGTTAGTTGAAAACATGACAAGACTAATTCCATGTCAATCCATTTCCCTGGGCCAAAACGAAAATATCCTACCAAAGACTTGAAGAGAAAGGAATCCGTTTCCAAGGGCAGCAGCTTCTGGGTGTCTCAGATGTGGGACCACAGGAATTCCTAATGGTTCTATCTTTGAGTCAAGAGGTTCTCAGTTACAATTGTTGAGCACAGTGTGAGACTGTTTTCTTCAAGGAGACAGAAAAATTACCTAAGCTTCTTCAGGTAGGTCAGTGGCTGAGTCTAGCTCTAATTTTCTTACCAGGAGTGAACTTGTTCTCACAGGCTTTTCAAAGACCCCATTGAATCCATAGATTATATACCATCCAAAGCAAAAAGACCTTGGAAATTAGCTTGACTCATTCATTGAACTTAGTAGCTTTTTTAAAAAGCCAGTTCTTTTAACAGACTCTTTTCTTTCCATGAGAAGGTCCAAGGTTCTCATTCTCTTGAATCAAACTGAAGTTGTCCATTGGGTTCTGTTCCTTCTCCTGTGCCATTGTCTAGTAGTGTAGTCTTGGCTATGCTAGCCCTGTTGCCACTACAGTTGGTTTGTGCAGCATGGTTACGCATCCTCCTCTTACTGAGTTGATAACATTGCTGTTCCCAATGCAAAGACTGAACTACATGTGGCAACATAGGGGCCTGGGAGGTGTTGAGCCGGGAAGATGAAAGGGAGGAGTGGGCCTTTGATTTCACTGAAGAGAGTTGGCATGTATGTACAGATTTTTCTATGAGATGACCTCACATGTTTCCTAACATGCAATCTGGCAGCAGGGATATTGGTATCACTTAACTTCCCACTGGAAAACTAACAGGCCAACCAGGCTCAGCCAAATGCCCCCAGACATTTCAGACTCCACTGTACCCTGTGTCTGTGTTACCAGCTCTTTACACCAAGTTCTGAACTCCATCTTGATCTACTTCTGTGTGACTTTTCCGTAGGAACCAACCAATACTCTCCTATTTGAGAGCCACCTGATGTTCCAGAAACTTAAAGAGCCTTTCAAAAAAAAAAAAACAACCCACAATAACACAAGCTATTTTATTTTGAATGAGAAAGACCTCTCCTGCCAAGAATTCCTTTCCAACCTTAAAACTCAAAAACCACAAGCAAGTAAGAGTTGTTCCAAGACTAAGCCACATCACCTCTCAGATTTGTCTGAAATGAAATAATTAGCCACCCACTCAATCTAGTGAATGGTGGGTAGTTCAATCAATCCAGAACCTGTCCTAGAATCCAGGTAGGAGGTAGGTAGGGAGACAAAGCACAGGTGTGCTCAGTGTTCTTCCTACACAAGCAGGAGCTGGAACTCCTGAGCTGAGTCTCAGGTCAGATAGGAGATCTTAGTGTGTGAAGATCACCATTCACCAAATGTTCACATGTGCCACGCGTTGTGCATTCCCAGATTCTGTTTTCATCCTTATCTTATAGATAGGTAGGATGAGGCTCAGAGAGATTGAATAACTTGCTTCAAGTCATCCCATAGCAGAGCTAGAATTCAGTTCTGACAAGTTCCAAAGCATGAGCTCTACTGCACTTGCATTTGCATATTACAAGTGAATGAAAGGACTTAGTTTTGTACTACAGAACACCTAGTGTGCTCTGTATATCAAAAGGCATTGGCTGGAATGCATCTACAGAGTTTTAGCATCAAATCTCAATTCTAAAGTAATTATCATTCCTGAAATCTAGCTAATGGGTAAAGGCACTATACCAAGAACCTCTCATGGCTTTGTCTAACTACCACCCAGTGATATATGTTATCTTCATCTTACAGGAAAGTCAACTGAGGCTTGAAGAAGCAATGGAACCCGCCCAAGCTCACGTGAGAGCAGATCAAGCCACATGAGATTGCCATTTTATAGGTCAATACCAACCAAATGCAGTTCAACTTCATGCTAACTAGAAAAGTTGGAAAAATAAAATAAAAAATCATTGAGAGCAAAGTTGGCTTGATTGTTCCTGATGTGGATTGGAAATCTGGAAGGAATCAGAAGGTACTCACGGGGGAGCCTCATGGCCTGGTGAACAACACAGGCATCTAGAATGAATAGACACAAGAGATGTTTGCAACGCTGTCCAGAGAGTGGGCTGTGGAATATCATACCCTACAACCCTGGCCCTGCTTTCTTATTCTTATCCTTGTTTCTTATTCATTACACTTTCTGCTTCTCTCCCCTTCTGCCCTGTCCCCTTCAGGACTCCCTCATTCCTGCCCTTGGATTCACCTCAAACTCAGGCTTCTCCTGCCTTGACTTGTTTTGACATGGCTCCTCCTTTGGATTGGCCCTAGGCGCTGTGTTGTTCTGTGTGACTCATGCCTTCTCCTGCTTCCCACCTCTCCTCACCTTGAGCCTCTGTACTTCTGCTCCCAGTTCAACCCTCTGGGGTTTCTGGCTCTTACTCTCAGGATCAGCTCTGCCTAGGCAGCTATTCACCCTGGGGCTGACCTTAATGTTCCTTTAGTTCCCAGTGTTCCATGCCAGCCACCTTTCGGTTCCAGACTCCAGCAGTTACAACTTCCCTCTCTTTCCCTCAGCCCACGTGTGGGTTGGGAAGCAGCAAGCTTTGAAAATGTTGGTGATCAGTTTGGAAGAGGTGGGCACGTTAAGCCAGTGTGTTGTGGTTCCCACGAGAAGCAATGATTTCTTCAGAGACTAGAGAACCTTGGCAAAAGCCAAGAGAAGATGATGGCTATTTATGGTTTCAGGGACAGGATGACTATGATAGAACAGTATGCTAGTAAATGGGAAAAGAGGAAGAGCAATACAGAAATTATGGGTTGTTGGACTCTCAACTATGAAAATCATCTAACAGCTTAGTTTTTAGAGGCAAACGAAACAAGCAGGTAATGTTCCTAATGAGCAAGGTAGAAGAAAGAAGCTGATTTCTACAGTCTAATTGAAAAGGGAAATACAATATTAGGTTTTCCTTTTCCCTGAGCCAAAACGGTGACTAGGAATGGGGCAGAAGGCAAGATCAGCTGCTTTGCCACCTCATTGTTTATGGAGTATTTCTTCATCCTGGCCATCCCAAGCATTTGTCTTCATTTTCATGTGCCACCTAATTAAATAGGATAGTGTGTGTGTGTGCATGCATGTGCGTGCACACACATGCACACACGTGTGATGCATAGAAATAAAGGCCTTGCACTTGCTCAGCAAGTACTCTACCATTAAGTCATTCTGTTGTTTTAGTTTGCTTTTCAGATTGAGTCTAACTTTGCTCAGGCTAACCTGGACTGAGATCCTCCTACCTCTACTTTCCAAGTAGCTGAGATTACAGATGTGAAGCGGCATATCATGCCTCAAGGGATGAAAACTTCTAATGATGCTCTGTGAACAGCATCCAAAGCCAGGTGAAGCTGAAAGATTTCAGGAGAAAGAATAAACCTACTTTATAGGGAAATAAAAAGGATGATGGGGGGGGGCATCTTTGGGATAATGAACAGGTGGCTAATAGGAAACTATAAAGAAGTGTGTAAACTTACCTGGGCTTATTTAATACTGGACTAGAACTAGAACTGGGCCACTAATAGTATGCACATGTTAGGTGAATACAATGAGAAAAGTCATTTCCCTACAGTCTAATTTTTCTTTCCTTCTAGGTATATTTCTAGATGTATAACTGGATGAATGTTGTCACACAAATTTTAGTTGGGAAGATTAGTGGGACAGAGAGTAGCTCAGACCAAAATCTGATGCTGGCCATGAGAGAGCCGGAGTCAGAGACCCTCCATTTTGACACATTCCCTATTTTGAGTGTAGCCACTGCCTTCGAATAGGATGAAGCTGAGTCCGTTAAGGAGGTTGCAAGAGTGCGGGTTACTCTCCTGAGTGTGAGGACAGTGATTAGTGCCTGGGCTTTGAACCCAGTGCTGGACATTTCACGCTGATGAAAGTGACTTCACCATTTTCTACCACATCAGTAAATTTCTTTATCCACTCTTCCATTTTCCTAACAACAAAAATAAGGGAAGAAAAGGCTCCTTTGTGACATGAAATAAGAACATGTTTATGTAAAAAGGCATTGGACTTCATCACATGACTACTGAGGATATAGTAATCACAAAGATGATGAAGGTAATGGCAAAGAAAATTCCTAGTTTGTAAATCAGCATCAATAATGGAAAAAAGGTTTTTGTTGTCAGCTTCAGAAACATTGATTTCTTCTTTATGTTTAACCTTTTGTTCTCTAGATGCTTTTCCCAAATCTTGCTTTGCCTGCAGAATCTGGGCCTGCAGTGGACTCATAGAAGCTTTTTTCTTCTTTTCTATGATGCCTGCAGAACAATGCTTTTTTCCTGGCTGCCTATGTCATTTCTCGGTCAGATGGTGCCCCTGACCTAGCCAAGAATACCAGAGAGAAGGCAGTATCTAAAAGACACACCCTTCTCCCATTTGAGTTGGAGAAAACATGTTTGTTATCAAAGGTAGGTGAGAATGTCTAATTACAAGGTGGTGTGGTATTACTTCCTGGAAGTGGAACCAAACACCAAGGATGCATCCATACCCTTTTTTGTTATTGAACAGAAGAGCATTTCAGAAGGTCTTCTTTAATGGAAAATGTATAATGTCATTTACTGGACATGAAGCAGCACCATACCATGATTCCATAGGACCACACTGATTAAAACATGCTGGAGTGTTCCATCTGCTTGTGGTGAATGCACATTGCACTTTGGTTCTGTTTTTTGTTCTTTTTGTCTTACAATGTTATATCTGAGAGAAAGGAGAAGGGACTTGAAGCTGCTTTGGAAGCAGTTCATATTGGCATCAAATTGACTTAAGAAGTTAGTGTGGGTCAATAAATTATCCTTGAGCATGTTTGTTTCATTCTGTGTTCAAGTATGGTAATAGTTACAGTTGAATCATAATTAAAATAGGATGTCTATCTCTCTGAACATTGATTGTTTTCTTATGTTCGTTAGGTTTTTTTTTAACAAATTGAGCTTATACACATAGCTCCACCTACTATACAACACAATCACATTTCTTCAGAATTATTCAGTAGTTAAGTCTGCTATGGTAAGAACTTTCCAGACATTTTAACGAGAGACTATTAATCATTTAAATAAAAACATTTCTTGGAGGGCCTAGGGATATGGTTCAAGTGCTAGAGTACCTGCACAGCAAGAACAAGGCTCTTAGTGAAATCCCCATTACTTCCAAGTAGAAAAGATGTTTTGGAATGTAAGACATATTTCTGACTTTCTAACTGGTAATAGTCAAGACAAGTGTGAAAAATGGTCATCACTGAATTGGGCAAGACTTCTGTATGTGTTAATAAGGTTCCTTTTGCTTATTGGTTCTAGGTAGCAATGTCTTTGGAAATCTTGGTCTGGTTTTAGGCAATATTTTGTGTCCTTCCTTGCTTTCATTTTGTTGTAACTTCTTGCTGCTATTAATGGCCAAATTTATGCTTTTGCCTTAAAGTTTTCATTCTTACTGGAACAAAAAGCAGATAGTCAATCTTAGTGGACTTTTAAATAAAGCCGGAGTAAATAGTCTCTGAGTGAGATTTTCTTAAAAATAAAGTTTTTACATTTCAGTTCCTTGAGTTTAGGTGCTCTATTTTGGCCATTCTAGTGGCTTCCTTTTGTGTTGATTTTAGCTTTCCCATCCTCCTAGATAGGAGAAGTTACATGATATCGGAACTCTAGGAATTGAGCTTGTAATGTATTTCTGAAAAAGAAATCAATTCTTCAGATTTGTCTGAGTCTTCCTAATCTGTCTAGCCCCATTAATCTGACCTCCTATTCCCGATTCCCTAAGAAAACACTATGCGCTCCACCACATAGTAGCTTATTGTACAAAGTAGACCCCTGAAATTCACCAGACTTGCATTCTAAGGCCTTAGCAAATGCCCAACATTATAAATATGATCACAACATAGCAATGTCCTCCATACCATACAATAAAATATGGTAGGAAATTTTAAGTGCTTATAACGAGTCTAGAAATATAGGATCTAATTTACTGATAAAGCTGGTTGTATTTCTTTTTCAGGCTATTTCTTACAAAGAAATCAAATTTTATTGTTTCTTCAACATGATTGCGTAGTAGAAAACAAAGCCCAGTTTTGAGAGAGCTGCCGCGGACGGTCCTGGGCTCTGGCATTCAGCAAAGTGCTTTGTCTCATTCAGGATTGTGATTAGCAACAGTTACTGTGTGCCATGGAACAAGGATGGCAAACTCGGATGCCTTCAGGTTTATGCAGATGAGGGAAATGTGATGCTTTCACACACTCACAAAGGAGCCTATTGACATCGCCATGGCTATTGCCTATTTCAAACAAGGGGTTTCCCCACATTCCTGATGTTGCATTAACACAGGGGCTTGTGTCCTCCTCTCCCTTGTATTTCTCATCTGTAGAGGGTGCCATGTGATTTCCTAGTTTCTTTGCTACTAGAAGTAGAGTCCTGGTCAGTGACACAAAGCCGAGTCTCTGGGGAAAGCTGCTTTTTGTCCCTTTTGCTTTCTACCTACAATACGTACAAGATGCTTTGCTACCACGAGCATAAAAACACAAGAGATGATCAAACAAAATGACAGAACACGATAGTTTTGTCCAGCTGTTAACATCAAGTAAGCCAGTGTTTTATAATTTTCTATTACTTGCAGCTGAGGGTAGTTCAGTCCTCGCCATGGTTTGTTTCATAATGGATCATTTAGCTGTATTTTTTTTCACTCATACACTTTTTCCTATTAAACACACAGGCATATAGACTTTCCTTCCACAAGCACTATTTGCTCCATATCTCCTAAGTTTGTTCTTTATTTCTTCCTTCTTTCCTTCCTTCCTTCCTTCTTTCTCTTTCTTTCTTTCTTTCTTTCTTTCCTTCCTTCCTTCCTTCCTTTCATTTCTTTCTTTCTTTCCTTCCTTCCTTCCTTCCTTTCTTCATTTCTCTTTCTTTCCTTCTTTCTTTCCTTGCTTTTATCCTCCTTCCCTCCCTTCTTTCCTTCCTTCTTCCTCCCTCCTTCCTTCCCTCTCTCCCTTCTTCCTTCCTTCCTTCCTTCTTCCTTCCTTCCTTCCTTTGCTAGGCAGATGCTCTCCACTGAGCCATGCCCCCAGCTCTCTTTTGTACTTATTATTTGAGATAGGGTCTTGCTTTGCTTAGTGAGTGCCTAAACTGTGATTCGCCTATTTTTTCACTTCCCACCATAGCTATGATGACAGGCATGTGCAACTACCTCCAGCTTCTTCCTTTGAGATAGAGTCTAATGAGCATTTTTCCTAGTCTAGCCTAGAACAAAGCTCTTGATGATCAAGCTTTTCATGTAGCTGACATGACAACCATACCCATCTATTGGTTGAAAAGGTATCTCATGGGGCTGGGAAGGTGGCTCAGTGGTAGAGTGCTTGCCTTGCATGCCTGAGGCCCTGGGTTCGATTCCTCAGCACCACATAAGCAAAAAGAAAAAAGCCGGAAGTGGCACTGTGGCTCAAGTGGTAGAGCGCTAGCCTTGAGCTGAAGAGCTGAGGGACAGTGCCCAGGCCCAGAGTTCAGGACCCACGACCGGACCCCCCCCCCACCAAAAAAAAGAAAAGGTATCTCATGTGTATGCCTGGGCTGGCCTTGAAATGTGATCCACCTAATCTCAGCCTTCCAAGTAACTAGGATTACAGGTAGAAACCATCAGTACCTAGTGAACATTTGCTTTTCAACATGTGATCCTCTCAGTCTGTTTATCTTTCTCATATTCTGAAAAGAGAAACTCTGTTTCCCCTAGGTTTCCATGCTCTATGTATATTTCTGCATTGTGGTCTGTTCCTCATTGACCATAAAGACAACTCTTTGGCCTTTGGGTCTTCGTATGTGCAGGCCCAGGCCACATCAAATTTTTTATTAGTTATATTTATGTATTTTACCTTGTTTTTAATCAGCTTTATTTTTTACATGAAAAATCAAGGGAAACAAATGCTAGCTGACCTTCTGCCTCCATGCTGGAGAGAAAGTAGGAAATATTGAGTGCTGTGGAAATATCAAGGCTTCATATCCTGTTCTCAAGAGCTTTGGGATAGCACTCTATCTGTATCAGCATGGTCTGTATTTTCTAACAAAATAAGCAGAAGTTGGAAACACAAATATTGATGATGTGTCCTATTTTTTTACAAATAGGCAATCCATTTTATAAATTTTTCAACCTCTCTAAACCAACAGCATGTACATAAACACACGGGCCTGGATTAGAGCTTTGCATGAGCATCATCATCTGTGGGTATTGTTGAAGCTCGTACGTGGGAAAACACCAAGAATCTACCATAGTACCACCTTACTTTGAAATTATTTCTCCTTTAAAATCTTGCCTCTGAAATTCAATTGTGGGCAGCCTGAAAGAAAGAACAGCTGTGCTTTTCCTATTCCTTAGGACATTCTCCTGAAGCTGGCTGTATAGCTGATTCACCACATCTGTTGGGCCTGTAAGGAGATTCTCAACCAAACAAAACAGGTATGATATCCTGAAGCCCGACACTGGCCTGTATTCATAGAGGAGGAGCCACTTAGAGAGTATCATATTTATGAGAAACACCAAAGAATGAAGGAGAAATAGAAAAGAAACAGAAGACACTGTAACATTCCTGGGCACCATTGGCTCATACCTCCTGACTCGTCACAAAGCTGAGATTTGAGGATCATAATTTGAAGCCAGCCTGTGCAGAAAAGTCCACAATACTCTTCAATTAACCAGAAAAAAGCTAGAAGTGGAGCTGTGGCTCAAGTGGTAGAGCACCATCCTAAGGGAGAATGCTTTGGTTGTAAGTTCAAGCCCCAATACCAACAGAAAGAAAGATGGAAAGAAGGAGGGTGGGGGGAGGGAAAGGAGGAAGGAAGAAAAGAAGGAAGAGAAAAGAAGGAAGGAAGAAAGATGACAGGGAGGAAAAAAGGAAAAAGAAGATGGAAGGAAGAAAGGAAGGAGAAAGAGAGAGAGAGAAAGAGAGCAACAAATCTCTAAAGTCTCTTGGAAAAGATCACATTCCTGTGACCTAAAACCTGGTGGGAAGAAGCAACCACAGACTATAAACACAGGGAGGAGAGTGTTGCACAAATTGTGTACATATATCCTGAGGGAATGAGAAGTAGAAAGTTATTACTCAGGGAAACCTCACACGGGTGTGAGACTTATGGTGAATCTTGAATAGAAAAAGGCCTTGCCAAGAAGGGGATCAAAGTCCAAACAGAGCCTCTTGAGGAATGAGAAACTCTCACCTAAAACAATGTGAACCTTGACTCTCTGCTGGGGCACAGCAAGTCAGTCATCTCTCCATGAGTTGTTTATTTGTATACATTGCATATTTCATGACGGGTTAGATGAAAATGGAAAAACGTGAATGCTGAGAACATGCCAGGTCTGTTTGTTAAACATTAAAGTGATTCCAGTGATAATGAATGCATGCTTACTGAGCTGTGAAAATGTTGAGGAAGATGAATTACCAAGTACCTTGATGTATTTAACAACCTTGGGATGGATGTTATCAGAGCTGGGAAGTTAAATTTAATGCAGCACATCAGCCATCCAGCCAAACACCCAAAGAATGTGGAACAAAAGCTAAAGGAGCCACACATCTTGAGGGGGGGAAAAATCCCCAAACTTGACCAACAACATGTGCTTGCTTGATTCCTCTCAAGTTTCAGCAGGCTGAGAGCCAAATTTTCGAAATTCATTTCATACCTGTGATGGCTTCCAAAAAAACGAATAGCTCTGGCTTTTGTTTGGTACACAGTAGTCATGGATGGTATTAGGAGCAGCAGAAAGAGATGATGTGAAAGCCAGAAATGGACAGGGCAGCTGTGAGAAGTTAGAAGTACAGTTCAGCTGACCTAAGTGGTTCTAACTGAGAGTATGTGCTCAGCAGTGTTGGGAAAATGGAGGAGAAAGAAAGGAAACAGGCCGGACTCAATCTTCCACAGGTGAGGACCATTTATTGAGATATAGCAGTGAGGGGCACGGCCTTCCCACAGGCTTGGAGACTGGGCCAAGAGGTGGGACAGGAATTGGGTTTTAAGGAGGTCTGAGCAGGGAGGCAGGGATTAATGAAAAAGCCATTAGGTCTAGGGAGGTAGAGGCCTTCTCAGTTTGGTTGGAATGTTTCCAGCCAGGCTTAGGTAGATTGCCCTGCCTGTGTCAGGCAGTACGCACATATCTTTCTTTAATGGCTTGCCTGAAGTCTATATGCACCTGGGAAAAACAAGATGGTGGTCAACTTTTCATATTCCATCTTTAGATACACAGAAAGAATGAGCCACGAGGGGAAAGGCAAGTCCTCCAAGCTAGGTGCTATCACTGTTCAAAGAAATGCGAGTGATCTGTGTTTGTCTTCAAGAAGCCTACAACAAAGGTACAATAAACAGGAAGAGTATTAGGGCTATGGAGCAGATATCAAGTTTCAAAAACTGGACTCATCTCATGTATTTGCTGTAGGAACTTGGACAATAACTTAACTTGTTTGAACCTCAGTGTCCTCAGATATAAGATGAAGCTGGTACACCATAAACCACACACAGTCTCTGTAGAGTTCAATGAGATGTCCCAGACCAAAAATGGGTTGAGTTGCCTGGTTCAGAGTCCCTATGCTTCCAAGGCTGGTATGGTAGGTATCTTGGTGGCAGTGGCAACCCAGTATTATGTCAAAGAATGAATGAGAGGTGGTTCCTACAGAACGGCTTTATTATCTAGGCTGATGGTACCATAGGGGAAACTCCCCAACTAGCTCAGGGTTTCTGGCCAGGTCTGAGAATAATGCTGACAAAGGCAGATTTGCAGGAAAACATACCTAAGTGTATTTAATAGAAGTTGGATATGACAGAGAATCTTTAGAAATAAACACCCCAAAGCCAGAGAAAACTAATGAAGAATGGATAGTCATATGTAAGTGGAACGTGGGGAAGAGGGGAGGCAGGCTGTGATCCAGTGGTGAGGGATGGGAGGAGCCCTGAGCTTTCTGTCAGTTCCAATGCTTCCTTGCCTCTCTGTGTGGCTTTGCTTCCTCCTACACACAGGCAGGAATCTTCTGGAATAAAGTCTTAGAATCCACTAGCAGACAGGGCAGGCCAGAGACTTTCTTTATGGCCAGCCTCCCACCAAGTAAGGTTGAGAAGGTCAGAGTAATATTTCTAGGTTTTATGGAAGGCTATGAGGAAGAAATGTTTTAATTTCCATGGCCTTCCTTGGGGAAAAGAATTCTGGTTCCACTGACCTGCCTTGGGAGAGTAAGGGCAGCAGAAGAAAAGAGGGTCAGCCAGGCCTCCCTTCTGAGCCCCTTTCAATCTCCCTCAGTTCAAAATGCTTTAGCATTCAATAGCACCCTCTGTGGGATTATGTTTTACCCCCTGACAGTATGTATAAATCACTGAATCTGGCCCAGATTTTGCCCTCAAATTGTATCACGAGGGCATTTTTTTTTTTTGGTCCATCTTGAGTCTTGAATTCTGGACTTGAGTGCTGTCCCTGAGCTTTTTCACTCAAAAGCTGGTGCTCTTCCACTTTGAGCCATATAGCCACATCCAGTTTCCTGGAGCTTAACTGGAGATAATTGGGTGGCTTTTGAACCATGATCCTTAGATCCCAGACTCCTGAGCAACTAGGATTACAGGCATGAGCCACCAGCCTGGCTCTCTCCTCTGTCTCCGGGCAGAACCATGTCAAAACCATCCGAAGATATGTGAGCAGCAACATTTCCCATGGGAACAACCCAGCCCCTACCTATTTTCTGCCTTCAGCAGGAACTGAACAATGGCAAAGGAAATGCTGGGCAATGGGGATGCATAGAGGTCTGAAGAACTGTTCTAAAACATGCAGAGCACTAGCTAGCCCTTCCATGGTCATTGCCTCTGAGTGTTGGAATACAACTAGAGGCAGTAGATTTCATCTAAAGTAAAATAAATTATTTAGATGGGCTGACTTTTTGCAGTTATGTTCAGCTCCAAACTATTAGAGCTCAGAAATCAGAGGTGATGTCCTTACTTCAAGGTTATTCTTAGTTAATTAAATTAATGAAGAGAGCCAATGTTCTAGTTTCCTGATCATTGTCACCTGTTGAGGAGAGCAGCAGATGACCAAAGTGATCCAATTGGGACAAAGCTCAGGACTCTTTCGGAATACTAGGACAGACAGTTTCATGAACAAGACATAAAGGCCGGAACTCTGGTGGCTATGTCTGTAGTAGCTTGGAAATAATAGCTATCTAGGAAGTTTCTGCACCAAGACAATCATAGTGTATAAAACCAAAGAATGTGGTCATTAGTCTTCTTATATTTTCATTTACTTGAATAATCTATCTTCTTTTTAGTTTAAGGCAAACAAACTGGATTTTTCTTTATTCCCAGTCTCATATGAGCCCTTTTCCATCAAAGGGATCCCAACACTACAATTCATTTTTTTTGAGCCACCGGCGCCCAGCTAAGGATTCATTTGAGTGATAAAGCAACCAGAAATGTCCAATAGCCCTTTAGATCCAAGACCTCTGATTCTTCAGCCTATTGGTCACCTTATGCTGGGATAATTTGCTCTTTCTTGTCACCTGTGATCCTCTCCTCTTCACCATCACACTGTCTCTGAAGGAACACTTGCATGGTGAGAAATCACAGGGAAATAAAGTGGGCTGTACACTGGAATCAAGTTCCTTGGAAGGTAGGATGGTGGAGGGTGGGCAACAGAGCTGGAAGAGAATGTAGAACAGTTAATATTGAAGTTTTACATCTAATGGCATCTTATTCCAAAAAAAATACGAGGTAGGGAGTTGAGGCAGTATCCTGGTTCTTTATTATGAACTTACCCTGAAATTTATGGTAAATTTCTATGTAGTGCTCCTTTTTTTGCAATTGGCAAGCATTCAGATTTCCTTCTACCTTGCGGAATATATTATCTATCTATCTATCTATCTATCTATCTATCTATCTATCTATCTATCTATCTATCTATCTATCTATCTATCTATCTATGGCTGCTGCATAGCCATAGATAATGTTGGTTGCCTACCCAATATCCATCAGATGGATATTGGCTGGTCTCCTCTTTGTTCATTACCACAACCTAATTTTATACAGAAATCCATGGCAGTCATGAGTACACAGCTTCTTTCCCCCCTCTGTGGGAAGGGCCTTGAAATTAGTTCAAGGAAGCCAAATCAAATTTTGAAGATGCAAATGTTGTCCCAATGACTTAAGGGCATTGCTTGGTTTGTAATTACTGATTCCTCTGTCTAGGAATGTAAAGAAAGTATATTTTAGTGGCAATTCAGTAATGTGCTTTGATCATATGTGTTTTAATGATAGGTTCAAGAATTTTAAACTATGAAGGAGAGTCTTTCAATGTTATTCTAGTGAAAGGGTTTTAGAAACCACATGCCATTCAAAGTGGGACTGGTTCCCACAGATTTTATTTCTAGTTATGGGTGGGGATGGGAAATTAGGGGTAAAACACTCCTGGAATTTTATTGGCCTCAATTCATCTACAACCAATCAAAGCCTAACAGGCTGAGGGTGTAAGCTGAGAAACAGTAGTGTTGAGCCTCCAGAAATACTGGGTTCCATTCTCACTTTGCAATATCCCTTCCCAGACATTATTCCTAAAACTGTCTTGAAAAGTAGGTGGCACCAACATATAACTTCAGGCTACTAAACTGGCTGCCTTTCCTGTCTGTTCGTCCACTGATGACTCCCTCTTAGGATATAGCAAAGCCAAGAACATCATTACCAGGCTTAGATAAAATGAGTCTTGGGCAGGTCCAGGGTAGTCTGAAGAACAGGTCATGAACACCAGTAGTCATGGCAATTGGCATTAGGAAATGTGTTAGATTCTTTGTGTTACATTTGGAATTGTGTGGCTTGGTCCTTCTGGTGAGGAGGGACAGTCTGGAGTGGGTACAAAATGCAGCCTATAATACTCTGGACCCTCTGTGGAAGATGCAATCCCCTTCCCCCCAGCGCGCGCGCACACACACACACACACACACACACACACACACACACACAGAGTTCTATAGATAGTCATAGAGAATGGATACCAAGGGAAGCCTTTCAAGATCTAAATGTGCTCAGTGTCTGAGAAGCGATGTAGACAAGCAAATGGGGCCTAAGAAACTCCACCCAATGGTCTTGAAGATGGAGCGAAGTGTTTTCAGGTCTCTGAAATTAGGAAAACAGTCTGACTTTCATCATCAGAAAAACAATCACTGTCAGCTCGGATTCTATTTCCTAGAGTACTAGGAAAATGGAAACATGAAATGAAATTGCAGTTTCGTTGTGTGAAAGGCGGATCCGTGTCCACCATGGAGAAGAGCTGCTCACCTCTTAGGCCGCATGACCAAGGGCCATGATTACAGTCGTGGATAGAAGTGTGAGACTCACTTAAGTGTCACTTAAGCCCAGCGAAAATGCTGGCATTTGTATGCTCAATGGGGATTACCATATACCAGGGTTATTTGTCTGTGATGAATGTACTTTTAAGAGAAGAGTAATGGGGAGCCCATAGTGCTTTACTAACCAGGGTGTGCATTCGGCCCACCCTTCAGGGTGGTTCTGAAGTAACCATGGCCTATAAAAAGACTGGAATTGCCACCAGCCTGAGCTGGCTGGGAAACCATCACATCACCTTACTAACAACGACAGTGAAAACTGGCCTTCTGTTAACATTCACTCTGTGCTGCTCTTGTGCAACAGATGTATGCACTTTGTACTCAGGTTCACAATTACGTTATGAGGCAGATATTGTTGTTCCTATTTCAAGGATAGTTTGAGTAACTTTCCCACATCATAACTGATAAGAGGCAGAGGCAAAAGGGGTCAGTGTGTCTCCACAGCCAGAGTGAGGGATTCTTCTTGTGCCAGACTGGGTAAGATGCCTTCAGGCTACCTCTAACTTGTAAAGCCACTCTGATGATAGGTCCTGCTTAAATGCCAGGGTGGCATTTAGTATAGGCTTGGAATGAAACAGAACGAGTTCTTCTAAAATTTACTCACGGGCCAAAGAAGCCTTAAACTGAATTTCCACAAGTCCTGACCAGGCCTGGCACTTCTGTGTTTCTGTGTTCTCTTCTTGCCAGAGTGGTTTTGAAAAGTATGGTTTCTTCTGCTGCCAGGCAGGTACACATACAGGAGCCTGGAGAACAAGGTGTCACTCTCTCCAAGGGATGGTGGAGTATCTCTGATCTGTCTCCACTTCAAGCTTTGCATCTCCCTGCAGGAACTATGTTTTCCCAGCCTAGACCAGTCACCCAGGGCCAAACAAAGTGATTCCTGTTAAACCCTATAAGCGTTGCCAATAAGATAAGAAATTCCTATCCGATTTCACCCTTGAAAGTTCTTCCTCTCTCTTTTTTTCACTCTAGGGTTGATTCATTCCAGGATAGGGAGAGGTGGGGGTCAGGGGGAAATTTATAGAGCTATTCCCAGGGCAATTTCCAATGTTTAGCCATAAATATTTGCAAGAGGGATTAAAGCAGTCCCTTCATCCTCACTGCCAGGCACACAGAGTCTCAGGAAGCAGAGAAGTGAGGCCAGCAAGGAAGTATGGACAGACCAACCTAACAGGACTGCCACGATTTCCCCTGCTTTATCCTCAGGGAGGGAGGGGGGATGTAGGGAGGCTGCTGGAAAGCCCAAAGCAGAATCCCTGCTCTCTCAGTTTGTTCTTCGGTGTTCCTAGGTGTGCATGTTCTTTTGTTGCCTGATCTATGACAGTGGTTTGCATTTTCTCCCCATCACCCAAGCAGCGAGCAACAAAGGAAAGGCATTCTAAGAGGCTATGAAATGTTTTTTTTTTTATTGAAACCCAATTCCAGAGAGAAATTGAGGAAGCGATTTAAGCAGCCTTATGACAAAATAAAAATGTATCCTCTGACTCGATGACAGGAAATGTGAGAAAGAGAGACAAGCTCATAAAAAAAGCACTGAGCAAGGAGGGAGAAAATGCAAAAGAAAAAAGAGAAATGAAAGTTTGCAAAAAGACTAGAACCAAGAGCAGATGTTAAGTCATGTGCAAAAATCAAAAGCAAAAAGGATCTTTAAAAAAAGCAATTACATGTAATATTGCCTTTTTGGGATATTAGGCATTATATTCTAAATATTCTAATTAAATCAATTCGTCAAGTTGGGTAGCCTAGTTGTGAAGGTGTCCCTTATTTTTCACAGGATTATTTCTAAGAGTGTTTCTGAATTTACTATGGATTGTGTTATGGAGATATTTGGCAAGCCTATCAGAAAGATTTCAGATGCTTTATGTGTTGCTTGTTACGTTGTATCATAATATAACGGCATCTGAGTTAAATCTACTCCTTAATAAGCAGATTAGGAAACATAAAACCATAAAACAGCTACACTTCCAGATTGACTTGTCACCCCTTCCTCACACAATTCCCTAGATTATTTTCTGAGGTCAAGTAAACTGGAAATCACCAGGCTGTTCTAGGGAACGTTTCTTTTTCCCATTTCTGTTTGGCGTTGGCATTGGTCATTGGTGACTAATCTTCCAACGAATTTCCTAGGCATTTCAGAGCTCATGGATTTAGGGAATTCCTCCCACCAAGAGATATCCACCTTCTGTATTTTAACATGCAACTGCTTGGGAATTTCACTGGGCCTAAATACATATAATATCAAGGAGAAGCAAAGCAAGGCTGTTTTACTTTTCAATAATTCTTCTTTGGCTCTAGGTCAACTTCCTTCCTGTGAGGAGTGAGCATCAGGGGTGGGTTTGGAAGACAGACATCTGTGCCCCGATTTGTTAGGACTAGAAGTTTGTTTCAAAGAAGATGGACTGTGAGTCATGGTCATGGGGTCAGAGGACTACAAAGATTGCCTCTTAGCTAGGGACTGGCAGTGAGAGAGGGACAGGAGAAGGTCTGGCAGGATGGGGTGAGGTGGAGGTGGTGTGGGATGGAGTCTTAGAGTGAGGATTCTTTTGTGGATGGAAAGTAAGCCAGGTGGACCTTGAATGGCAGAAAGAGAGGATGGTAGGTCTCATCTACATAGATCTGATTTCATCTACTATGAACCTCTGGAGGTCCTAACTGAGCTCCTCCAAAACAGGTTGCAGATGTGTTGATCTCTGGTGGCGCCCACACTATTAAGATAGAGGAGCCATGTGGTATAGGAATTCCCCAAGGTGGAAAGATGCAGAGCATAAGCAAGGTTTGACTATCTAAGTGGCCTGATTTTTCTCTTAAGAAGCTTCTAAGATGAATAACACCACATAAAAATCAAGGCAGCAAGCAGTATTATTCCTCCAGGCACATTTGAGTCAGCAAGAGCCTGAATTTTAAAAATAAAATCTGCTGCCTTGCTTAATATATTCACCCTTCTAACAAGCCACCAAGCAGCTATTGTGTTCTGCCCAGACAATGGACATATATCTTGGACACTGAGACACATGCATCAGGATATTGTCTTGGAAATTGGAGCCTGCAGCCTGTGCAGAAGCCGCCATCACTGCATGAATTCCTTCCAAAAGAATAGAAACCCCTGCTCCAGGCAGCAGCACAGAGTCCCCAAAGGACACATAGCCATTTATTTTCTGTGTGATTATTTTCCATTGCACATGGGGTGAGGGTGTTTTGAATACTATCCTACCTTCTTTTCATGTCCCTTCATTGAGTGAGCCCCGAGAGATATTCAAAGTCTCCAGATCCCAGTTTGCAATAAAAACTCAGCAAGTTTGAAGAGTCAAGCCTGAAGCTTCCCAGACAGCCAGGAAGTTCTGCTAACAATAGTAAAATTCAGGAGCTTCCTCTGGCATCTCCGGCAGGTGTGTTTATTCAGCCGGAAGCTGGAAATGTGTCCTTTGAGAATGGTTTTTCTTCTTCCTGTGAGCTTGGTGCATCTACCTCCTTCTAAGTCTTGACTCCTGACTTTTGTCACTTCTGGAACTCAGACCAGATTGTGGGAGGTGACTTAATTTTAGGAACCTTTGTGCTCTTGCAGGCCAGACCCTCTTGGCAAGGAGTGGGAGGGCCTTTTATGAGTCATGATCTAAGACAGGTGTCTTGGAGTGCTGAGTACAGGGTGACCGAAGATGGTCATAATTCAGTCCTTCATCTATAAGTACAATGCTCTCCCTAAGTGCTTTCATAACAAAACAATGCTTTCCCACCAAAATAGACTCATAGAACCAATCTCAGGAAATACTTGGAGGTTCCTTCAGAAAACCTCATTGTGTCTGAGCACATGCCCCTATTTCTATTAGCTTCTGAACAAGTCAGAATCACTTTGATGCATTTTAGAAAATCCCTCAATTGCGTTAAACTCCCAAGCATCAGAATTATCTGGGCTTGTTAGCAACACCTTCCAGGGCTCCCCCACCGAAGCTTCTTAGCGACTGAGTCTTGGGTAGGGCCCATGAATTAGCCGTTGTAACTGGTTATAACTGGTTAGAGTTTGGTAGAATCTCCCTACCTCAGTCCATTCAAGCCACTCTAACAAAATACCCAGAGACTTGGTGGCTTAACACTAACAAATGGATATTTTTTCACAGTTTTAGAAGCTGATAAGTCCAAGAGGAAAGTTTTGGCACATTCAGTGTCTGGTTGGGTCCAATTTCTTCACAGGCAACTGACTTCTCACTCTAACCTCAATCACATGGCAGAAAAGCAAGGAACCTCTCTGGGGTATCTTTCGTAAGGAGAGTCCTCATAATCTGATCAACTCACCAGGGCCCTGCTTCCTCATATTATCTCACTGAGGGGGGGGGGAGTTAGCATTTCAACATATGAATTTGGAACAACCACTTAGATCGTAACATACTCCAAATCCATGTCTTTCCTGCAATCTCAACCTGGGAGCTTACGTGGAAATAGAATTGTTGCAGATGTATTTAGTTAAGATTAAATTGTACTGGAGTAGGGTGGGCTCTTAATCTAATTTGCTTGGCATCTTTATAAGAACAGAAAAGATCTAAAGCCAGAGAAACAGGTTGGAGACCCAAGTGACGAACAGAGGACTAGAATGACACCAGTACAAATCAAAGGACCCAAACGACTTCTGGAAACAACATGAACTAAGAGAAAGCCTTGGAGAGCATCTCTTTCCTGACACCTTGATTTTAGATGTCTAGTGTGTACCACTATGCCAGAATAAATTTCTTTTATTATAAGCCATCAATTTGTAGTAGTTTGTTAGGGATATTGATGGCCTGAACTGCCATTTGAGAACTACAAATCAATACTAATTAGCTCATGTGTTTCCTCAACTCCTATGTTTCCTTATAATACCCAAGATACATTTTCTTTTCTGGAATAATTCCTATTTACATCTGCCAGCACCTGCTTAATTCTTTAAGAAGAATTTTCAGCAGCTCCTGGTACTTAATACTTCTTCATTTCTTGTTCCTAATCTTTTTACTGCCTGCCTTTATCATCCCAGGGGGCTGGCTTCTGCCTTTGTGTGGTCAAAGAGGATCTCCGTGGGTCCTCACCCCCACGCTGAGAATTGTTGAGTCAGGAGGTTGAGTTTTTATGCCCTCTAGCAAGAGCTGAAGTCACAGGGAGCATCAACCCACTGCAACAGCCTTGAGGAAACTAAGAGATGGGGTGGGAGCCAGGGGATTTGGGCTTCAGGAAGACAAGTATTAGGAGGGATTTATCTGTGTTCAAATATATGGAGTGTTACTGTGCACACAGCCAGACAACCTGCCTCCCATCCCTGCAGAGAGGGCGCCAGAGGCAGGCTTACAAAGGAGAACTTTGAATAGATAGAATTTTCTAAGGCAGAAGGTTCTGAGTCAAGGGAGGCATTTAAGTAGGAGCAGACACCTCTTCATTAAGCTTGATTTAAAAGGGGGCCCTTTCTGGAACCAGGTAAATGAGTGAGATACGCTATGGAAGTGCTTTCTCTTCTTTGAATTGACTAACTTGCTACCAAAAAGTCCACTTGAGGGAAAAAAAAAGTAATTCAAAGGAGGGAAAAATCTCCCTATTGATGATCCCAGAGAAAGAATGTAACTGTATTTCTTTTGGATGTTTTAATTGAACACTTGGAAGATGAGCTTTGTATTAAGTTAGATGATTTGCCTTTGTGTGTGTGTGTGTGTGTGTGTGTGTGTGTGTGTGTGTGTGTGTGTGTTTGATAGTACTAGGGTTTGAACTCAAGTCCTTGTGTTTTTGAGGCAGGTGCTCTGCTTCTGAGCCATGCCTCCAGTTCTTTGTCCATATCTGGACCACAGTCCTATTTTAAGCTTTCCACAGTAACTGGGAAGGCAGTTACCACTACACCCAGCTTCTTCCATCGAGAAGGAGTCTCACAAACATTTTTTGTATTTTTTTATTGTAAAAATGCTATATAGAGGGCTTACAGTTACATGAGCCAGGTAATGAGTACATTTCCTATTGAGCATTGTTGCCTCCTCTCACAAACATTTTTTTCTCACACTGGGCTGGAACCACAATCCTTCCAATCTCAGTCTCCTGTGCAGCTAAGGTGACAGGCATATGTTATAGTGTTCTGCTATTAGTTGAGATTGTCTTTTTTTCCCCCAGACTAGTCTTGAATCTCTATTCTCCTGATCTCAACCTCCCAACATGCTGGGATTATAGCTATGAGCCACTGTGCTATGCTAGAAGGTTTGATTTTCTTTTTTAAAGCCTTCTGCTATTATCTAGTCTCCTCAAATCCAGTTGAGCTACCTGTAAGACAAAAAAAACAGAGTCTCTATTGTTCTCTGTTGTTACAGATACATCGTCACACTTACAGCGTCAAACAACATATATCTAGTGTGTGGGTCAGGAGTCTAGACCACAATTCCCTAGGTCCTACCCCTACTATCTCATGGGGTGTTAGTGGACCATGTCACTTTCTGGAGTTTGAATTGCTTTTCCAAGCTCCCATGAGTTAGTAGGTTTTGTTTCCTCTTAGCTGTAGGCTAAGACTCTCACTCTGTTGCTGGCTCTCAGCTGAGAGGTGTTCTCAACATTTGAAAGCACCCAGGTTCTCAGGCTCTCTTCTAACGTGGCACTTTCCTCCCTCAGGTTCAGCAAGAGGAGAATCTCTACACCTATAATAGGTCATAGGAAGGACTAGTCATCACCATAACTGTGGTCTGTGCTGATGAGAAGCCAGTGACATTCCACTGAAGGGGAGGGGATTGTGAAGGGCTGTGACTCAGGGGTCTTCTCAGGACTCTGCCTGCTGTGTGCTGGTGGTTGAGAGGTGGCTGTCCTCTTGCTCCTGGAATGGCTCAGCTGCAGATAGAGCTGGCATCTAAAGGCTAATAAAGGCTTCATTTGGGACTTATCTGGTCATATAAATGTAAAGATGTAATTCAAAGTGGAATGCAGGAATGTGAATCCAAGTTGTACATTCCACTTGTACTCTACAGCTCATTGTTGGGGTTTCAATTCCTTAATGAGGAGCACAATATTAAAGGTGGTGATTTCTTTTGTTTCTCCCTCCCATTTTTTGTAGGCTTGTAATATAGATGATAGACTTTGGAGCCAGATTGCTTGGGTTCAAATCTAATAGCCTTAAAAATGCTAGCTCTTAGCTGGACTTGGTAGCACATGCTATTTAGGAGGCTCTTCTCATTACAGTCATTGAGGCTCAGCAAAACCAACAGAATTAGGCCAACAACTAGAAGAAGGGAGGAAATCTATTTCCAGATTTACAAAGCTGCCTCCTGGGAATCCCTGCCATCCTGTCCTTCTCAATGAAGGATTCTTTTAGTGTTCAGTTCTCATGTGTTTATCCTTGTTGTTTGTTGCCCAATCACATATTATGATAAGAGTGTCTGGAAAAGGCATTTTTAAGGTATCCTTAGTTTTCATTTCCTGGCTATGTTGGTCTTAGAATGACTTTAGGGCGAATAGGACTTGTGTTGGGTGTCAGGGCCCTGTGATTGTGGTATTACTGCAAAAAAAGGCTCCAGCTGAGTCAGCTGGAATCACATCTGCCCTGAGCTGCAAGTGACTAGTTTCTGACCCTTGTCAGTCTCCACATGCTCTCAGTGGGATATGTGGCTGAAAATAAGTTCAAAAGATGATGCTGAGCAAACCGTTAAGTGTATCCTGAAAGAAAACAGTTGATTTTTTTTTCCTTGTCTGGAAAAAGCATTTCAACATAAAGGGGCCTAAACAGAATTGATAGGCCCTTTGCAAAAAGCCAGATTTTGTATGGGTCACAAGAAAAAGCTGGCAGGCATAGCTGCTGATGGCCTGAGGTAGAGTCGAGCAGCCGGAGCACAGACTCCCCTTTGCTCCCTCTCACGAGGAGCCTCTCAGCCCAGGGGGGGAAAGGTTGAAATGATTCTTGCTGGCTTGCAATTGCAAAAATGCATGCAAAGTTGGTGGCTTGTGTTTTCCTCCCTGACAAGAGTGAAGGTCACTTCCCTGCACACAGAGCCCTGTTTCCTTCTGCCACTTGTGCACAGGAATGCCTATATAACATGCCACCAAAGCCCCAAACACTCATCAGGGACAGTCAGTTTCCAGTCTCTGTTCAAGCTCTCCAATAGGCAAGAGTACCTGTTCTCTATTCTCCATGACTATCTACATCCCCATTGGTCCAGCCTGAGTTTGCCTACTCTCCACACTCAGCAGACAGCTTTCTTATAGGAAACACTAGCCAGAGGATGTATGTTTTGGCAGCTGTTCTCTCAGTGGCTGAGCCAATACTCTACAACCTGGCTCCATGAGTGGTAGTTGCATTATTAATGATTCTTCTACTGCTACTCAATTGCTCTCCCTTTTCTGGGTTGAAATTTAAAGTAGTAATACCCCCTACGCAAATTTCCATTTAGAAAAATTGCTGAAAATGTGGGGAAAAGAGAGAACACAGAAGGACACACAGGAGGGACTGGGGAGGCTCCAGTATTCTTTCAGCTGGAAGGGTTGGAAGAGCTCTGGAAAAGATAAATGCTCAGGGCAGTGAGTAGCATCCAGCAGGTCCTCAAACACACCAGCTCTGTGACCCTGTCCTTCTCTACTAGCAGCCAGTTAGAAGTTCTTTGAGTCCTCTTTCTTGCTCCTTTGATCCCTTAGACTCCCAACCTGTCTAGCCTTGTTAGCAAGATGAATAAAAACACTAAAAATGGAGTTGGGTGTCCATTGCTCATGCCTATAATCCTAGCCACTTAGGAAGCTGAAGTCTCAGGATAATGGTTCAAAGCCAGCTCAGGCAGGAAGGTCCACGAGACTCTTTTATCAATTAACCACCAAAAAAATCTGGAGGTAGCACTGTGATTCTAGTGGCAGAATACTTGCCTTGAGCAAAAAAAGCTCAGGGACAGCATCCAGGCCCTGAGGACACTGCCCTTTGCCCACACCCCCCCCCACACACAAAGAAAATGGAAAAGGCATATGAGTTAGAAATGTGTTTTCTTGTTGAGTAACTACAAGTTTATTGTGAACTTTTAAACCACTAGGACTTCATTGTCCCATAGCAGTAAGTTTAGAAAGAGATAACTCCTGAGTTGGAACAGAGGTTAGGTCATGGATGAAGGATTTGTGATTCTCTTGGCTTTCCCAACCTGCTTTAAACCTCAGGGTTACAAAGTGATTGCTGAAGCCAGGTAATGGTGGCTCACACCTGTAATCCTAGGTACTCAGGAGGCTAAAATCTGAGGACGATGGTTCAAAGCCAGCCCAGGCAGAAAAGTCTGCGAGACTCTTAACGTGTAATTAATCACAGAAAAAGCCAGAACTGGTGCTGTAGCTCAAGTGGTAGAGTGCTGGCCTTGAGAAAAAGATGCTCAGGGACAATGTGCAAGTCCTGAGTTCAAGCCCCAGGACCAGCACAGAAAAGAAAGAAAGAAAGAAAGAAAGAAAGAAAGAAAGAAAGAAAGAAAGAAAGAAAGAAAGAAAGAAAGAAAGAATGATTGAAAAGAAGAAAGACAGATGGATGGAAAGAAAAGATTGAAAGAAGGAAGGAAGGAAGGAAGGAAGAAAGAAAGGAAGGAAGGAAGGAAGGAAGGAAGGAAGGAAGGAAGGAAGGAAGGAAGGAAGGAAAAGCTGGGTGCCAGTGGCTCAAGCCTATAATCCTAGCTACTCAGGAGGTTGAGATCTGAGGATTACGGTTCAGTCTGGGCCGGGAAAGTTTGTGAGACTCTGATCTCCAATAAACCACCAGAAAACTGGAAGTGGTGCTGTGGCTCAAGTGGTAGAGTGCTTGACTTGAGCTGAAGAGCTGAGGGACAGCGCCCAGCCCCAGGGATCAAGCCCCACGACCTCCCCCCCCCAAAAAAAAGAGAAATGAAAGAAAGAAAAGAAAAAGTAGCTGTTGTAATTTTAGATATCAATTTTGCCTTCAAGGCTCACAGCAATGAAAAGGGGATAGGAAGGTTCTATTATTAAAGACAAATCGGCATGACCAGGAACAATGAAGTACCCTAAGGAACAAGACTCCTATGATTCCCCCTTATTCCTTGCCTTCAATCCAGGCCTCCTCTGTCCCCATTACCTTGAACACAAATACTGGTTCAGATTAAGAAAAATGCATAAGAGCTATGAAGTTTGCAGGCCTTCTCAATGACCAGAGTTTTCTGGTAATATCTGAGTCCAATTTAACCTCATTTGATTGTAACCATTGATGTCAATAATGTTCCAATGTACTCAGTGTGTGGACAAAAAGCACCTGCCCATGAAGGTCTACTGTGGGCTTTATTTACAGAAGACATTGGGAGAAAAAAATGCATTAAACAATGAGCATCACACTGTTCTTATCATGGGGTTACAGATAGATTATCTTTGAATAGGAGCAGCATTAGCAACCCTTTCCCATCCCAGGGATCATTCATGTGGTACCTACTAGGAGCTGTGGCTCCACAGCCTGATGTATGATTCCCGATGCTTGGGTCCCCTCTGGTGCTTGTGAAGGAATGGGGCTCTGAAGTGTGGCCGTGGATTTCAGAGTTTCAAGTCCCTCCACAAGCTTATAATAGCGGCATGGAAGCTTGAGTCCAGCTGATGGAGGAAGGGAAAGGAGAAGCATGCGAGGAGCTGACCAGCAATGAAAGCATGAGGAGGCCCTGCAGAACAACCAACTCACATGCTAGCCAGGAGTAGTTCTGGTTTTAGAACTGAAAACCCTTCTGTTTCATAGGCCCACCATGGCAATTGCTCATCCTCATCATCTCAGATATGAGGTAAAGACAGAGTCTCTCAAATGATGTCCTTTGTCCATGGGGAATGAATGAATTGGTTTGCACAACATGTAAGAAATACAACAGGGGAGCACACAACCCCATTCTTTTTTCCTAGAAAAAAGAAATTGCTATCTCTGCTTATCCCATCTGTCCCCTCCACACTATGCCAGGCATAGCATCAATTTGGCTCTGCAGTTTTATCCCACGGCCTTGTTATTTGAGAAGAGATTTAGCTAAGAGTATTATTTGTCCGGTTGGCCTTTACTAAATAATTCCTAACACCTGAAGGGTATTCAGAGTTCTTTGAAGTACCCTGTGATTATGATTCCAATCAATTTACAAGAGTTGTGAGATAAATCTGAATTTATCCAAATGACTGTGGGCCTTTCAGAAGCACCCCCCCCCCACATACACACACCCAACCACACATGCATCCTGCCCAGATTTCATGGAATCTCACTTGGTGCTGGCTTCCCACGGATTCCAGGATACAGCCACAGAAAGAGAGGCAGTCATTCTTGCATCTTGAGCAGGCTTGGCAGCTTTTGCAGTAAATACCAAAGCGACTGGCCTTTGTTCTGACATGCCTCAGGTATTACTTCCATCCAACTCCAGGTTTCTGGTGGGCCTGGCCCGGCCAGCCCAGGATTATATCCTGCAGGTACACAGATTGACAAACAACTTGCAGTTTGGGACCCGAGTGGTCACATGTGTCATCAGCATGATACCTTGTGAAAAGTTCCCTATTTGAAAGCATAGACAGGGAACTCCCAGGTGCTTGCTCTCTTGGTAAGACCTCTGTATACAGAGAGATTCCTCTGAACTAGATAACACAGTAAACAAGATAGTCAGCACCCTTCTCCTTCCTCCCAATAACAGCAGAGAGAGGTAGCATTGCTTCTGGTTTGGGGGTGAGGACACAGATTTGATGAGAATAAATGGATAACACAACAGGTGAGAGAGATGAGAGGTAACAGGGAACCATAAGCCTGGAGCAGCAAGGCTCTGCTGTGGCTCCCGAGAGCACACATTCTAAAATGGGTACAGGGAAGATGTTTGAAAACATCTAGGTAACATTAGGTAAGGGCTGGGGGTGTGGCTCAAGTGGTAGAGTACCTGCCTTGAGAGCCTGCAAGGCCCTGAATTCAATCTCCAGCACAAAAAAATAGAAAGAAGGAAGAAAGAAAAGAGAGAAATAATAAAGAGAAAGAAAAGGGAAGGAAGGAAAGAAGGAAAGAAGAAAGGGCAAGCAAGCAAACAAGCTTGGACAAATGTTTTACAATGAAGTCTTTGAACTGGTCTGCACCCATTCCTGGGTACAGGTTCATTTTGTATTCAGCAGTTGAAACATTGAATTATGAAGAGACACACTGATCACAGATTTATATAGGCAGCCCTAGGCACCAAAGGGTTCCCTTGTCTCTCAAGGATTCCTCTCTAGCCTCTCTCCTGACATTTGAGTATTTCTGTGTCACTTTCTGTCTTCCCTAAGAGTTGTAAATTCCTTCTCTGGGTTAATCTAAAATCTACATCCCTCTAACCACATCTACAAACTGGCCCCAGTCTCGCCTTCTTGGCAGCAAGAAGCACCACCCTGCCCAGTCCCAGAAGAGGGAAACAGTGCCGAATCTTATCATTCAGGATGTTGGCAGTTCCTTCCCTTTAGAAATTTGTTTTCTGGGAGCAACTTCTCCAATCTTAAAAGAGAAGTCTCAGCGTTGTGTTGGGAACAATGCACTCACTGTGTGGGCTGTTTTTTTGGACACAGGCTACCAGCATTGCTTAACGGTTCCTTGCAAACATGTTCTGTTGGGTTCCAGGATGAGATTTGGTCATTTCAGCCCAAGGCCAGGCTGGCTGCCTTTCAGGTTTGCAATTGAATCACTAATTCATAATCAACTTTATCATCAGGTTTGTTTGTTTTATTTCTTTCATATGAATTTTTTTTCTTTATTGTGACTACAATAGAGCTCTGTCATCTTTGGTGACTGCCATTTTCAGTATAGATTCCCCCGCCCCCACTCTAGTCCAGTGTCTTTGTTTGGAACCTACAAGTAGAGAAGATTCTCTGCAAGGATCAACAGTGCTGTATTTTTCATTGGGTTGAAATTAGTTATGAGAGGAGATTTGCTCTGGTTTCATAAAAAGTGGGCTACTCCTCATTTTCACTAATAACTTCCTGTCTGTAGTCATTTCCCTTCTGTAATGGAGTTCAAAGTGCTTTGTGGGCACAGCCTAATTAGGTCATTTTATTATTTTTGTTAAGTCTTAGCAAAGTGCTATATTATTATCCTCACTTTATAGAGGGGGAAATGCAGGGGAGCCCGAAGCATGGGAAAGAGGCAGGGGCTGAGAACTGGCTTCTTGCCCTCCCTCTTTCGTTGTTCTTCGTCTTGGAGGTGCCTCCCTACCCCACCCAATCTTACCCATTCTTCAAAGCACACTTCCTGGGGCTCCAACTTTATGGGAGATGCTTCCTTCCTGATTACCTGTTGTATGCCGTGTGACTCCTGACTTGATTCAGGTCTTTGTTTTCTAACTAGGTATTTTGGAGCAATTTGATTAATCCTAATCTATTCCATAGATTGGTTCCTAATGATTCCATATGCTTGGTTCCATAAACTAAGGGACTAAGGCATCTCTTTCTTGTTTAATCCAAAGAACATGTTATCTAGTCTTAATGTGTTGGCAGTGGATGGTGAGGAAGAGTGTTTATTCCACAACATTTTAGGTCTTTTCTTGTCATTTAAATGACACTAAGAATGATTTATTCATGTCTAGAATGTGGTCCTGAAAGAGACTCATCCAATCAACACAATCATTGAGAAATTACTACTTGTAGGACATGGTGTTATGTCGTAAGAGGGATGCAGAGAAAGGCAAAACAAGAAAACATTGTTCACAGATCTGGAGGACAGGAAGTCTGAGATAAAACAGCAGGTTCACTTTCTGGTGTGGGGAAAGTTCCTCAGAGATGGTCTCTTCTTTCTCTATCCACTTGTGGTGAAAGGAGCAAGTAAGCTCTCTCAGGCCTCTTTATAAGGGCATTAATCCATTTGTGAGCATCAGACACATCACCTCAGGTAAGCCCTACAGCTTCATGCTATTGAATTGGGGGTTAGATTTGAACAAATGGGTATGTGGCGGAGGCTACAGTATTCAGACAAGAGGATCCATGGAGCAGGTAAAGATCATGTCATAGAGTTGGGGATGCCAGTTTCTAGCAGAGAGATGGAGCTTTGAATCTCTGATCTGCCACTTATGTGTAGCTTTGAGCAGTTTGTTTAAGCACTTTGAGTCTCTGGATTTTCTTCTGTAAAATGAAAATAATTACAGGATAGAGATGATAAATAGGGTAATGTCTACAAAAGCATTTGGTACTGTGGCTCAGACAATGTTAAGAATCAATCATTGATAGCATTTAATAACATTGATGTTAGATGACTGGTGATTCTATGCAAAGACAAAGACACTGAGAGGACAGAGGCTCTCGTGAAGCATGGGATGAAGGAGGGACCTGCACTGACCCTGGAAGACACTGAAACATTGACTTCATAAACAGGAGGGATGAAGGAGGTCTAGGGAAATGTGAGGGCTAAGCTCAGGCACGGGCACAGGGGCTGCTGTGAGGGATGAAATTAGCATCACATGGAGAAATACTAAGGAGGCAATAATAAGAACAATGAACACAATACTGCCACTAGTAAAAGTGGTGTGCTCTTTTCTTCAGTAATAAGAGGAATTGTCCAGGCCATTTTATAGAGTAGAAGGCGGACATTCTGAGACAAGGTGCAAACCTTGGCAGATAAAAGACAGAGAGGCCTGGGCTAGCGTTGGCCCTGATGGGTGTTCTGATGTGTTGCTCATGGCCAGTGAATTGGACATAGTGTGCTGGGGAGTGCTTTGAAAGCACTTGTTAAAATGGTTGATTTCACTTCATGGCACCTGTCCTAGAAAGTTGCATGCATATGTAATCAAAGAGGCAATGAAGAAGGCACTTGGATATAACTTACATATCCACTAGCACAGCACACTGGAGTATTCAGAGCACTGACATGTCTACATTGTGGGATAGTATCCAGCTCTTCAATAGAATGAGATAAATCTACACATGTGACATACAGTACACTCCAAATGAAGATGTTTAGTGAAGGAAAAAGATGTACCTCATAAAGTCATTATGATATCATTAATTTAAAAAATCCTAAACACATGCATTTAGTTATCTTTGTCCATGCATATTAGTGAACAACAAAAGGTTCTGAAAGGAGAGAAATCACTTTTAATAGCCGTTGTCTCTGGGGAAGAGAAGGAAATAGGCAGGAGGGTTGAAAGAGGACTTATATTGTACTCTACATGCCTTTGAACTGTTTACAAAGAAAATAGATCCAGCTCCAAATTAATTAACTAAAATAAAAAACAAATATGCTACATTAGTATAGCCATAGTGGAGACTCCTAAAAATAAAAATAAATAATCTGACATGGTATTACATACCTGTAATCATAGTATTTGCAAGGCTGAAGCAGGGTGATCATGAGTTCCATGCCAGTCTGAACTACATAGTGAGTCTGAGACCATCCGGGGCTACATTAGCAAGACCTATCCTCAAAAACAGAAAGGTAACTGAGAGAGAGCAAGGGAAGGGGTGATATTGTCCAAAAAGAAATATACTCTTTTCCTGTCTTATGTAATTGTAATCCCTTATGTACATCACCTTTATAATTACAATAAAAAATATAAACAAAAACAACAAAAAGGTTTTGCCCCAACAATGCTGTGTAACCAGACACTCCAAAACACAGTGGCTGAAAGAAAAAGCATTTTCCTGCAACTACGTGTCTGTGGGTTAACCAGTCTTAGCCGAGCTCAGCTCCATGAAGATTGGCTTTGAACTACAGATTGGATCCAGGTCGACCATACATACCTCAGCTTTCTTGGGCTTTCTGGGCTCACCAGGGTGTTTTCTTCTGGCAATGGGAGAGATGCCTGCATACTTAGGCAATCTATGATTCAGGCTTTGATTTAATGTTGGTACATGCTCTCTCTGTCTTCCCTGGCTGTCCCAAAAGCAGAAGAGGGACTTTGTTTCTGGTGGAAAGATCTGCAAAGTCACATGGCAAGGGTCAGTGTAAGTCAGAATTATAATGCGATCTGCCACAACTCTAATGGGTTTTCTTTATTTTTTAAAAAATATTTTATTGTTATTGTAGAGGTGATGAACAGAGGGGTTACAGTTACATAAGTCAGGTAATGAGTACATTTCTTCTTGAACTATGTCACCCCTTCCTTCACACTAATGATTTTATGTTTCGTTTTGCTTTTTATTTTGTTTTTGGTTGGTTGTGGAGTTTGCACTCAGGACCTGGGCATTATCCCTGAGCCCATTTGCTCAAGTCTAGCACTCTACCACTTTGAGCCACAGCTCTGCTTTGGCTTTTTGAATAATTGAAGATAAGATCTCACGAAGACATTCCTTCCCAGGCTGGCTTCAAACTGTAATCCTCAGATCTCAGCCTCCTGAGTATCTAACGTGACAAACATGAACCACTGGTGCCAGATATCTAATGTGTTTTCTAATTGCTCCCTTTGCTTCATATGAAGTAAAAATCCTATTACCTAACATAGGATCTTTAGAAAGACAGGTAGTGAATTAGAGGTGGGAACGTGGTACTTTGCTCAAGCTGTCTGGCTTGACTACAGAGCACAGGCTTTGCAGATTATCTCTTCTCTCATCCGTGGGTTTCACCAGCATCCTTAGGACATCCTGAAAGCTTGACTTTTGTTTAAGACAACCTAGGAGGTCTTTCCCCCTCTTACCCATACTCCTTCTGTGTTGTGAGAGTTCATGACTTGGAATGCTACATGAATTTAGGCAGAATATCAAGTGCTCATTTTTTCAAGTGCTCATTGAGTACAAGGTACAGATGGCAAGCCAGATGGCAACTGATAGGTCACCATCTCAAGGTGTATAGCAATGACACAGTTTATTACTCCAGGTTCTTCCTTCCCCTGGCTTCTTTATACATGTCTTACTACACAAAAGCACCAAATCACAGTAAAAAGCATGGATGTGTGTGTGTGTGTGTGTGTGTGTGTGTGTGTGTCTGTGTGTCTGTGTGTCTGTGTGTCTTTCTTTCTTTTTTTTAAATTTTTTTTATTGTCAATGTGATGTATAGAGGGGTTACAGTTGTGGAAGTAAGGTCATAAATAATATATTTCTTATCAAACTTATTACCCCTTCCCTCATTTTTCTCCTACTTTCCCTCCATTTCTTGCCCACTCCAGGCTAGAGGTCTATCATCTGAGCCATACTTCCAGCCCCACATTTTGCTGGTTAATTAAAGATGGAGTTTCATGAACTTTTCTGCTGAGGCTAACTTTAGAAGTTGAGTCTCCAGATCTCAGCCTCTTGAATAACTAGGATTACCAGTGTGAGTTACAGGGGCTCTGCAAAGAGAAAGTTTCAATGTGGCCTACCTTGTCTCTTGACCCCAAAACAGATTTACTTTGGAGAATGCTTGGGGCATAAATCACTTACTCCTTTCTCAACCTAATGCCCCTCTGCCCTACCTCACCTGAGTAAACTTCTGGCTAAATATTGATTTCCTTCTGAGAGAGATGAGGGGAGGGGAGCAGGTATGCAGTAAATCTCTACCAGTCTGTGTTAAAGCTCTTACAGGAAAGACATTGGGCTTGGTGCGTGTGCACATGTGTGTATGAGAGGGAGAGAAGGAGAGAAACAGAGAGACAAAGAAACAGAGATGGACAGAGAGAGACAGAGACAAAAAGAGAATGAGAAATAGAGAGTGAGAGAATGAATGCATATGCTGTTCTAAAATTTATCTCATCATGATATCTCTGTTGGACTGTTTTGCCTGGAAAATCGTTTAGAACTTGTGTTCCATAAAATATTCTGTGATATACACTTTTTAAGTAGAAAAGACAAGTATTGGGGTCCCAGTTCTCAAAGAGCTGGTTCTGGTTGTTTCATTTTGTCCTTTCTTTCCTCTGACAGTACTGAGGTTTCAATTGTTTAACATTTATTGCATAGGCAATCTACCACCTAAGCCATATTTTTTGTTTAATTCTGTCAGGATGCTAACCTCAAACTAATATTCTCCTAATTATGCCTCCCGCTAAGCTGAGATCACATACCACTTCACCAAGCTTATTGGTGGAAATGTAGTCTCATTAACTGTTTGCCTTGGTTAGCCTTGTACCTTGCTTCTGATTTCTGCTTTCCAAGTAGCCAGCCTGATACGCATGAGCCATTATGCTCAGTTAACTTTGGGCATTTAAAAATCTTTCTAGGCCCCAATTTTCTCATCTGCAACAAGAGCAATTTGGCACTGAGGGTTTTAGAATCCCGTCTTCCCTGTGTGTGGGATTTCTCATGTTCATTGCTTTTTGCCCCCAAAATGTACTCGAAAGACTCTTTTTTGGAGGGTAGAGGGTGGGTCGATCATGGAGCCTGAACTCTGGGCCTTGGTGCTCGCTGTCCCTCAGTTCTTCAGCTTAAGGCTAGCACTCTATCACTTGAGCCATAGCTCCACTTCCAGCTTTTTCTGCTTATGTGGTATAGGGCCTCATGCATGCAAGGCAAGCCCTCTACCACTGAGCCACCTTCCTAGCCCAGGATTCCTTTTTTTTTTTTAGGAGGTCAACTTAATGACCTGTTCAAGATGAACAAACAATAATCTATTGTTATTTCTGTGACCCATCTGTGTATTGATGGAACCAAGTGATTTTGTACTTGACCATTGCACCATTGGTCAAAGCTCCCTAGAAAGAATAGTTTATACTGTTTAAAGTATCTTCAACAGTATTTGTTGATTCACAGATTGCTTGACAGATGGCTCTCAAGATCCATGAATTCACACCTTGAACTTCAAAATTCATCTCAAAACTCATCACCTTCTTCACCAGGGCCAGGAGAATTTTCAGTTTAGAGCCAGATACAGTCATTCAGTTTAGGGCCATTTGTCAGAATGATACTGCTACCAAATCCACAGGACTATAAACTAGCTGTCTGGTGGAAGTTCTGCTATGTCCTTGTGTCCTGCAAGGAAATCCATCCTGTGTTTAGATGGGCCAGACTAAATCTAAGATGAATTGGGAGGTAGAATTTCTTGAACTTCTTATTCATTCACTCAGCAACTCTTTACTGAGTACCGATGGGGTTCTAGGGCGCTAACAGGTATTAGAAATGAGTTTCTTTTAATGCACTCTTACCAGGAAATGGTATTCTAAATGTGTTAAAAATTAAAGTTATAAGGAAAACATTCTATCTCACTGTGAGTTTAAATTTCTCATATTTGACATTTTGTAGTTTTAAAATGAACTGTATTCTCCGCTGTGACGTTTCCACTAATACGTTTGGATGTTGGCTTGTTGAGAACAGCTGATAGCCCATACATATCCCTAAGAGCAACCTGGGAGCCATGAGGCATATGAAAGTTTAGCCCTAAGTCACCAGGTGTTAGGCCTTGCGCTGGTCTTCCCTCTGCCTGCCTATGGAGCTGGCCTATGTGTCACCCCTCCACCTCCTGCAGCTGCCATCTGCCTCCTGGTGACCTCTTATAGTGTATGGTCTTCTAGAATAGGTTCAGGTATAGCACTTTTGTAAAACAAAAATATATTCTTTCCCCTGGAGGTGGGATTATCTATTGCCTAACAACTGTACTTAAAATGTATTGATCTTCTCTTCCTCCTGTCTGCACATAAATGCAGAATCCCCTTGGGAGACAAGAGCCATCTCCAGACCTCCAGAAAGAACCAAAGTTTATGCTGGAATGACTGCTCCAAGAAAACCCAAATCTTTAGTAAACTTTAATGCTAGCTTGTTTCCATCATTTTGTTTTATTTTCTTGTTCCCCCCTCTGCTCCTCACCAGGGTTCCAACTTGGGACCTTACTTGGCTCTGAGTTACTCAACTGGCACTCTACCAATGTGAGCCATGCCTCTAGTCTGGGCTTTGGCTGCTTATTTTGGAGATGGAGGTCTCATGCACTTTTCTACCCAGGCTGACCTCAGACTTTTATCCTCTAGATCTCAGCCACCTGAGTAGCTATTACAGTCATGAGCTACCGATGTTCAGCACTTTTCATGTTTTTAATGTGTGTGTGTGTGTGTGTGTGTGTGAGTCCTATAGGATGCACATTACCAAGTTTATGTGGCATTACTGGGTCTGTGTCCTAGAACATTCGTGGGTAGCCAGATCAATGGTGAAGTTCTCACCTATTTGGATCCAGACAATGTTTATCTTCTGCTTAAAAATGAGTTGGGGCTCTGGTTAGCTTTAGCCATTGTGTTGGCAAAGGAGCCTCCTACTTTCCTTTTCCAACTGCTGTCAGAATCAACCAGTTTGTCATGGGGACTTGTCCAAGGCATTTTTTATCTTTACAGGCTTTATTGTTTACAAGTACAAACTTGATTTTGTTTTAGTTGTTTTTGTTTTGGTTTTTTTCTTTGCCAGTCCTAAGACTTAAATTCTAGGTCTGGGTGCTGTCCTGAGCTTTTTTGCATTAAGATGAATGCTCTGTCAGTTAACCTACAGCTCTATTCCTGGTGTTTTGCTTATCTTTTTTTGTATGTGGTTAATTGGGGATGCGCCTCTCGGATTTTTCCTGCCCATGCTGGCTTCAAACCATGGTCTTCGGATCTCAGGCTCCTGAGTAGCTAGGACTATAGGTATGAGCCATGGAAGACTGCTGATTTTTTTAAAGTAAGATTCTTAAAGAAACCATTTTCAGAGTGACCTCATCTCATTAAGTGGTTGCCAAACTTTGGAGATTGATAATGACTCATTAATCAGTCCTCAGTCTGTGGGACTACCTATGGAGTAATCGGTCTCTTTTCTGTCTCTCACTTGGCATAATTTTGTTGGAGAATGACCTCTTACTCCTTGCCATAGACTTGTAATGATCTCTGTGGGTTGATGTGGGATGACCTTAAGTCTAAGGGGTCCCACCCAGCCATTTCTTGATGGAGACAAAGGAAATTCTGACATTAGGAACATAATGAAAGTCTGGCTTGTTAGAAATTACATCTTATGTGTGATTTGTATTGGATTGCATGAAAACCTCCGATGTGTTGTTTCTTTCATTATTCCAATTGACTGTAGCCTTGTTTATACTCTTTCTTTTAATCATCCATGATATAGAGAAGCAAAGTTTGAAAAAGGAAACTGAGGTTTTCCATTTATTTAAAATTTCTTTTCTTTAAAGCAGTGTTAGTTAACATATAGAAGCTGCAGTAGTTTCTTTGGGCAATGGTCATGCTTGTGGTTCATAAGGGCAGAGGAGCAGGGAAATGAAGGTAGGTAGATGGGCAGAAGAGCAAAAGTCCAAGCATGGTCTAGCATGGAGTAGACCACAGTGCTTCCCTCCTCTCAGGGCAGGTCCCTCACGAGAACATTCAGCCCTCGTGTCTACCACCTCCCCCATTCTCAGATTCAACCAACAAGAAATCGAAAATGCTTTTAGAAGTTGCATCTTTTCTAAGCCAATGTAGATCTTCCCCCCTATCATGATTCCCAAGTAATGCGGTGTAACAACTATGTAAATAGTATTTACATTCTATTAGATATTACAAGTAATATAGAATCAATTTAGCCTGTACAGGAAGACGCAGTTTATATGCAAATACTACACCATTTTATATAAGCAACTTGAACATCAGTGGATTTGGTTATCTATAGAAGACTCTTGAATTAATCTTCTGGCCATACCAAGGGATGAGTATGCCACTAGTAATGGGGGTAATTATTGTGCCTGTCTCTCATAGGATTGGTAAAGGAGAGAAGAAGGTGATAGAAACACCTCTGGTATATTATAAGCATTCAATAATGTCAGTCAATATTATTTCCATGATGGTGGTTGTGGTGATGTTGATGACTACCTGTCTCCAGAAAACTGCAAATGGAAGCCTCTGGTTATCTCAAAGGAACAAAGGTGATTCTTTGAGCAGGTGCTATCTTGTGCCGTAAGTGGAGAGCTTAAGTGGTAGAGCACCAGCCTTGAGTGACAAAGATCAGGGACAGCGCCTAGGTTCAGCATCCCCTCACCCCTCAAAAAGCTCTTTACCTTGTAATTACGAGGTCAGACTGCCTCCCAATAGTCTTTAGGGTGCCTGTATTGGATGCACTATAGAGCTGTGTCTCCTACCACGCCAGAGGATGTCACCAGCCACATGAGGAAAAGGGAAGATCAGCTCTTGTCCCTAGATTGTGCTATCCTTGCCTTTCACAGTTTTCAGTATATGAAGCAACGCCTTTAAGTAATACGTAGTTGTGGAGGAAAAACATGTCATGGGCCCAGTATTGCCATGGTAAGTGAGCTAAAACACGATCCCATGAAGAGCTATGCATCGCTGCTGCTCAGCAAACCATAAATAATAATGGCAACTAGTAAAATCAAATTCATGTGCACCACTGTGATTCCTGGAGCCCTGGCCTTTCCAGGGAAGGTCCAGCACATCTGCTATTGTAACTCAAAAGCAATCAGACTCCTGGTATTTCTGGTGAGTAGTCTGGGATTGCTACTTTTTAAGAAGTCTGGAATAATCTTACATACTTTGGCAAATATGCAATTGACAGATAATTTACTTCCCATTCGTCAACATCTTCAATGAAGGAAAATGTTGAAGTGATTAATACGATGATTTAATGGGGGAATGAAGGGAAAAAATCAATCTGGAAACTTGGTATTTGGATAATTTATGGGCAGCATGGCACAGGAAAGGCAGCATGAGATTTTGAGCAAGGAGCTTATAAATAAACATGAGGGCCTAGCAATCCTGAACTTCAGGATTAATCTCATCTGATCCAATGAGGAATTCAATTTCAAAAAAGAAAGTCTACGGCAGAATGCCCAGCTCCATAGACAATCCTATGAAGGGGAATGGTTTGGGAGGTATTAATCTCTCCTATTACTTATTTTTTATTTTTAAGCTTATGTGTAAATGTATCAAAGCTCTTCATATGTAATTTCTGAAAAATTTGAACCAGGTAAATCTTATAGTGAAAAGGATTTTAAATGATTGGATCCAACCTCTTAATTTTATAAGACAAAAGACCCTAGAGAAGCAAGTACACCGTTCCATGTCTACCAGCCTTGTTCCTATGAGCCAGATTTTAAAATGATGTTTATAATAATTTTATAATCTTTCTGATGATAGAAATGACACATTCTAGCTCGAGGCTTTGTTTGTTGTTTTAAAATAATCATTTCCTCTCAATAATCTTTCTTGGTATATATTCAGATTCATTGAGTTTGGTTCTATTTCTCATTTCAGATGTTGTAGATTTTATTTTTAGAACTATGCTTTGGCTCTTTTAAAAATTTATCTCTTAACTTAGTCATATGGGATGCAGTTATAACAAGTGTCTCATGTCCTTGTCTGGTAAAGCTAACATTGGTGTCAGTTTTGACTGATTCAATATCCTCCTGAATATGAGCCATATTCTCTTCCTTCGCTGGGTGACCATTGGTTGTTTTATTTGTTTTGTTTTCACAGTGCTGAAACAAAACCCAGGGCTGTTCACAGGCTACCATTTGAGCTATGCTTCTAGTCTTTTTCCTTCTAGTGTTTTCTAGAGCAAGGTCTTATATTTTCGCTCACATCAGACTCACTTTGTGATCCTCCTATCTTCACCTCCCTTCCTAGTAGCTGGATTAGATGTATATGCTACCATCTCCAGCATGGTTTTCTTTTTTTTTTTTGAGAGTTTTGGGTGGAGTGGGTAGATTTTATTTATTTTTTATTTTGGGGGGGAGAAAGGGAGTGCAGTATTAGAATAATGGGCTTAGACTTGCTAGTCACTTGAACCATGCCTTCAATTCTTTTTGCTTTAGGTATTTTTTCAGGTGAGGTCTCACATTTTTGGCTCAGACAATCTTGACCTATGGCCTCTAACATTGCTGAGATTGCAAGCCTATACCACCACATCCAGCTTATTGATTGAGATGGGATGCGTATAACTTTTTACCAAAGCTGGCTTCAAATCTCAGTTCTTCCACTCTCCACCTCTGTAGTAGCTGCGATTATAGACATGTGCCACACACTCAGCCTACCTTTACTACTACTACTACTATTACTACTGCTGCTGCTGCTGCTACTACTACATCTCAGACTTCGTGAATTACTACTACTACATCTCAGACTTTGTGAATTACTACTACTACTACTACATC
>NW_012267299.1:1069138-1071925 GCF_000151885.1 Dipodomys ordii
GCAGCCTTCTTACTGTGTCCTCCCATGCATACCCCTTGGCCTCTCTTTTTCTTTTTCTGAGTCCTGAGTCCCTTGTGAGTTTACTAAATCCTAAATACTTTTTTGAAGGCCCTATTTCAACCAAAGACATATTGTAGATTCATGTGTCAGTATCTGACTTAGAAGCAATTCAGCCCAATACAAGGGGCTTCCTGTGTTTAGGGGAAGGTAGAGGAAGTACTTACTACTATGTGCCTTGATACCTATAGGAAGAATATCACTAACAAAGTGTGAGACTCTTGCTGCTTCAATCCCCAAATGCAGGAATGGTGGTGGGGTCAGGAAGGTGTATTAACTCTGGGAATAAGAATCACCAAGGCCACAGGGAAGATCAGTGGTTGATGTTTGCTTCAAGACAGACTGTGGAGGCTGGGTGCAGGTGGCTCATGCCTGTGATCCTAGCTACTCAGGAAGCTGAGATCTGAGGATCCTGGTTCAAAGCCAGCTCAAGCAGGAAAGTTTGTGAGACTCTTATTCTTCAATTAACTACCAAAAAAGTCAGATTTAGAGCTATGGTTCAAGTGGTTGGCAGATTACGGTAAAACCAGAGAAAAAGTGAGATCAAACACAAGGTCAAGGAAGTTTTGATATAAGAAGAGTAAGTTTATGAATGGGACTAGGAAAGACCTGAGATACAGAGGACCAAACTCTGTGACATGAATGCAATGAGTGACACAAAGTTTTCCTATCACTCCACAAAAAATCTTTCCTAAACCCTCAGTCTGGTTAGATCTCCCTTACCTGCACTCCATAGTAGTGGTGCAGTACCACTGTAATCTTAGGCTCATTTGTTTGCCTGTCTAAACTAAAAACATTTGGAAAGTGCACATAGATTTTTGTATCCCTAGAATATAGCAAACGTTCTACTACAAGCTTGATGCTTACTTAGTCGATCTTAATAAAGGAGTGAATGAATGTGTACAATGTGGAATACTGCAATGTTATTTAGTAGGAGTGTCTTATTTTTTTTGGACTATTGTAAGAAAATGTTATAGACAAGGTAACTTAATAACTAAAGTTTATTGTTTCCATTTTCAGAGGCTGGGGAGTCAAAACTCATGGTGTTCTTTCTGGTTTATACGTGGCTGCCTTCTTGTGTTTTCTCTCATGACAGAGAGAGCCCGAGATAAAGAAAGACATTGTTGTTTTTATAAAGACACTAATCCTACCATAGGTCTCCACCTATGTGACTTCACCTTTTGCTTCCCTGTGAGTTTATTTTTCTCACTTGTGTAGATGTATGTTTCTTAAAAACGGACACTGTGATTAATCGTAATGTGGAAGTACCTAGAACTCACTGTAGCTTAGTTCTATCAATCTGGAGGGAGCTGTGCAGACATATATTTCAGATGCTTCAGGGTGAGACTGATTTTTTCCTACACCAAAGGAACACAATAGCTAGAACTTTTAGAAGCTAAGGCGATCAAGATGCCTCCCTCAATCTATCTTGTTTGGATCCCAACATCCGACTCAGCTGCCATATTTCTATAAATCGGTCATCTGGGTATAGGAAGCTAGGTATCACTCAGGGCTGAAATCTTCTCTTTAAAATTTAATCTGCATTTCAGCAAATAGAAAATCCTTATAGCATGTCTTAGAGGAAGCAAATGATCTTTCTCTTTCCCCACATACAAGCAAGCCTTTGTCCTCCTGAGCTCAAGTCTCACACTGAAGAAGGTGGGAGAGGCGGGGCTGAATTCATGGTTGGGGGTGCCCAAATCACCTCCTATCAGGAGCAGGCAGGGCTGCATGTGCATGTGTGTGGGCAGGAAAAGCAGAAGTCAAAACTACTGAAAGGCACATTCACCAATACCTTGGTCTCATCAACACTGGAGCATGGTGCACTGGTAGCCAAGAAATGTTGCCCCACAATCTGGAGATTGGAGGACCACAGAGCATGTTCTCCATCATTTGCGTTTGGTGTGCACAATCTACTCTCTCTTCCTCTTTCCTTGTTACCCCTCCCCCACAAAGAGGTGGGCTTCCTACACAGCCTCCCTCTAAGGAGGGAAAGCCTTATTTTTTCCATTCTCCACCATCAAGCTGGTCCCTGTCTGAGTATCCTGGGCTGCCACGGTTCTCAGGCAAGAGGTGGTTATCAGGTTTTTCCTGAATCACCCTCATGATTTCAAATTTCCCTAGTGATATTTTTAAATACAAGGGCATTTTAAGAGGTGTTTTGAAGTCTTTAAAGACTAATTATGAACACAGTGGGGAGTGCGCCATTATGAAATGAACAGCCTTGCAGATTTAGAGTAAAGCGTTTTGCCTGACTCGGTGGGGCCCCTGGGCATATGTCAGTGAGTTTCATGGGCTCCTCACAATGCAGGGTTGTCTGGAAAGGGGAGGCCTACCTGGGTGATAATTACATAGACCGTGATGTGGTAAAAGCCAGCTCTAGAAATGCCTCTCCTGGGATAGTCTGCCTTGAATAGCTATAATTTTGTGCCTCTTCTCTCTGACCTTAGGGGCTTTTAACTGGATGAGCCAAAGGTACTTCCTTCCTATCTGTTCCAGACTTGGAGAGTGCTCATCACATACTTCAGCTGCCCTGTCCTCCCTCTACTGCCCACCCTGCCCCCACCCCGCACCTTCCCTATCCCAGGAATGGCAAAGCAGCCATAAGCCTGTGAGCCATGGTGATGCTAACTGACAGGGAGTTGTGAGCCTCAGATTTTGAAGGGAGGCAGGACAAACCTTGGTTTTTGCTTGTTGGTAGCAAGCACTAGTTCCTAGAAATAGTCAAAT